>NC_050104.1:76902476-77218654 GCF_902167145.1 Zea mays | reverse complement strand
TCTGGTATTCTTAACTCCGACTTTGAAACTGCTAGCTGGTAAAAAGAATGAAGGACCATAATTAATGCTATCGAGGCCCCAAGTCAAGCAACAAAGCTTCTAGCCGATAGAAAGAATGGGTACGAGCCTATCTTGCTAAGACAAGGGAAACTCTAGCTGCACTTACTCCTTGGTCAGTATAAACTACATGGCTTACGAGAAGCTGCTCTTCAAACTCACAGCCAACTTGGAGTCAGATTTCCAGCCGCTTATAAACGGCATAGAGAAGTAGGAGCCTCGCATACAACCTGAACTCTGGTATCAAGCCTGCCAACTCAATTCTATCTGGGTAAAAGGGCAATATACGAAAGGAAGGATCGATAACTGATTTATGGCTTTCAACCTGCTAACTTAGCATCTTATTTCTTTCTCCCAATCTGGTATCGACTAATAAAGCGCGCCTTCTAACTCATATCTGTCTTGCTATCTTCCATCTAATACCAGTGAAACGACAACTCCTGATAGACCTTCTGATACGACAACTGCGACTTGCAGTTTGATATCCGGCTTGAACTGTTCTATCTGGCTTTCTATCTCATATCCGCAATTAAGAATTCAAAGCAGTAATTAAAGTATGGATACGATGGCTTTGCCTTGCGTTCTTCAATCATGGCTTTCAAGTCTGATAACCGCAATTAGGAATTCAAAGCACTCTCGAGGCGAGCACAAGCAATCTGATAGAGGAGCTACTAATACTATAGATAGGAAACGCCTAAGCAAGTATGATACGAGAAAGCAATTCTATCTTTGACTGGTTTTTCAAACTGATAACTGCAATTCAACTCCCGGCAACTACAAACCACTAATCTTATTCCTTACTTCAATTCTTGTACCAAGCCTACTTAATTTCCAATCTCACTACTTCCTTTTCAACTTCTAACTTATATGATTGATACGAAAAGCGGACTTGAAAACTTAAATTAACAAGGCACGACAACTACAGCTACAAACTCGAATGCAAAAGCCGATACTACTACTCAATTCACTCAGCTTACGACTCTTATTCATGGCTTTAAATCGTATAAGCACTAAGTCAAACTAGGGAAAACTTGCAAGCTTAACTTGAACTGCTAAAACTGAATAGGCCGATACGAGAACTCAATACACTATCGAAACTAACACTGCTGGGTAAAACAATAGAAACTACTGCTCGGCTACTCCCTAATACCAGAGAAATGGCATCACGGCTTGCAGCTCTTCTTGCTAAAACAGATGAAACTACTACTCCGGAAACGAATACTCAATCTTCAACCAAAGCTTCAAATCTGATAACTGCAATTCAACTATCTGACTCGCATTCTTACTCTCACTGATAAAAGTATGTAGACGACAAGAAGGAACTAGCCTTATTTGCCACTTTCAACCAGCCTCGCGTTCTTCAATTAATACCACGTAACCGAGCAATCAAGCCTACAATTCAAACTAGAAAACAACAGCTCGAATACGAAGATTTATAAGCGAAAGCGAGAGTTAACATCTTCCTTGAGCTATGGAAACAACTGCCTAACGAAAAACCTTATTCACTGACTTTATATCTGCTAACAGCGATTACTACTACCGCTCTCGAAGCGAATACTCAACTGCCAATCTCATTTATGCCTCTTAATAAACTAGCTGGTATTCTGATAATCGACTTTCAGTCTTCCTTGCAGGCAGGCTTTGTAAAGCACTACGGATACGCCCTTATTAATACAATTGATAGGACTTATTTACTTGTTTTGTATGGTTATTTGTCCCTTCTTTCTATTGCTAAAGGTTAGTTTTGATTCCTCTCTCTATCGTACTCTTATTCCTCTAATCCACTTACAATCTGATAGTTGCTATGGAGCCTGAGCTCAGACGTAGATAGGGCATCACGGCTAGAATTCTTCTTTATGAGTCCAATTCTTACTTCTTCCTTTCGAGTCTTATATCGTACTGCAATTATGATAGCTGCTCTACTAATACGAGAGGTAGGCATTTATAATAGTATTTATACGAAAAAGAGGCTTTGCAGAAAGAACTATAACTAGAGAAGGTCAAACTGCAAACTAAAATAAAACTGTAGAAACGACAGAGCGGCTGTCAAACCTTATTTGCTTACTCGTCTGCTTACTACAAGCAAACTGATTTATGAGTTGCAACCTTACTTATGACTTGTATTCTTCTTGCTGAGAAAGAGAGTTCAAAGCTGCAATTGCTCATGCCTCTAAGCCCATCCTTTTTTAGGCTTCTTTGGGAATCCCCTTTCCAATCAGATAGATTTCGAGATAGATTCACTCCAGTGTGGTGTCCCGGCTCTGATACGCTTCCTTTATACGATCTCAGAGTAGCTTTAACCTTTAATAGAGGAGTGAACCCACATGGGAGAAGAGAGGAGTAGTATGGGAGAGAGTCGTAGTTCAGAATAATCCCTGTATCATAACAATATTTCTGTATCGAGTGAGTAGCTTGGATTGAATTCCTCTTAGAGTTTCCATTCCTATAGGTGGGCCTAAGGTTGGGTAGTTTGTATTCCTCTCCCGCATTGAGAGAGATTCCAACTCCTATAGAGAAATACTCAATAAAGTACTTGGCAAATAGTAAAGTCTTCGGAGGATGCGTGTCAATAGAATTCGGAAATGCAGCAATAATAGGACCAACTGGACCAGAAAGTCAGATATACTGTTGCAAACTACTGATCTAGTCAGGATTTAGAAAGGTCGATGAATGGAACCTTGTAGAACTATACTCCCCAGAAAAAAGGAAACTATTTACGGGTTTCAACCCTCATGACAAAAACAAAAAATTGAAACATCAACACCACCAACCCCATCTAACGCTTGATCGAAGTAGGCATTGGCTGACTGACCTGACTTCGATTCTGTAATGAACTTACTCAAACAGGAATCGCTGCTTACGATCTTCATTCGGCACTTCCTTTCTATGTTGCTAATACTACTTAAACTACAAGCAGATTCGCTGACTTGCATTCTGATGTCCGACTGGAAAGCTTATACCTGATAAATAGAATGATACGTATTCAGCGGCAACTCCACTTTCAATCTGGTATCCGGCTTTAATTCTGGTATTCTCCTTGGATTCCTCTAAAGGGCATACAAACTTCTAAGTAGAACGGAAACCTGATAGCTGACCTACATTCTTCACTTCGTACTTGAAAGCTTGCCACAGCTATTAATACTATCGAGACGCCAAGTCAAGCTTAAATACTACTTTCAGTTCTGATAACTTAGTGGCTAAAACAAGGGAAACTACTACTTAATACAAGAGTTAATACCCCTACTACTAATGCTTGTCTTGAAACCTTATTTGCTTACTCGTCTGCTTACTAAAGACAGAGAGCCGAGAAGCTTAATCACAGCTTTTATTCTTCTTACTGGACTTGAGTTCTTCTATTCTATTCTATCTTGATAAAACTATGTAAACGATAAGTAAGCTTACGGCATAACTTCTTGTATTCCGATAGCTGGCTTACTTACTTATATGGGAGCAGCTAATACAATATAAACAACAAAGAAATATCACGGCTACAAATCGAAATTCCTACTTTCAATCTGCTTGCAAGAATTGTAGCTGCTTCGGATACGACTAATGCTTGCTAATACTCTTGAAAACTAGAATCACGACTAGAATTCCTATTTGTTACTCTAAATCTGTAATTCACTGCTAAGACTTGCTGATACGACAGCTCCATACCAGGGACACGCCTAATCTAATACTGATAAGTGAGTTTCAATCTTATATCCGGTAAGCGAGTAGCAAGCTTGAACTCTTCCTGCTAAAACTACTGCAACTACTTAGCAATGATGGAATTCAGAGAACTAGCTGTAATTCTGCTTTCTTCCTGTCAGTCTTATAGCAAGAAAGCAATCTGCTAACTTCAATTAACACTGTTTAAACGACAAGTCAGCTCTATCTTGTAAGCCTCTGTATACGAGAAGCAAGCAACTAATTCTGCTAACAACTGCGGAAACTCATTTTCGAAAGGGGATTTCCTTATTTACTTTATTTCATTTTATTTCATTTAATAGAAGAGCTGCTTCTTGAAGTGAATGATCGGAATTCAGAGACCATAGAGAATAATCAAATAGCGAAGGCCAAATAGAGAGTAAAGGAAAACAATGTGCTAACAGAAGCACAGGGAAAAGCATTCACAGATAGCCCAGAACATAGGCATTGAGTCTAGTAAATAAAGTAGTGGAAACGGGCTAGCCAAAAGAAGGTACTAGTAAAGATCAGTCACACGGGATTCGTTTTTCATAGACGAATAGGCTTTCGAGAGCAAAGGCCTTCCTTGGGCAAACTAGTTTCTCAATCAATGCTTATTCGCTTATTTGTCACAATAACATACAACACGTTAACCGAGTACTAATAACGTAATTCCGTATCCTTGTTGTTCAAGGAATAAAAGGAAGAAGATCTTAAACAAAATCCACAACTAAAGATAGTACTACTAGGCAGACAGGGACCCGCCTGACTATTTCGTTTTCTTCACAGAAAAGATGGGATAAGCTTTTGAATTCAAGCGCAGGGAGAACTACCAACAAGCACTTCAGAAACTCCAACTTACTCGGCATCTACTGAACATCACTTCTATATCTACTGAACATCACTTCTATGCTGATCTTTCCTCTCTACCTATACAACTGAAGTTTCCAGCTTTCCAGCAAGGTATTGGGATAGTTCACTCAGATTTTGAGATGGTTTTTGGGCAAGTGTTTAAAGACGGAACCTGGCCCAGTGTGACTTCAGGTAAAGTATGGTTGCCTTGTAGGACAGGAGTTTACTTAGCTGCATGCATTCATTGCAGACCTGGCTGCAAGCATCCATAGATAGCTGCCGAAGGTACTTGTCTTATCACTCTTTGGCAATCGAATTGACAGTGCATGTGTGGAAAAGAGAGCTAGTGGATTCCTTCTCGTTGTTTAGTCTGGAAATACACCAATAGCAACACAGAATGCTATTACGATACCTAAACTAACCCCTACTCTCCATTTTCTGTCTATATTATCCATAGGTATTTGTATTGCTGGTTCCTCTGGTGGTATGACCTCTTTCAACATAGCCATATTGTTAAAACTATTCTCATCAAAGGTAAAAGGAGTATCTCCCCGGATTGACATCACTATATCTGATATATCTTGAGTTTCCTGCAGTGTTATCTTAGTATACCCTTGTACAATAGCACTCTCATTGAGAAAGTAATCCCACGACATATAAAGCAGTTGATCTGGTTGAATATCTATATTACAAGGTATAAACTTGTACCAAACTGTAGTGTAAAAACCAACTCTGACAAGTGCGAAAATACTACCATATACAGTATTGATTCCTCCATCCATAGATGATTGATATAGTTGTCATTTTTATCAAACAATTGGTTAAATTATTGGATATGAAAAAATATTTCTTTGATAATGCACTTTTATAGGCTGGCCATAACACTGTTTCTAACCACTTATTACCATCATCTATCCCGGGTGTAAATTGTTTTAAAGATAGCAAATCTTTCCAAGAATCAAACTTCCATTTATTTAATGTTGCGTTAAAACTGACAATAGGAGATGTCCAAAGATAATTTGCACCCAGGATCATAAACTTCATATGATATTTGATGAATGAAATCTTTATTAGTTAATGAATCCATATATAACTTACTATGATATGCTAGTTGATCATTTAACGATTTGAATATATACGGGCCATTAGAGAAAATCTCATTAGAGATAATATCATTTGATCTATTAGAAATACTATTATTAGATAATAACTTCTTATATAAACCCACTACTTTCCACAATAATGTTCTATTTACAGATTCCACTGATGTACTACATTCAATATCCGGTACTTGGAATATATTAGATACACCTCTCTTGTCAAATACAAACTTTTCGAACTTACAATACAAATCCCTCATACGGTTGAAATCGGTTGTCATGATTGCTATACTTTATTAAATTAATATTTGAAGGTTGGTGGGGATTTCCATTTTTTAGAGTTGAAACTCCTACCCTAGTGCTCAATACTGTAGTGGTAGAGAGCTATTTTATCCCTAGTATACTTTGTACGTACGGCTAGAGATTGAAGGGAATCAACTTAGTAAGCATATGCCTACTTTCTATGTGAGTTAATCACGTGAACAGATAGTATCAACAGAGAAGTCACATAAGCACCTTCCAATCGAACTTCTTTTGCTAATTAACAAGAGACCAGACAATACAATAGCTCTTTTCATTTCCTATAATATAATACTGTACTTTATACGCTCCTATAATACTTATATGCAGAGAAACCCTATACGCAGAGAAACCCTTTCTTACTTATGCAGAGAAACCCTATACGCAGAGAAACCTTCTCTTACTCGAAACCCTCTCTTCCCCGAAGACAGTCTTCCTCGCCAACCCATAGATAGGCGCTTTCCTATATTATATATATGGATTCGTTCCCGGAGCCAGAGCGGATTCCATGAATTGACGTATATGCTATGAGCGTAGTTATCAATCAGGTACGCCGGTAGCAAGATTCCATCCCATCCCTGAGGATAGTGATTTCTGGTATAGAGTATTTATAGAAAACTCGTATCAAAAATATCATACCAAAAAGAAAGAAGAGATAAATGAGCCTTGTTTCCCGAGAGAGACCGCCATCTCTCAGGACTGCAGTCTTATAGTCGACAGCTCTATGTGGAGTTTTACAAGCCACCACTCTGGACCGTGGTCTTAGCTCTCACACCGAGAAAGCCTGCCTTCCCCCCAGAAGAAAGTCTTTCTCTCCCTCGTTTCGTTGTTAAAGAGAAAACAATTGGATGCTAGTTTGAGGTGAGACTAGTATCTCAAGTAACTCAAAATATCTCTGCTCAGTAACGTAACGATCTTCCTCATCTAATAAACATCCTTAAGGTGTGCTCTACCAGCTGATTGGCTAAGGCAAATCTTCCCCTCGAATATATTACCATCAACGTATAAATGGGATGAAAGGATTATCCCGATATTTATCAATATCATTCCGGAAATATAGATCACCTTCTAAAAATTTAGCGCACACATGATGCATATATGTGACGCTAAGTGCAAATAGTACTTTCTTTCCCAAGTCAGCATTATCCATCACTGACTGATTTTTATATGGTGACGAAAACCGTCAAAGATGGGAAATTCAAAACGTATTGAAGCCTGACGTCCTTGCTAATTATATTATACATTACATCTACTATATTGGTATGAAATAGGTTGGCATGAAAGAACTCCAGAATAAAAGGCCAATCAGAATTATTTTTATTTCTCGCTCGAACGAACTCTCTGAATTCTTGTGTATAAACACAAGGATCATTCATTTCACAAAATGTTTTATAGTTCTCTATAACTGTCCAAATACTATCATTCTCTTTGCTCCCATTAAGCCACCATAGTTCACACATTTTTCCATCAATGATTTTGAAGATAGCTCTTACTTTTCTATTATCTTCATGAAAATCGACACCATCAGCGATAATATCAATATAGGTTCGATTGGTTGGGTGAGAATCAATCAAAGGGGTTTTCATTCCATCACCGTATAAACCTGCCCAAACTAAATTCTCCCACATGAGAGAACAATCATCTTCGTCTCCGAAGTAGGGATCAGCACTGATTGTGTTACCGCAGCCTATTAAAACATGAGGGATTTCGCTGTATTGTTCGATATCTTCTATACCCCGACGGAGTTTACATGATAAACGTTTACCGCATAATGGAAGGCTACTTGTTTATTTATCATTTCCCTCCGTCGATCTATATTTTCAGTTACTATTTTCATTTGTTTGGCTAGCTCAACAAAATCAACATTAGGCGATACCGTGCTAAACCTTCTATCCCCTGGATCCATCCCTCCAGGGGGTCAGCGCATCTGTTTTGGGTACAGAGGGCCATAGGTTCGAATCCTGTCACCTTGATGTGGTATTCACAGGGGCCGAAGTGCAAAGCCCCGTAGCCTATCCGTGGTCGGGAAGGCAGGTGAAAAGCACGCACCAAAAAAAAAGAAAGCTATAATTTTCTTTTTTTCTTTTCTTCTTTGTAGTACACGAGTGAAATTGGTTACGGTGGTACACCTGTGAAATATATAAATGTTATGGTTGTACACGAGTTCCTTATATTATAGGTGTTTAAGACCGATTACGTCGGTTACACGAGCGGTAGTACAGCGAAAATGTTTTTCAATTTCACTTAGCTTGGTTACAAGCCTGGTAGGTACTACAGCGGAAATACAGTTGGTTTCACGTTAATTAGGTTATCTTGGTGGCAAACAAGTGCCTGGTAGGTTAGGTACTACGACTGAAATGGTTTATGATGGCACATACAGTACATTTAAGCTGTAGTACGTGGGCCTACTGTGGTATTGGATGTATTGGTTGTTGCCGAGTCTATGCTCGACCGCGCTCCCTCTCAGAATAGAGATCACGTTTCCCTTTACCCACCCAGAATCTGAAGTGAGTGTGGAATCTATTCTGCCTATTGGCAGATGGCTCTCTATTATCTTTCTCTGGGTCCCCATTATATTAATAAATATGAGTGTCAGGCTTGCTGTACTGAATCTCTTTATAGTCTACCTGTCAAGCCCAAGATAAGGGCAAGGGCAAAGCTCCAATAGAGCACTCGGGTCTGCCCCCTGAAATAGTTCTTGACGGCTCAGACTATTTTCTAGATCCGCCACTTAGCCCTGAGGAGGGTGCCTACTCGACCCAGTCAGGTACTACTCCACCGCCGGCCCCGAGTCACTCCGCAGGGGGCGGGGCTGCACCTTCTTCAATTTCTCCTGCAGATGAGGGGGAACCAGGGAGTCCACCACGTCCTTTCGGGTCTCTGACTCTGAGTAGCAGGGATCTCATATTTCATAATTTGAGTTTGCAGTATCTGGAAAGGACCAGGAGCCCAGAGGAACTTCTCAAATTAACTAATAAAATCTATGAAGGGAAGCAATCCGTACTTTCAGAGCTTAGGCGTTTAGCTGGCCCTTTCCATGGCCAAATCAATCCTGTTCCAGGATATGGATAGTGCGGGCAATGCAATACGAAACCCCAAACCAATTGTGAGTATAATCCTAAAATGTTTCAAAGGATCCTTCTTGACTTGCAGCTGGAAGGGATCCAGAGTAAATATTATAGCCAATTCGTAAATCAAAGGGTGGATAGCATCCCAAAAGAATCCTGGAATAATTTAAGGATTGATGAATTACCTTTAAACCAATTCAATCAAGAAAAGTTCCTGCTTTTGGGCTGCTTTGTGAGTTGGTTCCACTGGCGTAACTACCCCCGGAGGGCGATGCGGGGCGAGGCTGGGGGCAGCCGACTCAATCCTTCCAAATCACTAGAAGGCAAGTTCATTCCTCTTGTGTGCGCATGCATTATCTAATGCTAAGGACTCTACAAGAATCGGTTAAGCTTTTCGTTTTAGTTTGATCGGAGTTCGGTACCGGTAGCTAAGGCAATCCCCTCTCCTGTCCTGTCCTGTGCAAGAATGAGGAATATCTTAGCTTAGTATAGACACGTGAGTAGCTAACAGAACTGAGTAACCGACTGACAGACAGAGTAGGATGAGGGATTGATGTCTGTCTTTGATTAGCAAAAGCAGAACTCTTATAGGAAGTTGACTGAGCACTCTCATAAAACTGGTAGGGAGATTTTTTGTGGTGTTCTAGGAAAATGAGCCATGATCATGAAGTGAAAAGCACGTGGTAACAAAATCGAATGAAAAGTACAGCCTATCTCGATTAACTGATCGAAACCTAGCGCATCATGTTTTCGAGTCGCCAGGTGTTTATTCTCTTGGAAGCAAGCCAACTCTGCCCACCCAATTCTATATATCTATCTTTCTTCTTACTAGTTAGATCGGAGCCGACACAAGGAATTGAATTGGTCGACGAAGCCAACAAGCAAGGTCCACAGCGCATTAGAAACAGGGCAAGCTAATAAGTAGGTAGGGTGGGACTTGAAAACGGAGCTAACTATGCATTCCACGGATGCAATAGCCAGAATGAACTGGGGCTGGCTTTTCTGTAACTAGTCTTTCCTGCTGCCCAACATTCTACTATTCGTTCCAACTCTTCGTTCCACGGAGCTAGGAAGAAGTCCTGCAAAAAGAAGAGATGCACTTCCGGCTGCCTGATAGAGTGAACGATTTGGTACGTGGTAACGCTGTAAAGTCGATATCTCACCCATGAATAGAGGGCTGGCTAGCATCTCACCTCAAAAAAGAGAAAGTTGTCTCACCATATCATATGCTCGTTTTCTAAATCCAGTGTTATGCTCTCTTCTTTGCTTACACCTGTTACGCACCTCTTGTGCAGTGACAACACTACCCGGGAGTTTATCTTAGCTGTCTGGGACTTACTCTCCTATCCACCACTGGTACTAGTCTGTTGGCCAACACTTTAGTAATGATCTTGGACAATAAGGAAGGCTGATTGGTCTATACTTTTATTCTGTTAATGGAGTACTGTAGAAGAGTTCTCCCAACCCAAGTATCTTCGGTTTCAGTTCTCTCTCTCTTTTTGACCTGCTACTCTGCTGTTGTTTTGGCCCTTCAAGGGAGGGTTGTTGAATTTCTGAATTAAGAATTAAGTAAGTAGAGCAGTTAGGTTATGAGCCTTGCGAGCTGTATGGGGGAGAACATAGCCTTTTGGCTTGGAATAATAAGTACAAAAAGGAAAAAATCTCAATATGACAATCTGAATTACTTGATGCAGTAACATCAGGTTGTTCTGTCGTTCGACTTATCGTTCATCTCGCTGTACTTCTCTATCGAAAGATAAGGGTTCATCGAAGAAAGGGAAGGGAACTATCCGCTCTTGTCCTTCAATGAAAGCAAGCCGGATCCGATGAAATCTTCACTCGGTAATAGTATAGAGTAGAGTGCTCCATTGATAGTGGTGGATTGGACTTCTTGAAATAGATATATATATGTGAAAGAAAGAGATGGTTTCTTGCTCGGTGAAAGGAATATCACTATCCCTCGTCCTAGGGTTTTCCTGCTTGATTCTCTTTTCAGTGAGGGATGCCCACTTAATCTTAATAAAGTAAGTAAAGAATGATCGATTCGATAGGAAGCACTGGTTCAAGGAATAACCCTTGGATGCTGATCTCTGGTTAAAGGATTAACCGTCGGATAGCGAGCTGGAATCGAACCAGCAATTGAATCTTGTCGCTACTTTGGCGGAGTAGACCGAGGGGGAATGTAGAGTATAGTTTACGACAAAAGGTGTTCTAGGACCAAAGGATCGAAGAGTGCGGCCTACTGTACTTGAGGATTAGGAATATGGAAGATAGGGTTCTCCTAAGACCTAAGAATAGTAGAGAAGCAAGGGTTAATAGAAGCACCGCTGATGTTGGTCCAATCTAGCTGGGCTGGATAAGAATCGGGAAGACTCGGGCAAACTGGCAAACATCGGATGAGATTGCACCTTACAACATAGAAGGAAGAACTAACATAACAATCATCTCAAAAATCCAGATGAAGGAGAGAAGGCAGCATACAAATAATAAATAGAATATCTAGGGTGGTAACACCTGCAACTCGGCAAGGAGAAGGAATCCCTGTAGTAGCGAGCAGTGTGATTAGATAAACCGTACCCCCTGAGGGGCCTGGCGATACGAACCGGTTGAATAGAAGAGCTTCCTTGGTTGGAACAGAAGATAGAAGCTGATTAGAAAACAGATGAGAGGCGGGCAGCATTGAGAAAAGTACTATACTTAACTTAGTTTTAGTTAGGGTCGGTTTGACTAAAATAAGTGAGTGGGACTCGCGAACTGGACAGTAAAGTGACAATAGGGTGGTCACTCGGAATACTTTTGTTAGGGAAAGCCTAGTAAAGTGGTCAACTAATAAATATTGTCAATAAAGAAAGGACTGGATCAGAGAAGTATGATGTAGTCCCCTTCCCTGGGTATCACGAACGGGGCATCACAACCATCATATCATTCGAGGAATGTTTCCATTCCGATACTGGCATCCGGAGTCCTCCCTACTGATCCTTCGGAGCCGGGGTGCAAAGGAAGCAAGAGCACTGGGAGTACGAATATCCTTAGTCCGAGGAAGGGTGCTATATCGGTGGTGCAGTTCTTACACATCATTATATCCATATTGGAAATCAAATAATCACCTGGCCCACCCCGATTCTCGAGAATCGAAGAGCTGACTTGCATTCGAGGGTAGTGTTAAGCAACTTCCGGATATGATCGATAGGTTTCACCGTCAAGCAAAGCAAATAGGAGAAAGAAGAGAAGTAGCACCCGCTGGGCAGGATAAGTATCTATCAGTTGGCCATCTCCGCCTAGGCCGGCGGAGACTATCCATAGGTTAAGTTGGTTCTGGTTGGAGGATTAACCCTCTGATTGTGATGCTTGGCTTTTGGGCCTCGGAAAGGAATAAAACTAGGCAAGCAAGGAGGGGATAAAGGACCACGGAACGAGGTAAAGGGCAACCCCTTGACCGAGTGAAGGCGAGCCCGGATTCAAAGTAAGATGGATTGAAAAAAGACTCCTAAAACTGCCCCCGCTGGGGTAGATAAAAAACCTTTGTCCATGGCCTTACCTTGTAGGAAAGGATCGCTCGCTACTGGTAACCGTTAATTCGTAAAACGTATGTTTCGTAGGAAGCGGAATCCCGTGGAAGAATCAGTTTTCTCGCTGCGCTGGCTTATGTGATGTGGTTGGTCAAGCCTGCCTTTAAACGCAAGAAATCAAGCTAGGATTCTGGAAACCGGAAGGGTATTCCCAAGCTCACATTCCACTTCTGCAGCAGAGCTAATAGAGATTTGCAGAAAGGGATATGCAGACTAGATGCACGCTAAAAGTGCCAGGTTCCAGTCAAGAAGCAAGGCAAGAGATCCGCGGAAGAGATCCTGATTGTAGGTCCCGTTCCCTCAGATAGACTGGCCTATTTTGCCCCAGCTTCCGAGACCGGACTCGAGGAAGCTGCCCCTCCTGACAGGGATTGGACGCGAAGGATGGAGCATCCGAACATTGAATTCGAGCTAAGATTCTAACGAACAGCTGGAATAAAGAACCTATCCTTTCAGGAATAAGGAATGAGAAATGGAACAGAGAGTGGTTGGATGGAGTATAAAATCTAAAGGTTATATTATATATAGTAGTGGGAAGAAAAAAAGACAAGAAAACGATTGAATGTCAGGCAAAACAGTTCTGTAAGTCGCGGATCAAAGCCTGAAGTGAAGTGCCTGGTTGTCTTAGTATTATAAGTAAAGCATTTCATTCTCCGGTTTTGATTTCATTCTCTTTTGTGACGGTCTACTTGCTTGTGCTAAGGCTGCTGGAATGAGCCTTCTAAGAGTAGGTTTTGAGACAAGATCTTGATTGATCACTTAGTCTACCTTTTACTCATTTCTTCGAACCTCTATAAGTGTAAGAAAAGAGTGCATGTACTTTTAGTGGACTTTACTTTTTTCTATAGTGTGAGAGTACTTTCTGTTCAATCCAGTCGCTCCAGATCTGCCTGAGACAAAGCCTATAAGATCGTTATTAAGTAATGAATTTGCAAATAGAGAACTAAACTATAGGAATCAATCCAATTCTCGTTCTACAACAAGAAGAAGATCCATGAACTGGAACGGATGGAAGATAGCACTAGAAGTAAAAGAAATATTGAAAGGTGCGAAGCAATCACATCGCAACAAATAGGTATGTATTACTTTGAGTTTCTCGCTGAACTCCACTGGACACCGACCTCCTAAAACTGACCTCTCTGCTAATTCGAATCGAGGCTTACTGCCGCTTGGTACTATACTTCTTCCTGCCAGACTCTTTCAATACCCAGCCCTCTTAAGTGTTTTCAAACTTGGCTAGTTTCTTCGAGAATGGAAGCTTTGTCCTACGGCCTGCAAATTCTTCTGCTCCTAAAGGAAGTTTCTGACCCAGCTTTAGATGATAGAGGATTTGACAAAGAGACCTCTTCCTGCCATACTGATCGACTATTCTCTTGAAATGCCATCTCATCCTTCGGCCTAGCTTTTTCATTTCTTCCTTATTGGATTCAAACTGTTTCAAAAGTTTGGTACTTGGTACAAAGTATATACCAACTTTCCTGGCTTCCCTAGAGGTTGTATTAAAGCCGGCTTGCCTAACAGCCTGCTCTTCTTTCCCAGACGAGCGAGACGGATTGTGGATTGAGTTTGAGTTCTTTTGCCGCTTGCGATTGATTAAGTTACATTACCTGCTGCACCGAGCATTGATTTGAACGAATTAATTACCAGACTTATTGGGGAGTGTGTACGACTTAGTGGAGTGTTTCCTTTTTAATAGAATCAGAGCAGAGGATTGAATCGCATGAATGGGTTGAGCATTTTAATAGATATACCCTTTTTCTTAGGCATCGATTCTAGGATTGAAGAAAGGGGAGATTTCCCACACTTTGAAAGATTCACCTATTGGGTGGGGCGTGTTTGAATTACCTACCCGGGATTTTTCATATTAACTGTAGCTAGGGAATTGACTGACTCTGATTAATATCTTTGTCTAGCATTTCCAAATTGCCTCAAGACTGATACAGATTTTACGGAGTTAATTACCACAGGGCGGCTTGCCCTAAGAGTATAGTTAAGTGGGTCAATTCCCAGAACAGACAGGGTTTAGTCAGTTCATTGACTAGTAAATGACTTGATCCACTCATTAGCATTGAGTGTTGTCTGTAATTTACTATATTATATTATATTATATTATATTATATATAGTAGTAATGATGAGCACTTTTACCAGAAAGAGTTGACTGAGTTAATGGAATGGATTCGCTTGTTGGCTAATCTGAATCGACTTACTTAAGTGTGGTGTTACCAGGCTTGGAAAGAAAACTTCTTTATGTGTTTGATTTCCCTAATTTACTGGTACTCAAATACCTGCCAAGCATTCCCAATCTCAGTTTTTGTCACACAATAAGATCCAATTTGTTTAGACTCGTTAGGTTTGGTCACCCATTACCTTGAGTGAGGCCAAAGGTGTACACCTATTGTCATGAAGATGTGATCATATCCACCGAAAGGTCTTGTTCTAAGCCCAATCCTCTCGTCTTAGGTCCATAAACCAACAATAACGGGAGCTTCTCCTTTTTGGTTGACAACCTATGTTGGTCTGACTAAGCCCACTATCCTAATGGGAGGGTCCCACCTTGTGTCGGGGTAAGGCTCCACCTCATCTTGGGTTAAGGGCGAAGCTTGAAGCCAATTTCTTCACTTTCCGTCTAGGGCTTTGCTTGGCATTGGGCTTCGATATAGCTGGTGCTTTCCTGGTCTTGGATTAAACCTCAGCTCTCCTAATTCCGTCTATAGGTGGTTCAATCTTATAAGTTTAGCTTAGGTACATCGATTCAATCCTGCCCCAGGCGTACCTGAGACAACCCTTTCCTCACCCGAGAATTGCATTTCCGCTTCAGCTTCCGGCGCATCCAACTTTTTCTGGATCTAGGCAAGGATCCTCAGTCCTATAGAAAGAAAAGAATCTAAGTTCATTAGATTATGCTTCCTTGCCCGTGTGGAACATGTGTGAGCATTATGTTTTTCCAACAAGTGATCCGACTGGAAGAAGTGTTATATGAGGACTTCGAGATCAAATAGAGAATCTGTCTCTCCATTCCTCGTGAGCCACTTATTTCTCCGAAATCTGAGATCAGAGTGATTTTCCTCCTTTTTCCCAAATAGTCGACGGTCCATTGGGATACTTCGGATAAACTGGAGTACATATATGAGAGACCGGTGCTAAAACCTTTTCTCGAGATATCTTCCAAATTATTAGGGTCCTTGCTCCGGATCTTGTTCCCCCGGTGCGAAAGCAGTTGGTTCCGTAGTTTGAGAATTCTGCTAATTCCAAGTATTCCATTATTATTATTATAAAAGAGAATATAAAAAGTAAAGAGGAGAAGGCATAACCAGAAGAATTGTGAGAAATAAGTCAATTTATCAAGTTGAGGCATTTCGATTTCCAATCAAACCAACCCTCAAGACAGAAAAAGACTCCCTCCCAAAATAACCAAAAATACTAGTTGCCTTCTAACGCATAGACTAGAGCGTTTGTCCCATCCTTATCTAGTGGGCCAATGACATTACTATTCTACGCGTTTTCTGAGGAGCAACATGAGAGATAGACTTGACACCGACCCACGAAAACGAAACTTTTTAGTCTAGAAAGATTCCCAACCCGATATTGAGATCTGATGACTGAACACTCGTTTGAATAGCTCGAGGTGTCGACGGAGCTAACTTGTGAGACGGAGCTCACTTCTGAGATAGAGCTGTCTTCTTTCTCTTGGTTTCCATCCTTCCGTTACGAGATATCGTTTCGTACAATACTACTCTATGCAATATGCAATTTCGAGAAGAGAGCAGAGCTAGCCCACCGCATCCATCCAGCCTGAAAGGATTCACTCAACTGGACTCGCGGCTCTAGGTGATCCCAATGGATCCGTACAGGGTGATTTGAACTGCTCCTCTCGAGAAGATCGACGGATCAGGCGAGCAAGCAGGGAGAGTGCAGTATTGTGCTTGCGCCCTTAAATCAGAGAAATCGACAGGACAGATTTCGAGCCCGAAAAGAGAAAGTATCTCCTCTCCAATGAGAAAGTATCTCTCCAGCGAAAGAATCTCCATCTCCTTCCTTCGGGAAACAAACCTTCCTTCCAGGTAGATAGCATTTCCACAGGAAAGAGAATCCGTATTGATTGACGTATTGAAACAATCAAGTCCGTCAAGATTGACAGGCAAGTGCAAGTCCGTTGACATGACAGGATCAAGTCCGTAGATAGGATCTAGTCCCGATAGGGTTGGTTCAGATCATATAGCTTAGGCTCAAGTAGCAAAGCAAGTCCAGTAGGTTGTTTAGGTTCCGGTCATATACATATAGGTTGAGGTTCCGTTCCGGTCATATAGATGTTTAGGTGGTTCCGGTCATATAGGTCATTCCAGCTATAAGCTATAGAAGCTATAGATAGGAGATGGGGGGGAAAGCCACATTCATTATAGGCTATGCTATGGGAACGAGATCCTTCCTTCTGGGAGCACATGGATCAGTGAGTTCTGGCATGATTGCTAGAACGAACGGAATCTACTCTACTGGCGTGGCGCTGCTGTAATTGTAATCACTGAGATTCCTTCTACCTATGATTTATTTGCTAGTAATAGTTCGAGATGAGATTGGCACTGTCTCAAATCCCAGCACGAATGCTTGGCACTGTAATCCCAAATGCATGGCACTACAGTAATCACTTACTTTCATTCTACCTACGATTTATTTGGTGGGGTGGCATCTATATCAGCTGCTTTCTACTCTCAAGACTCTATGGAATTCCCTATCTTCTTCTCTGGCCAAGGGTGAATCAATCGATTCAATCAAAGCAACCCAAGCATTCAAAAGTATCCGTTTTTAGTTCTTACTTTTGCCTGATCCGGAACCCTAACCCGCCCCAAAGATCACCCATACCCATCAAGAAAAAAGGCGCAACGAAGTGGGTTGTTATCGCGAGAGAGCCCAGCACTGGTTATTATGGTAAGTAGTCGACTTGGGTTGTACCATCGAAAGCAGAAAGCCCCCTAAGCAACGCACCAATCACCATTTCTTTTGCAATTGCATTTCTTTGAGTGCCAGCGAGTAAACGAGTTGGTATGACAAGAGATTCTTCATCATAGATGAGATGGCAGCCCGGCACCGGCACAAATAGACCTGATGGAGCTTGGAAAGATATATCTATGGATTGAGGGCCGGACTAAATCGGAAGGGCTCTCTGTTCTATTTATATTAGTAGTGGTAGACAGACAAATAGGCCCATTTTTGACCTCTTAAACATCCTTACATTGCTGCTTCAGTTGCTACCACTTTCCTAAACAATATTGGGAAGTTGCATGGAGTGCCAGCCACTATTGTATCTGACAGGGACAGGGTGTTCACTAGCTCCTTTTGGAGGGGCAAGCTATTGGACACTAAGTTGCAGTTGAGCTCTGCCTATCACCCTCAGACTGAGGGGCAGACTGAAAGAGTGAATGAATCAGTGTCTTGAGATGTATCTCAGGTGCTCAGTAAGTTCTACTCCAAAACAGTGGGTTAAGTGGTTGCCATTGGCTTGGTACAATTCGGCTCATCACTTCTGCAATCCTCTCCAGTTAAAGCACTCTATGGTATGGCCATGAACCCTCCACTGGAGCAGTGCCTCTCTTGGTTCACTCCACTCATTCAGATGTTCCGGATTTCCAAGTGCCAGGAAAGCACATGCTATTGAGCTGGAGCGGGAAGAGAACTGATTTCTTTCACTACCGACGGACGAGATCTGAAGTACTGAAGTAGTGATGGAATAGAATGGACGGATCGAAGTCGCGAAGGAGCCTGCCCATCTCAGCACCAAGGAAGAGATTGTTCGTTTTTGAATTTGAGCATGCATTTCTTTCAGTCTGTATCAAATCAAATCAAAAGTAGTGCAGATTCACTTTGAGACGGAATAGTCTCGGTAAAGGAAAGAGGCTATTGCTGAGCATCTCTATATTGATCTTCGCTTTTACGGACAACCTTTCTTTCTGTAGGTTTAGCCACCGATCCCGGAACTTTGAAATGTAGCAGCGGTGTTATGATTGCCCATGCAGTTTCGTTTGAGCTGCCGCAAGCAAGTAATTTTGGACGATAGGTTAGGACTTCTCTTATCAAGTTTTGAAGTTTGGACTTCTGTACGAGCTAAACCTGACTCGCTTTCAATCGTAATTTTTCTTACACATCTAAATACCGATGATAGTTCACAGAGAGTGTGGTGAACAATGAATTTACAACGTTGCTACTCTCTTCTTACAGAAAGGAAGCGCACCTTGCCTAGCCTAGCTTGATGGGAAAGAGAAGATATGTTTTAAGCTTTCACTATCTTAAACATGGGAAAAATGTTGACTCATAATCAATGCTATGTTGTCTTCCTAAGCCACCGAAGAGTACAAAGTATAACTCACCAAGTAGCTACCCTGGTTGTTTGTCCAGGAAATGGGGAATCGAATCAATAAATAGGGAACTTAAATTGTCAGGTTAAGGGCGCTAAGCCTTCCAAGCCGTACCCGAGTATAACTGCCCGGAAGGTCGTTGAATTCGACTCTCAAACAGAAGACGATTTTTATGTACGTCTTACTCTTTAGAGTCTTTTTGATTATTGATAATACTTGATGTATGTAATAGTCTTGTTCTGATAGAAAACTCCACTTCTCTTGTTGTTTTTGTTGCAGGAAGCAGGAGAGGAGGCCCCTCTTTAAACATATGCCAGTTACGACGAGGATTGTGAAGAAAGCAATCTAGATGACAACGACAATTATGGTGATGATGAGATCGAATCACTTGTCAGAATACGCGCAATAAGCTGGTAAAAGTAAGATAATTTGGCTCTGCAGGTCGAAGTTGAGGATATGTACGAACCTTGAAAGAAGCCCACTTACCCACTCTTCTTTCCCCACCAAACCAACAAGTATACGGTTGGTGGGCCTCGGTTTCCTATGAGAAACCTACACCAGGAAATATTACCGATCGGAAAATGAATCGAAGAACTGAGGACGTTTCCCATACTCAAAAAACAGCTGCATAAATAAAAACAATATTGTTTTCAATTGGAATTTTCGTAAGGTTCCTTACATCGAAAACAATATTGTTGTATGTCCCGGACATAGTCAAATTCCCCACAACCAAAACAGTATTTTATAGAATATTTTGGCTGCCAGAATAATAATGAAAACGGGCATATCGAACCCCAGGAGCCGGCAAATTGTAAGCACCCCCTGCCGTACGAAACTTCCCTTGACTGCCTCCAGAATATGGGGATCGATAGGAAGAGACCCCTGGGACCCAAACCACATTACTAGAACTAGAAAAATGGGTAAGGCGGCCACCACGAGACGCATGGAGATCAGACAAAGTCTTACCGAAATTGGATTTCCTTTTCGCGTTGTTGAACTAAAAGTTCTTGAAGACGCCTGGGCTTGCTTGGTCAAGCCCAAAGTGAAAGATACGGTGATTCCACATAGCACATATTTCCATCTTTTTCAGCTCTGCTCCCAAAAGAGAAAGGGAGACTTGGATTTTGGTCGGCGTTGGTTTTTCCAAGGTCTTTTGAGAACGTAAACATGAACGGAAGTAGCGTAGGACACCCACACTCGAAGAAATGGATCGATAAGAACAAACCGAACCTACACAGACAGAGAGATATTTACTTTTTTCACATCTGTAACTAAAACTAAAGGGCTGCATTTTCACATTTCTTTAAATGTAAAAAAAGATGTAGAACTGAATAGCGCAGCTGTTTTGGCTCGCAATAAAGCAAGGGTCCTGATCGAGCAAGACTACGTCCTATCTATCTACCTCTCCAAACACAATATCTTGAGTACCTATGATGGTGACTACATCTGCTGGCATGTGATGTTTGGACATAGAATCGAGTCCTTGTGAATGGGCAAAGCCAGGTGCTCTTATTTTACAACGGTAGGGACGATTACTCCCATTACTGACAAGAAAGACACCAAATTCACCTTTAGGTGCTTCAACTGCGGTATAGGTAGAAGGAGCTGGTACGGAAAAACCTTCTGTATAAAGTTCGAAATGGTGAATTGAGGTAGAGTAGACCGATGATCCGGTAGTCATTTGGCCGGCTATGGAAAGAAAAAGCTTGCATCTGCTCCCCCTAAACTATAACAGGTCCCATCTCTCTCCAAACCTAACGTGGTAGTTTCCCATCATAAGGCTTTCCATCTATAGATTGATTGAGCCATTACCCACTAAGGATCCCATTCGTTCAGAACTCAGTTGACTGCTTCTATAGATAAGGCGGAACGTCCTTAGTTCAGCATTATAGCACATAGTCTCCGACGCTACTACAGCGCTTCGCTAACTCGAAGCGCCTCGCTATGATATGAGAATGACGCTTCGCTAACGCTCGGCTAAGTCGTCGAACCCTCGCGCTGACCATTCGCTTTCTCAGTAGCGAAAGCGCTTCTCTTTGCCCCTTAACTTAATCTTAATAAAGTAAGTATTTGGAAAAGAAAGAGATTCTTGGTTTTATTGCTCCCGCTTCCTCATCTGCGCTCGTCAAGCCAACTTTGCTTTTTGGGAGGTGAAAGAGGAAGCGGACATTTCGAAATGACAGCATCGAAGATATCTATATACACAGGAACGCTTATTCCGGACTGCGTTCCGGAAAAAGTAGCCTACTTGACAGAAAGGGCGGGCACTCTCGGCTCGGGGGTAGGCACTCTCGTCTTTCAACCCCACCGTCACTTTGAATTTAGTGGGGCACTGTTTACTTTACTTACAGCCTCTACGAGTTGCAAGTGAATGGGGCCGGTGCGTGTGAACGGAAGGGTTCATCAAGCCATTTTAACCCCTAAACAAAATAGGAAGAGGGGTACTTGACTAATAGGGGGCAATTGCATCGCACCTGACTGTGAGGGACCTCTTGATACCTTATGTTCACTTCCTAACTAGTAGCCGGTTTCCTGTCGCGGAAGCCTTTTCCCAGTGCGCGGAGCCGAAGGTGTTAGTGCTTTCTCATGGGGTCAATAATGCTAATCCCTCTTTTTGTGCCGGGAAGAAGATAAGACCTTCTCTTGGTTTCCCAACCTGTTGCTTCTAAAGGCTGCCCTCTCTCGGCTGGATTTTGGTCCAGCCTACTACGAGGATCCCGTATCCCGTACATCGTCTTTCTCCCTCCTGGGTTCCCGTGGTTCCTATGCCGCCGCGTTTCCCGGTCCTTTTCTTTTTTTAGTGCTTCGACCCGAAGCGATAGCTTGACGCGTTTTCCGTGGATAAGATGGCAGCGCTCCAGCTCACTAAAGAATGGGACGGCAGTGGTCCGCCGGCAAGCTCGTTCTGATCTTGGACGCAGTACATTGGAATCCTGAAGCACCACCACGAACGCTACCCGCGCGTGCGCCTGCGGTGCGGTAAGGCACCACCCTGTTGTGCCAGCAGCCAACTCCGGCGTGTCAGCTTAGTTATCCTCATCAAGCCACAACCTTGATGTCTAGCTTCCCAACTGGTAGACGGTTCCCTTTCCCCCGGATCAATGAAGAAGGGAGAAGTCAGTTGATTCTTCCGAAGAACCGGAAGCGAAGCGCTATGCCGGGGCGAGGGGACGGGAAAAGAAACTGCTCCGAAGAAAGATATTGGGGTTCCCAATGCTTCTCCACGCCCAACGAGATGCGCCAACCTCGGGATGCTTTACTCCTAACCCCACGACGGTTCCGAGACCGAGCTTAACCTGAGTCTCGGTTAAGAACGGCGATGATCTACGTTTCACACGGCGCACGATTCCATGGATAGTTTCATTCGAGATCGTGATGGAGGACATAGCTTACGATCATCGGCTTTGATCATGCCACTAGGCATTCGATTAGGACATTGCACAATGATCCGAACACTTTGTCGCATCTCTTCGATACGAATACAGTAACGATCATAGCGATCTCCTCTGGTACCTACTGGTACGTCAAGATCCGATTGGTCATGAACATCGTAAGGTGCTGCTCTTCGCGAATCCCAGCATACCCCAGGTTGGGATGGGTAGGCCCACCACTTCACTTTTTCACTTTCACTTAGGCCCGGGCCAAGTCAGTGGGGGGACCCTGTCGGGCTCCTTCCCCCCCAAAACAAACTGTACGTGGGAGTTTCCCTTCATACGGCTCGAATCATTCTCAGATGCCCCGAGAGGCATCTTTCCTTATGATCTGGTGGTTCACACGCGCGCAAACGAGCACCGGCCGCAACAGCAAGGAACTATGACCAATAGAGTCAGACACAGAGCGTCATACTTCTTTATCTTGTGATGGTTGAGGAGTTTCTTTCTCAGAGGGTGCGGGACGCTTGCGGAGTCCGTACCACCACAGGTCGTTCTTGGGCAGATCCCGCTCCTAAACATAAGGGAGGGATAGGGGGGAAGGGGCCGGGCCTATCATATAAATAGGGTTGTAGAAAGACCACGTATTTTCATTCGACGTTCCGGGGCGCCCGATTCGATCAACGAATTTGGCGAGCTGATCTGCTTTGATCCAGGAGAAAGCCCAGTCAGCCACCTTTTCGGTGCAGGTCACGTGACCTACAGCTCGGCCTTCGCTTTTTGAGACTTCCTCTACCCACATCTCTATGTGCCCGCAGCACTTTCATATGGAGAAAGATGGGCTTACCATGTTCCATCAATAGCACCTAACCTATGTCGATTTTGGCGGACCGTGCTCCACCCCGGTGAACTCATGCGGTTCCGACGTGCCCAGAGGCCAGAGGCGAATCCGTTCACGGTCCGTAGGACCAACACCATTCGAAGGTTGATGGCCCGCCTAGAATAGGAATCTTTGACTGGGCTTACACACATTCGCTCACTTACGCTGTCCCCCCTCAGCTCACCCTAGCCCCGGGTACGTCGTCTCTAAGGCTTCACACAAAATCTTCACTGACAACATATGCATGCTTTTGTAGGGTCGGGCAGAACCGTTGTTGCCTGATGGGAACTTCCCCCATATTGCTATCAATGTCTTCATGTCGCACGACCTCTTAACATTACACCACTGAATCCCCAATCCTTTGCTTGCTGTGCAGTGACAGTACCAATATCCACTAATCGTTGTTTCCAGATACGGTTGCCGGTTGACATCTCTTCTAATTCGTCGATACGAGAAGCAAATTGTTGTGTGGAGGAATCAATATCTCGACATAAGCCAAGAGGCAGATCTTGTGCCACTCCACCAGGACGTATGAAACTGGCATGCATCCTGGCTCCCGGGACTCTTTCATAGAATTCCAACAATTTCTCCCGCTCCTCAAAAGCCCAAAGGAACGGAGTTGATGCTCCCACATCCATAGCATGAGTAGTTGAAGCAAGTGAATGATTTGAAATTCGAGTTATTTCACAGAATAACACTCGTATATATTGAGCTCGTAATGGTACCTCACAATTCAAAAGTCTCTCTACGGCTGAAGAATGAGCGTGTTCTTGGGCCATCGTAGAAACATAGATAGGGTCAACGACGGAACGAACAACGAAACTTTACGACAGCTTTTTCGTACACGTTCACTTGCATCACATACACAAGTGCTCTCTGAACCGTGCAATAAGGTCACCCATAACACGGCTCTCCCACTGGAGTTACCTTAGCCCCGGGCCATGCTATTCCATGATATTGGAATAATGGCAGCCTAACTACTTATTATCATCGTCTTGAAAGCTGGGCGCCTTTTGAATATGAGTGGGGCTCCTAGTCTAGGCGGCGCCTTCGTGGAGCCAAACCGAAGGAAGAGCAAAAGGGCGAGGCCACACCCGGCTTCGAATAGGAGGGGGGCTTAGCTCTGGATCCCGCCTGCTTGCAGAAATGAATGGATCAGAAAGGGGGCTGGGTTCTATTTCCGGGCCGGGCAGGAGGTGAAGGCCAGAAGAAGAAGAGAAGTGCGCCTTCCCGGTAAGGAAGAGGATAAAAAGGTGCTGTCATCTATCTCGACCTGTTTCCCGAGGCGTTGGAAATGAAGACCGGCTCAGAGAATCACTGGCGTGCTTTCTCTCCCCCATCGTTTCGCCAACAAAGAAGTCATCCTTGACTTGACGATTGACCATTCCATCCCTACCGAGCCGCCTCTTCGAAGTATTTACCTCTGCCTTTCTTTTTTCTCCAAATATAAAAGAAAAAATAAAGAACCTCGTCTGTGATTTAATCGGCCCTAAGGGAGTTTACTCGACCCATTCTCCAGTCTCCCGCACTGCTCAAGTGTGCGACTCCGTATGAGGACCTCCTTCCCTTTTGCTCTGCCCACTCTCCGTTCACACGGTTATCAAAGCGGAGGAAGGGTGGGCAGCAGGTACCACGAGCCCTCTGTCCCACACATCTATCAAGAAGCAAGTGTAGTTCACCGGTTCCACCGAATGCTCCTATCTCTCGGCAAAGATCGTGTGAGTGTGCAGTTATGCTTCGGATGCTTCGCCATGGAATAGATCGACTCTGTTCCCCTTCTTTTCCGGTGCACTCGCTTTATATCTCCGACACACAAGGAAGGACGTGGTGGGAAGAAAGCAGCCCTAGCCTCTGTCCGGTCGATCATTCCGCTGGCATCTTGCATTCACGCCTCCGTTTGACTGCCGCTCGGGAATGTAGTTGTAGATACGTGAGTCTTAGTGGGTCGTTGGCTCCACCTCTTATCTCCTTCTACGACATGCTGTAGTCGTCGCCATATTCAATATGTCACTTAGTCATATCTGCCTCGCAGCGGGTCAGCACCCCCGAAAGAAAGGGAGGACTTCATTCAGTGACTCCGCGATCGCCCTCTGAACGATCAAAATAAGGTAAAGCTTGAAGATAAGTTTTGTACTCGATTAATTTCTCAGTCCCTCTAGTCGGGTGGGCGCCGGCCGGATCCCCCTGAAAACCGTACGTGCGGGTCTCCCCGCATGCGGCTCACGCCATTTGAGGTGGCCCAGCATTCATTCGCAAATCCTGTAGTGAAATTGAGACCGCTCGACCAGCAAGAGGATGCGCCTAGCGCTAGTTGCTCAATCCCTTGCTTGTTCGGAAGCTAATTCGCGTGTAGGCAGCGCTGTCTGTCTACCGTTGACTGTATCTATTCATTGATACATTGGCCCGCTCCCCCCCTCTTTTTCCAAGAATGAATGAGCTGCTCGGACCTTCCATTTCCGTCAAATGACCCGGCTTCCCCTGGCTCTTCCACCGTCCGGGCTCCCTTTCCTCCCTATGCTCCCCCGGCGCAGGCCCACCACGCTTCGCGCCTGCGGCGTTTTCGCCAGACGGTCTTTGCCAGTAGTGCCATCCTCCCCGCAGGCTGTCTGTATGGGTGGGTTGTCCCTTGCTGCTACGTTCTGTTAGGCGCTATGAATTACAGGAAATTAAGTGGTTGACTTGGACAGCAGGCGGGTTACACGTTCCACTGTGCCGAGATGTGAGGTGCAGGTGGTGATGATCACCCCGGGGTATGCGCTAGCGCCCTTGACGGGCACTCCAGGACCCGCCTACGCTCGCCCAGGTCGGTCCTCCGACCAGATGTGTGGATAACGAGGCCACCTTCACAACCTTCTCCCTTCTATCTTTATCCAAAGTCAGGTAGAGCGGTTCGCTTGAGTTGCTCAACCGTCCCTTTGCCCGGTGCTCATGACGCGCTACTCCACCGTGCTAGCGGCATAGGAGCCTACTCAGCGTCAGCGGCTTCGTGCCGCACTGGAGTGATCCAATATGTGGTTCCGCACGTTCCACCACTTCTCCGTTCATTTCCAATACTGATCGTGAAACACCATGAGCAGCAGGATGTTGAGGTCCGGAATTCGAAGTGAAATTCTTGATTTGCCCGTTCCTAGTCGTCATGGGAAAGAAATAAGAAAGAAATAAGAAAGAGATTATTCCCCTAGAGCTTGTCCCACCTGTACTAAAAATGCATCTCCGCGCGTCTACCTGGCGCTTTTATTAGCCGCCTTGCATGCAAGCGAAGCGCTATTGGCGGCAATTAATAGCTCACTGAGCGATGATTGATGCAGTCAGTCAGTGCCCTCGATTATTCCTGATAGAAGGATCATGGCGCCCCGGAAGCATTCCATCCAGCAGCAGCATCTCCTTCACAACCACGCGAGGACAAAACTGATGTTAGCTACATTCGAGCGTTCACCGCACAGAGGCGATCTCGAACACTACCTATGATAATAAATCCAAAGGAAAGGTCGATAAAATGATTCAATCTGACTTTATCGGTATTCTGGATTGAGTAAAAAAGGGATATATGAAGTTCAAGGCCTTGCCAAAACCGTCATGGCCCTATTATGTATAGGCCGTACTAAGCCAATAGCGAATAACAAACTCTTTCCTGCTCCCTCGACCTTAATTTAATTCACTCCCATCCTGCCAAGCCTCAGCTGCCAGCGCATTGTATCTAAGCACACTGTGGCAAATTGATACAAGTAGCTAAAGATCTCGCATCCGAGGCCGAACGGTTAGGCAACACTAGGGCGCCTGGGTAAAAATTCCGTTTACCAAACAAGATGTCGAGAGGCGAACTCTGTAATTCCCCTCCTGCAAAAGTGATAGCGGCTGTAGCATCCGTGTGGAAGAGGGTAAGCTTTCGGCAACACCTTTTTCAGATTGGAAAGGATGAATACTTGTGTTGGGTCCTGCAGACCAGGATAGCCTCAGATCAAAACCGAAATGTGCCAGGGGTTGATCATAGAAGCCAGGGCAATAAGTATTCTGGAATTTTAGCGCTTATGTAGCTAATAACTCTGCCACCTGAATACTTGATTCATTAAGGTCGTCACCCTATACCCATCATATGAGGAGCTTTGGACCAAATGGTGCCTAGCCTTTCGAAAGGAAGCCTGTCTGTCTGTACACACCTTATGACTCGAGTGTACCAAAAGAGATCGGATCCCGATTCAATACTTCCTAGATTTACGGGTTGTTCTTCGCTGAGAGCTTCTTCACTCAATTACCAAGATTCAATCGACTTTCTTTTCCGCTCGCTGCCCGATGCGTTCTTTATTAAAGCCCAGCTATACGTGGAAGGATAGGTGGAAGGCACATGCTTCTCTTTACGACGTAAAGGAAAGACCTCTTTTATAATTCTATACTAGTTCCTATGGCGTAAAGGAAAAGAGTTTCATTTCGGCTATTACATCTATGGGTCAACGAGTTTCTGGAGTCTCTTAAAGAGGGGATCGAAGCAAGGTCCAATCCCATTATTCTAAATTATTCTAATACGAGTATCTCACAGATGAAGAAGTGAGCAAGCCTTTCTCCAATGGATTCTAACAGCGCAGACTAGGCATCTTTATCAGATTTCCATTTCTATATTAGTTTAGTTTAGTAAAGCCCCTTTTTTAAATCCTTTCACGCTTTCCCTTTGCCGAAGGCCGGCCTCTTTAGTTCCTACGTTTTCGGAAAAGAAGGTGAGACGCTAGCTAGCAACGGGAAAAAACGAGTAGTTAAAGATGTGAATGTAAGACTACTCGAAAGTACTTCCATTTTTATTATATTATATAGTTTCTAATAGAGAGTACAGTTGTATCTATGTGCGAAACGACGAAAGAAAGATGGAAGGCCCAAAGAGCTCTACAGTAGTGCCCCGGAATGGGGTCGTAGAGCCGGTAACCCACTCTGTTTAGTATTTTGATTTCGTTCAAGGTGTTGCTCTGTCAAATAGAGATTGTGTGGGTGTTCAGTCTACCACTCATGTTCACGTTCTACAAATCTAAGGGAGTGCTCCTAGACTGGACGACTTCCCGTAAATAACCTAGTTCATGTTCCTTTGAAAGAAATAAAATGAAAGCTTTTGAAGCGAAGATGTCAACGCGGTGCTAGGTTTGCGCCGGCCACGATTATTTATAAGTATATTGGAAAGAAGAGTGACTAGGCTACGGTCTAACTTTTTCTTCCTAGCGGAGTTCAATACGAAAATAAAGGCGCTCCGCGTTGGGAATGGCGTACGTAGTACGGGTGGTATTTCCGGTATAACTGATCAGGGTTGTTCTGAAAGCAAGTCAATTGGTGCTTTGGAAAGTGAGTGCCAGAGGCTAGTCACTGCTTGGTTTACAGAAGGGAAGGAAGAAAGAGATACCGAAGCAGATTCAGTATAGAAAAGAAGAAATTGATACCATTCATTCCAGCTTATTTGATACCCACTTAAAGTTTCTATCAAACCATGTCTTTTTCTTCGAACGTCAATCTCGTAGGAATTTAGATTGGAAGTGTGGTATTGAAGGGCGAAGCCTTTACTCTTTTACTTGTTTCTTTGAATATAATATAACATAGTATTGACTACGCACTTCGAAAGATAATGGTGTATTCCGAGGATCAGTCCGTTTTTTATTGAATTCGCAAATTGATAGATCTGGATGATTAAAAGAATGATTCTTCCCTGGGTATTTCCCCGCTACCATTATGGAAATTGGAGCTTTTCAATTCCATTTTGGAGATGCTCGTAACGATTTTTTTCTTTTGGGTGGGCAAGAAAAGGATTTGACTCTTGAAGATATCAACTCATACGCCTGCTCCATACATTAAAAAACATTTTGGGTACTTTCTATTAGAATGGATAAATAGAAATGGGTACATTCCTCTTTCTCTTTCCTGGCCAAACTACCAAAAAAAAGAAGAGAGAGAGCTGTAAGAGCGGTAAAAGCAAGCTCGGTGGCCCGGTTCACTACAGGTTGATGTATCCTTTTGAAAGAAAAGTCAATCTCTCTAAAAAATAAGCACTTCAACAAGTCAGGGCCCTTTTTTATACAACTCCTATGCGTAATTGATAGCTTTTTGGTATTCTCCATATATACTACTAGGTACGAAATAACAGGAAAGATAGAAATAGTGACTTTGGCTTCAAATAGAGAGCAGCTTAAAGGGAAGGAGGACAGCTCTGAAAAAATAACTGAACACTGGCTAGGAACTGGGCTGCACTAAGCCCGGCACTTTTTGGGCTTCTTCATGAATCTCGTTTTCAGGTAAGGTCAGACTTATTGAATATATATCTGAAAGAAAGCAAAGGAATGAATCGTTTTTCCAATTACCTTCTCTCGAAAACCATAGATCTTCTGGTTACCATTGACTATCCGGCACTTTCGTCTGTAGAGCGAAGCAAGAAATTGCATGGAAGGGCTTGCCCTGCTAATATCAGCCTTGTTTGGAACAATAGATGCAATCCATTTCAGTGTATGTCACTGAGTTCACCATTGCAGTTGAGACGTCAGGCAATTGAGCGTTCCCTAGAGTTTGGTTCAAAGGCTAAGGACTCCCCGCCGCCTTCATAAGGGCACTAAGGCGGAGCACGGAAAAGAAAATGGGGCACCCATGTTTTACCAGTCCCGGATCTCAGGGCCGTTTTGCACATGAACGAAATCGAATTTCATTGCGGGAAATTTGGATTTCATGAGGGAGGAAAAGGCAAGGCGGAGGGTGGAGAGTCGTACAATGCATTGGTGGGATGAAGGTGCTAGCTTGGCTGAGATAGGAAGTTTCGATGTGTATGTAGATTTGGTTCTAGTGCCCCCACCCTTTTCGAGATCTGTCAGGATTTAAAAGATGTTATAGTGTAAACTATAGAGAAATGGAATGAATGAAATGTATCTAAGAAGAAAGGAAGCCATGCTCCATCCTGTTTATAAAAAGAACATCACCTCCCTTCCCTTTTTGGTTAGATACCGCTCCGTTAGGTACTAATGCTTCTACCTATCACCCTCCGGGTGAGTTTGAGAGCTGTGTTTTTTCCAACGTTAATAGCATTCCGCGAGAAAAGAGAAAAGTCATCTACTGATGTTGTCAGCGGAGTCCCTCATCCATCCATGTATGAATAGCGGTATCCCCCATTTTGGACAGTGATGAGGTAGTCGACGCAATTTGCATGTGTATTTGCGTTCGGCTTTGCTACTTTCCTTCTAGACTATAAAAGAATGTCCGCGGAAGGGAATAGTCTACGTGGCCCGGGCCCGGGGTAGTCTTTCAATTCCTTTATCGGGTGGGAGAGTTTAGAACCTGTTAAGCCAATAGCTGCAGCTTTAGTCACACTAGCTACATCAGTGGATCATGGATTTAGCATACCACCTCAGAATAGTCTACGTGGCCCCTACTTTTATTTTACTACTTTTTTTTCCAGTAATGCAGACAGCCCTTTTTAAAGCGCTAGGCCGGGCAGTTGGTACGAAAACAGAACCATTAGTGGAGTAAGATCCCGATCAAAGCAGAGCGGTCTAATCGAAATAATCATATCTAAGAGCAGGCAGGCACACGACTGGATATCAAAGGTGGGGCTCCCCTCCTCTACTCTACTCTACTCTACTAAATGAAATGAAATGAAATGAAATAGTATTTGTATTTGGGTCGTCTTTGTGTTCGATTCGAATAGAAGCGCCATTGTCATCCGCTGCAGTTCTTCATAGTCCGTCCTAGTAAGCTGGTAGGTTGGTGGATGTGAACATAAACTCCTCATATTTCCTACTGTTGCTTCCTGTATAAAGGAAGAGTTGTCAGACAATGATACTCTTTCCAAATCTGCAATCTTCGTCGTTGTAATGCCTCAGTCATCAATAGTAGATAGTTGCTCAACTATGCAATAAGGATTTTCCTCTCCTCACAGATTGGAGGACTTTCACTTGACTCACTAGTGGGTTTTGCCTCGGGAAACAAGAATATGGATTTGAGCAAGTCTGTTTTCCCATGGGCCTACTACCTGCTATTTTCAAAGCGTAGAGGACCCGCCTTTCTGATCAAAGTATGCTTCCCTTATGGGCGAAACCACTGAATCGGACGGATCCTTTTTTCTTGGATTGACCAGGCCAGCTTCTCCACCCAATTCTTTTCTTACGAGACGAGATAGGCACAGTGTCAGGGTCATGTGATGTGAATGGTTTGTTTGATCTGTTTCTTGTCCCTATGGGTTCGATTGGCAATCAGGATATCGGTCGCTTGGCACTAGTCGAATAGGCGATTCAGTCGTGATAGTGCCATCCCTTGCCCCTTGGAGTGAGTTGAAAGCACTCTTCCAGCTCTTGATTCGCGGAATTCATTACGAAGCAAGATTTCATTTCATTTCCATTTACGTCATTAGCAAAACAAGCAAGATTCACCTCAGGATACGACGAATTCTGGAACACTTCCTTGATTGATATATGCATTTTCTAGAGCAGGCACCATTGACTGCTTCTTCAACGTCTATACTATACGAGACGAGACGAGTTATTGTACGAGTCAAGCTTGCTCCAGACCAAGCTCACTTTACACGGGCTTAGAACTCAACCTGACCCAACAAGAAAACGGATAGACGCAGCGCAACGGCTTGATAGCCTGACTCAGCAAGAGGCGAGGATGCACGTGACTAACTAAAACAGCTTTCGCGCTATCAACTTCTTTGATCGAACCTGGCCTGGCGATTGAAGCATTCGAGATATAGAAGAAACTGCCCAAGTCAACCGGATATTCCAAAGCAAGGGTTATGAATCAAAAGAGAAGTGCCAGCTGGATCTCTGGTTCAAAGTTCAGGGCATGGAATTGATTCGTATGCTCGTTCTCTCGCTAAGCAGAACCATCTCTGTCTGAGAAGACCCAGTCTCCCAGTGTTTCTAGAAAAGGAAATCCCATTCGTCAACCTAAATGGAAGGGCAGGTAAGGGAAGGCCAGCAGGAAATTCAGTAAGTAAGGTATCTCAGTGCCAGTGCTCTCCGGTTTCAAGTTGATGCGGGCAGTCGTGGGGACAGGCAAAGCTGGGATGCCTTACTAGCAGGAATGAAAAGGTATGTATGAACCAACAAAGGTCAAGTAGACGAACACATATCCACTCCACTAGAGAAAGCGTCGAACCAGGGAAGAATGAATGGTTAGAACCAGTCAAGGGTGCCGTACTCATGCCTACGGGGAAAGAGACTGATCCGTATCTGATACGCCTTCACTTCTTTCGAGCTTCTTATTCGATTTCTTAAATGACTTCTTCGGGCCTTACCCTAGACTACCTTCACTTAACTTAATGCAGAAGCCAGAGTTCGAGGAAAGCGGTAGTTGGTTATTTCGGGATGAATTTCTATTTCTAAAATGTGGATGAACATAAATGGACGGAAACGAGAAAAATGCATAATTCATATAAGTTCATTCGAAAGAATGAGGATTCATGATGTCTCTTCCCAACCATTCTTCCTGAGGAAGGCACCTCCGATCGAGTCCTTAGCGCCATGGATATTCTTCGCAGTGCCTTTGGATGCTTCTCAGAAACCGCCTCTTTCCACTGGCTATATGAAATTCCAAATGAGACTTCCCTGCGTCGCCAAAGGAATGGGAAACTTCTTGGTTCGAAACCTTTGATCCTATGCCGCCTGTCTGAAAATAAATATAAGCAAGGCACCTATGACTACGAATCCGAAGGCCAAGCATGCGGATTTGACATGGTTTCCCACTTTTCTCAGAGTCACTGGGCAATAGAAAAGTATACAAGCACATTTCCAATCTACATAAAGATACCAACCAGGTATCTACTTCAAAGACAGGGCGTCGGCGATCCTCTACTATTAAGAGACAGATAACAATGGTGCCGACAGAGATGGACAGAACTGAAGAGAATACCTCTCCGGAGAAGTCCTTACATGTCTCAAACTAAATAAATCCAACCTGCAAGAAGACACACAAAAAAGAAAAATATGAACTATCCTCCACTGACAGCAAAAAAATTGGCCGAAGTGAAAAGACTCTTGAAAAAGAGTCAGATTCCTGAATTGAAATATAGAGAATACGAGTATGAGGTTAGATATGAGAAAGAAATGCGTGAATTAGAATTGCAGAAAGATAAAATTAAGAGCGATTTCTTTAACTGTAATTATAACCCGATCAGGGAGTCAGTTAGGGTATCAACGGATAGAGACCCTGATTTAGAGGATGAAAAAAGAGAGCAGCTAGGAGAGTCTATGCAGACTGAATTGGAGAGACTAAGGCGGGGTGTAGAAGTCGGTACTTCAGAAGATATCAATGTTGACACAGTCAAACGTTGGGGTTTGCAAAATAATAAGTACAACGCTGAACACTGGATCCCTCCAGGGGGTCAGCGCACAGCTGAGGATATGGGAAAACTCTACCAATTCTGGGATGAATTCATTGAAACATATGAAAATGAGGTTATGATGAATTCGGGGTACAGGGAACCCTTAAATAAAGATAAAGTGTTTAATACACTACTAGATCATTCTAATAATAAGACCAATCAGACGGCTGAGGAATTAAAAGGCATTCAAACTAAAATAGAACGTATGACTATGTATTTTTATGAGGCCAATGTCTATGAATCATTAGGTCAGTTGAAGAATAAGTTCATCAATATAGATGAGCAAACAGCAAAGGATTACCTTCTTGATAAGTTAGAGAAACCAGACGATCTAGATATCGTTAGAGCTATGGGCACCTATACACTGGAATGTATAGTTGTATTTGTCTTAAGCAAGAGTATAGCAACACACAATTACGATTATGATCTTATATAAAGACACACTACATAAAGATACCAACCGATACACAATTACGATTATGATCTTATATAAAAAAACGACCTTTTCAACCTTGAGCATATCATTCCGAAACACAATTACGATTATGATCTTATATAAATAGAGACTGTTCTAATCTTTTATTTATTTTACATAACAAGAAAAGAATCACGCTCTGTAGGATTTGAACCTACGACATTGGGTTTTGGAGACCCACGTTCTACCGAACTGAACTAAGAGCGCTTTCTTACGACAGGAGATAAAGCAGTAAAGAAAAGGATGATTTTTGTACCGCATGCATATAGCAAAATTAAACTCTTAATTTTGTCCAATTTGAATCGATCTCAATTGATCCCTCGTTACTGCCCATAGGAGAAGTAATAGGTAGGGATGACTGGATTTGAACCCGTTACATTTTGTACCCAAAACAAACGCGCTACCAAGCTGCGCTACATCCCTTTTCCAAATTGTTGTACAGTGTCATTGTACAAAAAAAAACCCCTGTCTTGTTTTCCACATCGTAATTTTATCCTCCATCTATATACAACTTTCTTGTCATTTCTTCTTTTTGGTTTCATATAATAAATGATATACATCAGAAACCCAACCTAACCTTTACGTATTCGTTTCCTTATAACATCACTCTTTTTAGTGCTCTTTTTATTACTACTCGATTTATTCTGTATAGATTGGTCTATATGTCTCCCATCTGTTCCCAGGACAGGGATAATACCCACAGGTGATTCCATACCCTTAAGCTTTTTATCATCGTGTATATTATCAATATTTGTATCAGTACCTTCATTCATCATTGCAGCCTTGGCCAGCTTTTCATCATAGCGCTTTATTAGCTTTTCAGTTTATTCCTTTTCGCGCTGCATTTTAGCTAATAGTGCATTATTATATTCCGTCTTAGCTGTTATATCTAGCTCTGATATCAATGCGGCTGCTAGCACACTAGTCTTTTCCAAAGAAAACACATTAAACAGCTTGCTTAACACATGTATTGCTACACATTCCAGTGTATAGGTGCCCATACCTCTAACAATATCTTTATCTTTATCATCCTTCAATTTATCAAGAAGGTAATCCCTAGCTGATTGTCTATCCTTATTGAAGAACTTCCCCTTCAACTGGCCTGCAGACTCATGGACGCTACCCTCATCAAAGTGGATAGTCAAATGCTCGATTTGAGTTTGAATCTCTCTTAACTCTTCGGGGGTTTGATTCGTATTATTACTACTACGGCTGGCTAGCAAGTCAAAGACTTTCCCCTTAGATACCGGATCTGTGTTCTGTTTGCGGTTAATACCTTCTTTTTCGTAACTTCCTAGGAAGTTATCCCAGAAGAGATAGAGTTTGTCTATAATATCAGGTGTAATCACAACCCCTTTTTTAGCAGGGGGTATCCATAGATCGGCGTTGTACTTTTGATTTATAAGTTCCCACCTTCTAACAGTCTTTACCACATCACCCCCCGAACTTATATTAGAGGGTGGCTGAGTCAGCTCCAGCCTATAATCATTTAGCCTGTACTCTCTTTTATAATCGTCAGAGTCGCAGTCTCTTGACTCTCTAACAAACTCCCTTATAACATTATGACACGGGTTAATCAAACTATTCTTGAGTTCCGAACTCTTTGACAAGATTTCTTTATCAACAAAAAAGGCGCTGTCCCGAGCTATCGTTATTTTTTTTACAGCCTCCCGCAGTAGTCCTGAGGATATTCTATATGTCTTTGTCATTTTTCAATTCCATTTTCAGAGCCTCTTCCCTGGCGGATTTTATCTGTCAGTCTTTGAGACGTTGTTGTCTTCTTGACTGAGCTGTCGGTACCTGTTATTTGTAATTATCCCTTGTGCTCTATCACGACTTGTGTGATAGTATGGGTGGGGCAAAAACATTATGTTATCCGACACCCTGGAAGATATGTGTTGAATATGCTCAATAAGGTAGTGTGTATTTATATAAGATCATAATCGTAATTGTGTTTCGGAATGATATGCTCAAGGTTGAAAAGGTCGTTTTTTTTTATATAAGATCATAATCGTAATTGTGTATCGGTTGGTATCTTTATGTAGTGTGTCTTTATATAAGATCATAATCGTAATTGTGTGTTGCTATACTTTTTTAGTCGACACCTTAGGGAGTTTGTGGTTGATAGATAACGAAAGTGAGATCTATACTAGCTAGGAGCCCTGCCAATCATGCTCAAACTAGAGCCCCACCGGACGGGTCCGGTAAAGAATGATCCACAGCCGGACTTACTTGACGGGCCCAAAACAAAGAACGATCCACAAAAGGGCCTGAATGTCAAGTGAACAAATAGCCCGAGGTTGAACTTCTCTCAGTCACCGAACTTATGGGCTTGATCACCTAACAATGAGACTGTTTAGATCCATTTGTAGCACCTGAATTAGTACTATAGGGCCTAAATTAATACGGACCTGTCTGACTCCATTTAGTACTACCAGATCCAAATTAATACAGCAGCCCCGTTCAGTGTAGAATACCCGGCAAATCCAGGTATGAGTATGAAGGGTACCCGCCCTGTTGAGGGCTTGTTTGGGTAATCTTGGATTAGAGTAGATTGAGGTGGTATAAAGTGTATTAAAGTGTAATATGAATCAATTTCCGTTTCAATCCCTAAAATACACTTCAATTCACTTCAATCCCTCTTTATCCAAACAAGGCCGGAAGCGGGGAGTTTTTAGTCTAAGGGATGAGAGTTTTTAGTCTAACGGGACCAGATCTAGGGTAGCAAAACCGGACATGTCTTCACCTATTGCCATCTCTACTAAAAACTAGAGATAGAAGCTAGATTATGGTTGCTTCCAAAAGGCCTTAGATCCTATTTGAAAGCAATCTAGTTTTTAAGAAACTATTTTTTTATTTTTTAGCTAGAATTGGTAGCTTCTTGGTTTTTAAAAAACTGTGAATGCAATTTCTATAAACTGAAGCATAAACTGATATGTTTGAAACCCCTTAGGACTAGTTTGGGAGCTATAAATCCGGACAGGATTGGAGTAGCTAAATTCTCCCTTTTATTCAATTTTGAATAAGAAGAATTTAACCCCTCTAATCCCCTCCGGTTTTGTGGCTCCTAAACTAGCCCTTAAGTTTCTATAATCAGCTCCTTAAAAACTGGGTGGTTCCAAACAGGCCCTTAACGTGATAGCAATGAAAAATCTGACACCGGTAAACAATGCACAATCTGTCTGATCCATAGAAGGAAAACAGGAGGCACAAAGATCACTTTCCGCGTGTTTGGTTGGGTGGCTGAGTACAGAAGCTGCAGCCGCGGATCCTTAAAGCATAGTTAGTTTGGTACTGAGTCAGGCTATATAGATGCAAATAGGAGGCCTGAGCCAGGCCGGCTGGCAATGCCCAGTCTGAGCATCTGCGCGCGGCCAGGACAGTGGGATGCAGCGACACGTTCTACTAAAAGATTGTTTAGTTTGTTTTTTAATTATATTTTCCAATTAAAAGATTTAATCACTGAACCGATTTCGTATTTGTATTTTTGATATTTTTTCGGACAAAACTAGATCATATATGTTGTATAAAATTTGAAGATTTATTTGTAATTTTTTCTCTGGTTCATGTTTTGATACAAGCAACCAAACAATGTCTCATAGTAGCCAGGCTAAATTAAATCAAGTAACCAAACATTGAACAGTTGCGTAGATGAAACCAGGCCACCTATAGCCTGGCTGACTAGCGTGAGCCAGGATCAACAGGGAAGAGAACCAATCACACGGTTTAGTACTGCTTAACCGCTGGCTACTGATTGCTCACAAATCTTTCGTTCCCATGCCCAAAAGTTTAGAATGAGCACCAAAACAGAAAATCTGACCTTATAACTCATCAGAATCATCACATGAATGGTACCACTAACAAGAAAGTCAAAAAAATCTTATATTACAAAGGAGAGGTACAAAAGGGCCTTAGGGGACACAGCATCTCATCTAGTTCTATTCTAGAAAACAGCATGGCAGGGGCATCACAGACTCAAACAAGTCAACTCTGGGAAGCCAGCTGCTCAACAAGTAAAAACCAAAAACTAAAAGTCCATGCTGATCTAGAGTGTACCAGCAAGACATAATATTCGACCATGCCCTTACACGAAATCTTCTTTGTTGTTTTTTGCCATGCCGTTACAAGGCATGATTTTCGACCATCTCCTGTCAGAGAAACCTCCGCAATTGCAAATCTGTGTCCAGAAGGAAACTTGTGAGTTGAGCTACTTACCATTCCACCCAGCAAGCGGTAGAACTTGTCTATCTCCACAATTCTTCCTTCAATTTTGTGTCGTTGACGCCACTGATCCTGCCATAAAGTAGCAGACAAATACCAAACAGCCGAGTATAAAGAAAACAGAGCAATGTAGATACTGAATGCACAAGGGCTGAGTTCAAGACCATGCCTCAGTAATGATTTCCACGATGTATCCTTGTTCATACCTGCATCAGCTTAAGAAACCACTTCAATCCTATGGTTTGGCTTTGTGCATCAGAAAAAGTTAAATGAGAATACTCAGATCATGTTACACAGCACAAAAGCAGGAGCAGGGTGCACCAGAAACATCACCTCTAACTCTTCTGGAAGGCCACCTTGACTAACTCCATTCCCACTAAAACAAACATTTTCAGCCTTTTCCATACTCTCCAGCGATTCAGCACTGTTGTTGTTCCCCATCCTTTCACTTCCAACTAGCTCTGATACAACTTTCTCCGCTACACGCTTCAAAGTTGTGCACACGGCTACAGTTGGAGTGTTGCAGTTCTCAACATGAGGAACATCATGCTTATTAATTGCATCACCAGAACACACTGCTCCTGCAGTCGTACACCTAGGGGCAGACATAATAGTATCTGGGCTTCTCTCTAATGCCTGAGGTGAAGCCGGACTGCCACCAGTCGCATCACTAGGAGCCCTTTTTATTTGGTTGTTACATCTAGTCTCATCACCAGAGCTCCCAGATTGAGGTGAATTTTTCGGATGAACTGGGCTGACTGATGACCTCTTAGCAGGCCAGCTGGGTTCAATATCATCAGTTCCAACAGAATTGTGCCTCCTCTTCAGCTGACTGTCCGGAGAACTGATCATTGTGCCATCTTCTGTGTCATTTTTATCAGACTGATGGTTCACATGTCTTGAAGGGCGAGGTCTTTTATAACCCTCTGGAAACACATAAGCTGGGATCTGCTTCCTCCGAACATGAGAAACAGCTAACTCCATCCCAGGCTTCCAAAACATATACAAGTTGATTTCATGCCTAAACTCATCCACTGTTCCACGAATATCAAACTGTTGTCCTTCCTGTATTTTCACACCTTCTTTTCTTGATAAGCCCATGAAGAAAGCACAATGAGCACACTGCCTAGAAGGGTCTGCATACTCATGTGGGTAAGGATGGCACTGCAGCATTCCATATGTATCACGTTCAATCTGTTTACAACCGACAAGAAATTATCTTAGTTCAGCACATGACAAATTGACAACAACAGCATTATTAGAATTAGAAAAAATCATGGGGTTGATTTACAAAATCATAGACAACACCTTGATAAAAACTGTCTTACAGTGGCAAAATCAAAATAACAACTGAATCAAACAGTGAAAAACTAACAGCAGATTGCCAGCATATTTTCTACCATCACCTTTGGTACCACATAACAAGCAGCAAAATAGGAAGTTCGACTAAGTTTGTATGATGCAACTGATATAACAAATGAGCACATTACCTTCAAAGTTAGTTGTCGCAAGCGAGATTCAACCCATCCTTTCCAAAGTCTAAGGTCCTCATCATCCTCGGCAATGATGTCAACCTGTAGATAATTCCTGTATGCTTCGAAAAATTGAAAAGGCTCAAACAGAGCAGACCAGCTGGCCTTATTCATTTCAATTTCCTGAACCAGAAGGCATACAATGCATTGTCAGGGTAAGTATTTTTGAAATAGTAACTTCAATGGTGCAAAGATTACCTGGCAAATTTTATTACCAAATTGGAACTGTTCCACCATGACCCTCAGCGTGCTTGTGGAAACATTATAGCTCGAGTTCATGCACGGGTATGCAGGGGTTATAATAGGCATGTGATGACATTTATCTCGAGGATTTTTACGTGGATCCCAAACGGGGAAGCCAAGTTCATCCTCTTCTATGGAACAAAGCATAACCGGGTTTGGCCACTGCCATTGTGTAAAAACTCTAAAAAACCGTGAGACAAGCATACTTGGCACAGCATTGGGATAGAGCTGGCAGACACGTGCAACCAGTAAAGCCCAGTTGACACCACCAAGAAAGCCAGTAACCTGGAAACACGAATGATTGGATATCATAGCAAGTTGGTAAGGAAGTTAGCCAAGCATACTTGAGACAAAAACTTACATTAGAGTAAACACCTCTTCTTTTTGCCCAGCACTTCAGACATCTTAATGCCGTGCGAAAATTCTGTATGAAAAGATACATAGAATTAGAACATTCAGGTACTGTAGAGGAAACAAACAATTGAAGGAAAACATGTGTATCTGATGCATCATGTCAACCTCAATATTTGGAACAAGTCTAATGATTCGGTCCGCTACTCTGCAACCATTAAGACTACGGACAGTAGCTTCATCGACAGCATAAAGGACTGATCCTTGAGAGATATCCAACTCCTGCAGTAGCATGTTAACTAGATATGTATCTCTTGTAACAAAATGGCATAATACGGCATGATGCAGGACTCACATGCAAATCTTTATGCATAAATTTAAGGACACGACAAAGAAACTAAAGATTTGGCAAAATCAAGACTGATAATGAAAAACTTGTATATAGATGCCATGGTTTTTAAAGCGGTAAGGCGAGACAAGGCGTTGGACCACCGCCTGAACGCCTAGGCGTTGGACCTCCGCCTGGACGCCTAGGCGACGCCTTAAGAACAGTGATAGATGCATCTCAAAGTCACAGAAATAGCACTGCAAAATACGAATTTCAGGAATATCTAGAATAAAATGTTCACACTAGATACCTCACTACAGCAGAGAAACAGAATGTAGTGCAACCAGGTGTAACAAAATGACAAAATTTACCAGGATGACTACAAATAAATAGATGGAAGGCATTCTAAGAAATTCTAAAAGTTTTGATAGCGTAGTCAGATTTTTACAAAAAATAAAACTATACAAGTAATCTACAACTTAAAACTGAAGCAAAAGACAAGTTTATATTGCAAGCACAGGCCCATAAGGTAGACATTCTATTCTACCCATGCTATAAACAGAACTAAGACACTGAGTCATAGGAATTCCTCACTAAATATATTAACCTAAAGCAAGAACCATAGTTTTTAAGGCGACGCTTAAGCGATAAGGCGAGCTTAAGGGGTAAGGGTGTGCCTCGCCTTACAGACGTGAGTAAGGCGTCAGCCCAAGGTTTTAAAGTCGGCTAGTCGACTCTAGTCGCCTAAGCACCGATAAGGTGACTAATCGCGATTAGTCGTCGATTAGCTCGATTAGTCGATCCTAGTCGACTCCCTAGTCGTCCTATAGTCGTCCATCTATAACAGGACCATATATATATATATATATATATATATATATATATATATATATATATATATATATATATATATATATATATATATATATATATATAACAGTATACTAGATTGCAAATCCTAGTCGACTCCCATCCTCATCTGCAGCAAGCAAAGAGCAACTCAAGAAGTGCTCATCTCTGTTTCCAGCAAAAGAACAAAAGACTAGAGGAGGGAGGGATTACCAGAAGTGCTCATCTCTGTTCCAGCAAAAGAACAACAGAGCAGGAGGGAGTGGAGGATGGTCTGAACTCTGAACAGAGCAGAGCAGGCGGCGCTCAGCAGTCAGCAGTCCAGCTCCAACAAGAAGATGAGGGCGGCGGCGCTCAGCACAACAGTTAGCACTCAGCAGTCCATCTCCAGTCCAGCAAGCAGAGGAGGGCGGCGGCGCTCAGAGCAGCAGCAAGCAGAGGAGGGCGGCGGCGCTCAGAGCAGTTAGCAGCAAGCAGAGGAGGGCGGCGGCGCTCAGAGCAGTTAGCAGCAATCAAATGAAGGCGGCGGCGCTCAGAGCAGCAGCAAGCAGAGGAGGGCGGCGGCGCTCAGAGCAGTTAGCAGCAAACAAATGAAGGCGGCGGCGCTCAACTCCAGCTACGGTAAAAGACTGTACAAGAGGGGCAACGGCATTGGCACATTGGCGCTCAGTTTCAGCTCCCCTCCCCTGGTGGGCCGGCCCAAATAGAAAAGAGCAGCCTGGAGCCCAAAACAGAGCACCTAGTCGAGAACAAGCCTAATCGGACGACTAATCGCCGACTAATCGCGATTAGTCGGACGACTAGGTTTCTAGTCGCCCTAATCGCGTCGGTGGCCCTAATCGGCCTTGCAGCAGCGATAAGTCCGACTAATCGCGATTAGTCGGACGACTTTAAATAAAACTATACAAGTAATCTACAACTTAAAACTGAAGCAAAAGACGAGTTTATATTGCAAGCACAGGCCCATAAGGTAGACATTCTATTCTACCCATGCTATAAACAGAACTAAGACACTGAGTCATAGGAATTCCTCACTAAATATATTAACCTAAAGCAAGAACCATAGTTTTTAAGGCGACGCTTAAGCGATAAGGCGAGCTTAAGGGGTAAGGGTGTGCCTCGCCTTACAGACGTGAGTAAGGCGTCAGCCTTAAGAGTGCAAGGCGTCACCCTGGCGCCTTAAGCGTCGGCGTCGGTAAGGCGCCCTGAGGACGACGCTTTGGCTGTAGGGTCAGCTCTAGAGCTTACGTAGATGTTCACCGGCTCAGCAATCACAGACGGTCGCGGTTAGTCCAGGCGACGCTCCCCCTCCCCGGCGAAGACCAGGCGCAGCTTCTCCGCGAGCTCCCCCATCCCAGGCAAAGTACAGGCGGCGCAGCAAGCTCCCCCTCCCTGGCACGGCTCCACTCCCCTAAGCAGCGAGCTCCCCCCTCCCCTATCAGTGCGCTGTCTCTCCCCGCTATGCTCTCTGTTCTCTCCCCTTTGTGCTCTCTCTGTTCTCTCCCTGTTGTGCTCTCTCTGTTCCAACTTCCAGTTGATGACATGAATGTGAGTGGTAGTGATGAGGCGAATGAGGCGGAAGTTGGACAATGGCTATTGAGAGATGAGTGTTATCTACTACTATCTATTGCTTATGTTGGACTTTTAAGTCTATTATGTTGGTTTGTGTCGAACTTGTATCCTATTTGCTACTATAATACTATTATCCCTATCTATTTGAGACTATATTCCTATATTTTCTATTTGAATTTCCTATTTTTATATATTACTAAGGCGTCGCCTTGCCTTATGCCTTATCTCTGAAAAGGTAAAAGGGGGTTTGTTGCCTTACTTCGCCTTGCCGCCTTAACAACTATGGCAGGAACAATACCTATTGACATACACAAAACACTGCCATGTACCATGTTTAATACAAAGGGCTGCATTCTGTGTCACACTAAAAGAACAGTTGAAAATAAAGAAAAAAAAAACTTCAGTGATATAAGTTCAATCACCTCATGAAATAAGCTAAGTCTAAGTTGAAGAGATAAAAATTGGTTAAATGGGAGAAACATCTAGTAAGAAACTTACAGCTGGTACTACTAAGAGGGAGACACTGGCATAAAGAAGGTCAATAGATATTCCATGGAACTTAAATTTCATAACAGGGACATGTGCATCAGGTACAGGCTGCAGCTCGGTCACATCCTCTGTTTGTGCTAATATCTCATGCAGTACAATAAAAAAATCTTCCTGGCCACAGAATCATATGTTAGTAAAATCATGTCTCTAATACATATACTACCACACCAAATGTGTAACAGAAAGAAAGAATCACCTCACGGTTCACATATGAAGGTCCAACACAGAGTGTATCAACATCAGCTCCAGGTCCATGAACCTACAAAGGTGAAATACAAATTCAAAAACAAATTAAAGGTGAAAAATAATGTATAAGAAAATTTTCACACAGCAGGATTGCAGCAAAAGACGTTCAGCTCCACGTAATTTATATATTTTCTACAGACAGACTTTTGATCAGAAGGATCATGAAAATACAAATATCAAACTACAAGTCAGAGTTTAACCAGAACTGGGTCGGTGGCCTAACTTTGTAGTTACCAGCTTGATAGTCCTGTGTTTCTGGTAAATAGTGTTTGGTGTTTGTTCTTTACACACCTATAAAATTCCAAAAGATTGTGTTTGTGTGGCCTAATACTTGTTAGAATCACAAGGTTACACCAGAACTTTAAATCATCTATTACTGGCTGGTATGGTACTTACCAGCCACTAAAGCAGTTACCAGCAATTAATGGCATGTTACCACTTGTTATGTCTCCGACAGCAGCATAACTACCTCCAAAAGATTCAGCTTGGATCCAGATTCTAATTGACAATTTGACAGCAGTGTTATACAAAGTGATATGACATGTGGTCATCAAGGTATCTACACAAACCAGCCTAGCAGCCAGCCAGCCACTAAGTGTGAGCATGACCATTAAACTCGAGCTATGGCCAATGCCGTGCGAGGAACATTGGTGTGCAAGAAGCAAAAATGCCTCCTCTCACTCACATTTCCCTATGGAATGCATATTCCAAAGTCATTGCTGTTGCTACTTATATTCCAGTAATCCAGTAATGTTCCAAGTTTCACTAGAATAAAGTGCATCTTGTATGATGCTGTTGATCATCAATTCACAGATTGAAAATGTTGTATGTACAACTAAATTAAATATTCATTTATTTCTACACTCAATTCATTCCTTGCTTCAATCCTTGTTAAGTGGGTCCCTAGAGTAATAGAACAGGTCAAAAAGGCAAGGCAGGTATTTGGGAAAGACGGGAAAGACGATACAAGGGCAATAAAATAAAGCAGCCAAATAAGATATATAGCCAGATGTCCGTGCTTTGATACGGTTGTTATATATCATATAAATAGGTATTGAGATATTTATTCAAATATAATTATTGTTTATTTCTAAATACTAGGGTACGTGTGGTATGGTTTTTAGCCCCAAATTTCTGGAGCAGGGCGGCGTGGGTTCGAGTGCTCGCTCTGCACTATTTTTTGTGTGGTGTGGTAGCTGCGCGGACAGGGTCGGGTGCGGAGCAGGCGTAGTAGCTGGCTGCGCGGGCGTTGGGGTTCCACAGGGCAGTAGCTGAGCGCGGGCGTTGGGCATGGTGCCCACAGGGCACGGCGCCGAGGCAGGGCGCGTGGGGCGGGAGAACCAATCGAGGCACATGGGGTGGGCCCAGATTGTCAGCGCGGAAGGAGAAGCCGTGGTAGCAACCAGGCGCTCACATTAGGTTCTTAATATAGTATATATATAGATTTGAATGAGACTGCAAATGCATAGTAGCCATTCACTATGGCTTATTTAAAATTTATATAACGGCTTGACAAGGGCAGTGTGAAGGTCTTCAGAAACTCAAAATTGTTCGCAAACAGCACATGCCTTCATATCACAGCAACATGGCATGTTGCACAATTTCATGCTAAATTGGATACTGGTCAGCAAATTTACTTTAAAAAAACTGTGACACTTATCTCGTTAAATTGTGTTCTCAAAAAAGCAGGTTTGGATAATTGCAAGTTGCAACCACTCGTACACCACTTAGATCCCACTTCTGAATATTTAGACTGTTTCTATATCAGTTGTAACTTGCAACTAGTCCTCAAGCACAAGAAATTTGAATGTAGTATTTTAATAGGACACGAACACCCTTAAAGGAGCATCAACACTAAGTACTGTCACAAGTACAAAGACTATCTAAACTGTACAATTTCACTAATGAATAAATAAAAGATGGGTGGCAGAGCAAAACAGGCGATACTAGTAAAAGGAAGTGGTGGAAATTACCCCAAGTCGGTATGAGCCAAAGGTGAAGAGTACAGCATTTGCCTCTTCAACCATTTGATCAGTATATCCTCTCTGACTAGTCAATTGCTTCACCCAGTCTTTTACAATCTGCAAATGCCGAAAGAACATGCTTAGGGAAGAAATAATGCTGGAACCATGGACACGGATACATAGTGCAGCATTAAGCACACGTGTGGCAACAAGAGTAGCTACCTGGCCAAGCTTCCCCAGCACCTCCTCCCGCCTAGCAGATTCGTCAGGGCTCTCATACAGACCCGCCTCGACCAAAAACTGCAAATCAACAACAGCTGTAATTGAATAGTACAATATCAATCTGAGACGGGAATGTGAAATCGTCGGGCGAAGAGTTGAGACAATACTGATAACATGAAACTGAATTAATCACAAACCTTCTCTAGTTCCGCCGTCCTCTGCAGGTCGGCCTCCACAGGCCCGAGCAACGACAACGGCTTAGTTATTCCGTACTGCTTTGGGGGATCAGAGCCGCTGGCCATGGAACCAACGGCAAGAGAACACAAAATCCTCTCCCAACACGAGGACGCCCTGAAGGAACAGATAGCGTAATTAGCACGGATCGGCCGCCGGAAACCCCGAAAATCCCGGTAACTCAAGGCCACGCCGCCACAAAAACAGCAACTTTTACACGGAGATAGAACGCGACACGACCTCTCCCAGGGCTCAATCTGGAGCGCCCGATCCCTTATAACTGCTGAGCACGGCGACTCCTACTAGATTACGCAAAGGTAACCGCCTGGCACAAGAACCCAGAGCTCCACCACCCGAGTCGAAATCCCCCGCACGGAACCTCCCCGAACTGCGCCGCTGGGACGGGTCGGGTCAAGATCAGACGGGTCTAGATCTCCCTTTCCCGCGCGGATCCGGCAATCCGCCGGCCACGTCGGCGGGGAACAGAGAGAAGGAGGTGGCGCGTCGGCCGCGTGGGCCGTGGGGTGGCGGCGGCCGGGGACAGGCAGGAGAGAGGGACGGCGAATAGGCAGGGGATGGAGATTGGAGGGAGTAGAGAGAGAAAGGGATTTCTCTGGGCGATCCGTCCGTCTATTTCCTTGCGGAGACGGTGCAGTTGGTAACCACGTTCGTTGCTTAGGGGGTGTTGGGTCAGCTAAAATTTAGCCCTATCACATCGAATGTTTGAACCTCCGTTCGGGGTATTAAATGTAGTCGGATTATAAAACTAATTTCTCAGCCGAAGATTAAAAAGTGAGACGAATCTAGTACAGTTGATTGGGTCTATATTTCATACTCCTACTTGAAAGTCAAACGCTTGATGTGACTCGGGCTAACATTTAGTCCACAGAACCAAACACCCCTTAGTATAGCTGTGACTGTGTTCTCTACAATATTTTATTTATACGGTCGCTAGATCGAACAGCTGCAGTAGCTGTAGAACAGCCAAATAGGCTATTTGTCGCGTTGAACGGGTTGTTGTATATGATCATTTTTATTTAATCGAGATAATAGTTGTCTTCGGACTAATGCCTTTCCCCTACGACAGTTCTAGTGGCTCACTGCTCACACAATGCGTTCATCGCTTTTCACTCTATATCCCACAGTCCAAGCGCGCTACAGTAACACGTGACATTTGAGGCCATACGCAGTCGGCACTCTCTCCTCGTGTTCCGTGTATAGCAATGTTTTTATTGGAAAAAAGATAATAGATGATGAATAGGTATGGAAAATGTTATTTTATGTTTGGAGTAGTATATAGAGGGTTAGGGGGTGTTTGGTTGCTCCTGCTAAAGTTTAGCCCGGGTCACATCAAGTGTTTGACTTTTAAATAGGAGTATGAAATATAGACCTAACCAACTGGACTAGATTCGTCTCGTCTTTTAATCTTCGGCTGACAAATTAGTTTTATAATCCGACTACATTTAATACCCGGAACGGAGGTTCAAACATTCGATGGGACATGGGCTAAATTTTAGCGGGTGTAACCAAACACCCCCTTAATGTAGAGTGAATTGGTGTGGAGAGTAGAGATATAGGGAGAGAGATTGCTGACGTGACCCATGAGTGAGATATAGAGTGAGACTAGTCGGTTGCATGTGCGTTGCGATGGCTCACAACAATACCCACGTAAAAATATCCACAAAAAAAATCTTAAGATTTTTTTATTGATTTTCTCCGCTCTCCACATAATAGTTTTTTTATTTAACTAACTGATGTTGTTGTTTACTCCATCCAATATGTCTTGGTACAACACGGCCAATGAAGGTAGTGATTGAAAGAGAGTTCACAATGACTGACTGAACAAACAGATATTACATAATGACATAATTCCATCATACACAGACCAAATAAGAGAAAGTTTGTGAGCTCAAGTTTCTAAAATAAGTCACATGAACTCAAACTTATAAAAAAATAGATTAAAATATGGAGTGGTTGCTAAAGTCAGGCATCAATAAAAACTCGATGTGCTTCATACAAATTATGGTACTTTGTAGCAATTACTAACGTTTAAAACCAACAAATAACATTTCCTTTTACTGTTAGCGTGAAAAATCATTGCTGCTCCATCCAATTCAACAACCTCAAACACCATGGAGTCCATTGTGCCAATGTGGTCTCAAAAACGACCTAACACATGCAAGAGCCAAGAACATAAGGGACGAGCACCCGGTGGTAGTGCCTGCATGGATCTCCAAATCCTAACACATATTTTGCAGGATCCATGAGCCATCATCAGAAGAACACAAACCATGTGCAGACAATAAATAAAGTATTAACACACCCAAATTATGTTTAGTCATTAGCACAACAAAAAACTAACACCCAAAACAACAGAGGAACAACACAAATTTTTTTGCAATGACAGAAAGATGAGTGACAGGTACAAAGAAGTTGTAGAAGCATATGAAGTCGACACCGTGGTAAGGGAAAGGCCATGTAGACAGGCGATACCGAGCCATCGAACGGGTACCATAGGCAGCAAATCAGGAACCCCCATCTCTCGCCTCCCCCACTTCCAAGGTTTCATAGAGCATGAAGGGAAGGGAAGAGAAGGGAAGGGAAGAGGCAGGCATACATGTTCGTTGCCGGAGAAGGACACGACGAAGACCTGGGCATCTGGAGGCGACATAGGTAGTATACCGCTAGATACATATAGGGAGAGAGCACGCAAGCGAAGAAAGAAGCTCAGCCGGAGCAGCTTCAAACCGAGAGGCACCCGCACCAGGTGTCAGTCCGAGAAGGGCGAGAGAATGCGAGTGCCTTCCCAGCCCTGGACCCGCCGAGGCGACACAACACCACCACCAACTCCGTAGCATATGCTGACTGCTGCCACGCTATGGGCCTTGGTTGTCCAATATCTCAGACCTAGACTCCTCATCGCCAAGATAACCTAAGCGTGACAGGCGCCACTGTGTCCTCCTCGATGGCACGCACGAAGAAAGGCCAGGAGGAAGACCGACTCGCCCCGTACCTGCGTCGACGAGCGTCGGTCGGCTTGCGGCTGCGACCGTGGGCGAGGGTAGTAGGTTGGGGAGGAAGAACAGGGCGAAGGCCGAGAAGACGAACGGGACGTCCGACGATGGTGAAAACGATGGTGCGCACATATTGTGAAATGTCCTCGTGGACGTACAATAGCCACTACGCAGGTCGGTGTCGGGGTTGGCGTCGGACGAATACGGGGAGGAGGTGTCTGCTCCCACGCCCTCTGCCGAGAATGGGGTGGCGCGGAGGCGGAGGGATGAGGGGAGAGAGAAAAGAAGCAGGATGACGAATGAGGTAGCGGCAACTGAGGCGAGGACCATCATTATCGTGTGGAGGTATAGATGGCCAAATAGGCCATGTCTGGCGGGCCGGTTCGAGGCACGACCCATTTAATAGTGTCTAGGCCAACCCGACACGAGCGTCGTGTCGTGCTTGGATCGTAGCCCCGGCCCATAGTGTTGGCCCGGCCCGGCATGATTATATTTTTTATTTTACAAAAAAACATATATACAACTGTATAATTTATATTCAATATTGAAAACACTTGGGCATGATTTTCTACTCGTTAGACGGTTTCACCCAGTGTCTCCCGCCCTTATTTCATCATGGTGAGTTCAAACCCCACCTCCTGCACCACTTTTTAACATTTTACGTTAATTTAACCAAATGGCCCGACGGGCTAACGGGTCGGCCCGGCACAGTCAGCATGCTGACGTGCCTAGGCCGGAGCCGCGGAGGGGATGGGCGTGCAGCAGGTTAATTTGAAATAGATGTGAGGGGTTATTTGTAAAAAGATGACACATAACGACCGTTGAAACTGGTGCTTTAATATAGTAGAGATAGAGAAGATATATATATATATATATAAATAATATGGACGACCATTAAAACTGGTGCTTTAATATAGTAGAGAAGAGATAGAGATAATTCAACCAGATTTTGCCAAATTCATCGCTTTTTAGTAATCCGTTAACCATAAAATTGCATCAAGATAATGGTAAACACTTGTTAAAATAATAAAAAATGGTGATACCATTTGCCGAATTTTCAACATTTAACACCAAATATATAAAAAATTAATAACAATCATGCACATGGATCATCATATATCTCTTCTGTACTCTTATAATCCTACAAAACACCAATTTTTCAAGTTTCCACCATCATCTATTTTGCAAAAAGTTATTTATACTTCTTTATGATATAATATGCGATCCAAATTGTCGGTGTTTTTTGCCATCAACACGCCATGATGTGTATCACGTTTTGCATTGGTGGTCGATGAGATCGACTATAGCTTGATGGTTCATGTTAAACACGAGAGAACACCAGAATTTATACAAATTTAGGCCACTAGAATGTGTAATACCCTATGTCGTGTGTGCCGCGAGATGAATTGCTTTGAGTTCGAGACTTACAGAATGCTTGAGGAGAATAACTATGCACTAGCAGGCTACTGGGGATCAAATCGAATGAAGGGGTCCATATCCCACCTTATATAACTAATGGGATTAGGGTTACACATTGAGTTTTGTCGCTATTGCTAAGCATGCATGCTCGGGACTTTGTTCTGACTTGTGCATAGCATATAACTCTGCGCTAGCTTTATCAGAATCAGTCATCTCGTTGCCTTGATCTTCAAGTTTTCTGTCATCTCTGGACCTAAAGAAGTCTGTGTACCTTCTCTTATGTTGAAAGTTGCAAGATCAATTTTGATGATGTAACTATCCTTCTACATATGGCTAATGCTAGGCAAAGAGGAGGAGGCATGCTCAGCAAGAGCAACGACCTCAGTATCAGGAGGAACCACGGCCAGAGTTGCCACCACCACCACCTCTTCCCTAGATGACTATTGAGCAGATGCTCTAGGTGCAAACTCAGTGTTGCAGACTATGGGTCAAGCTATAGTCGCCCTACAATAAGCCAACCAACAACCTCCACAACCAGTGCAAGTACAACTATCTCAGCTATCGCGCGATAAGCGTGGAGACTTCATGAGCATCAACCTACCTTTGCCCACTCTGCTGATCCCATGGATGTTGAGGACTAGCTTCATGCAGTAGAGAGAGTTGCACCCTGCCTAGTGTGATGACAGAGAGATGGTCTTGTATGGTCCCCGTCAACTGAGGGGAGCTGCACAGTCTTGGTGGGAGCCTTACCTCACCACCCATGCCAACCATGTTGCTATCACCTAGGAAGAATTCAGAGGCAACTTCCGAAGGTATCATGTTCCAAAAGGATTGATGCTTGTGAAGAAAGCAGAGTTCTTGGCACTGAAGCAGGGAGCCATGTTAGTTAGCAAGTATAGAGAGATAGATTCTTGTAGTTGTCTTGCTATGCACCTGAGGATTTCAACACCGATGCCAAGTGAAAGTCGCCTAGAGGGGGGTGAATAGGCGAAACCTAAAATTTATAAACTTAAACACACACTAAGGCTGGGGTCGACGTTAGAATTAAATCCAAGGCGGAAGATTATTTCTCTTGCCACGAGTTGCTCAAATGATGTGGATAACGTTTGGGAGCAAACTCAAATCAATATCGGCAAGGAAACTTTAGAGAGAGGAAAGAGGGCAAACAAATCAAATGGAAATCAACACAAGTGGGCAGGGTGATTTGTTTTACCGAGGTTCGGTTCCAAATAACCTAGTCCCCGTTGAGGAGGCCACAAAGGCCGAGTCTATTTCAACCCTTTCCCTCTCTCTCAAACGGTCACTTAGACCGAGTGAGTCTTCTCCTTAATCAATTGGGTCACTAAGACCCCGCAAGGACCACCACACACTTAGGTGTCTCTTGCTAGCTGTACAAAGCACTTAGAATTAAGAATGGGAAGGAAGAAAGGCTCCAAGCGACAAGAGAAACAAAAGAACACAAATGATCCTCTCACAAGCCCTTAAACACTAAAGTTGATTTTGGGAACTTGGAGTGGATTGATTGCTTTGATTGTGTCTTGGAGTGTTGGACTTTGCTCTTGCAATGAATGAAAACTTCAGAATGCTTGGATGGCTTTGAATGAGGTGGTTGGGGGGTATTTATAACCCCAACCACTTTCTAGCTGTTGGCTGTTTTTGCTGTCGATGGGCGCACCAAACAGTCCGGTGGTGCACTGGACACTACACTGTTCATTGTCTGGTGCGCGCCACATCAGCTATCCGTTAGGGTTTGGAGCACTTGACCGTTGGCGTCTTCTGTATTCAAGCGACACCAGACATGTCCGATGACTTCTGACTTCTGCGAGGCACTGTTCACTACTGTTCATCTATGCAGTCGACCGTTGGCGCGCAGGGAGCCGTTGCTCCGCTGACTCACCGAACAGTCCGGTGCACATCGGACAGTCCAGTGAATTATAGCGGAGCGCTCCCAGAAGAAACCCGAGAGTGGCTGGTTCGTTGCGCGCGGGCCTGGGGCACAGGACAGTGTCCGGTGCGCCACTTGGCAGCACACTCTAAGTCCTTTTGCTCCAAATAAATTTGAGTCCCCAACGGATTTTATTTCTTGGTTTGTGTTGAACCTTATGCACCTGTGATAAATGATATCTAGACAAACTAGTTAGTCCATGTGGTTTGTGTTGGACGTCAATCACCACAATCGGTTATAGGAAATGACTAAGTCCATTTCCCTTTCACCAAGAGACAATACTGGTTCATGAGGGGCTTAGTCAAACCTCTGCACTACCAACTCATGAAACACACTTTTCCCACGTTCCAGCACTTGATTGACAGTGTGATCATGACAGAGAGTAAGTGTAGGGAAATTGAACATTGGAAGCGTAAACTGAATGGGCCACAAGCAGGAAGCAACCACTGTCCATGCTTCTCAGACAATTATCCTTAGCAATGAAAGCGTGGCCATTTGCAGGGGTATCGACCGCAGGGTCAATGTCAGTACTAGTAGCAGTTCCAGCGGCAATACCCCCAATAGCTCTATCGTCAAGATGGTGTGGCCCTATCCTCAAGCCTCGAAGGAAATTATGGTAAATAAGTTTTTTTATTTTTGGTATATCCGTTATAAATTTATTTTATTAATTTTTTGCTTTGAATTTATTAGGTTGCACCTGAAGCCGAGATAGAAGTTGAGATTGAAGAACTCCCTCCCATGGGTGCTGAAGAAGCAAAAATTAGAGAAGCTATCGACTTGATAGCGCTGAAGGTTAAGCCTTTGGAGATGCTTCCAGAGACTGACAAAGAAGATGATGATGGGGAGCAAAACGTTGGGACCGAACACCTGCCTTTCTCTAGGTTGATCCCAGAGCAGTGGAGTTCTACAACTCCTTCCATACAGTGCCTGAAACAGCAACATCTTCAAACTAGTCTAATGGCTGTTGTTATAAGAGAATCCTGTATAGGGTAACTTCTTATCCCAACCTGACTTATCTTGCAATGCACATGCTCTCAACATGTCTTCTAGAATCTGATTAGTTCTTTCAGTCTGACCGCCGGTCTACAGGAGATAAGATGAACTGAACTTCAAGTGTGTGCCCAAAGCTTCTTGTAGTTGCTGCCAAAAATGAGAGGTGAATTGTGTTCCTGGATCTGACACTATCTTCTTCAGAATACCATGCAAACAAACAATCTGGGACATGTATAACTTAGCTAGCGTTGCTCCATTGTATGTTGTCTTCACTAGTATGAAATGGGCCACCTTTGTTAAGCGATCCACAATCACCCAGATGGAATCGTAGCCAGCCTGGGTATGAAGTAGGCCAATTATGAAATCCATTCCGATCTCATTCCATTTCCACTGAGGAATTTGCAATGACTACAAAAGACCAGCTGGTTTCTGATGTTCTCTTTTGGTTCTCTAACAACTATCACAAATGACAACATGCTCTGCAATCTCTCGTTTCATTTTGTACCACCAAAACCTCTTTTTTCATATCCTGATACATTTTCTCGCTTTTGGGGTATGGAATATGCTGTCTCATGAGCTTCTTTGAGAATTAGCTCCCGAATGGACTTGATGTCAAGAACACACCGTCGGTATTTGAACCATATCACGCCTTTTACATCCTCTCGAAAGTCTTTGCCTTTCCCTTCTGAGATTAGCTAATGGATCTCGCTAATCTTCTCATCATATTTCTGTCCTTCTTTGATATTCCGCTCTAGGGTGGGTTCTGGCTCAACTGTCACTCCCTGGGTGCTATTCAGAAATCCGAGACTCATCTGTCAAATTCCATATCTAACTCATACGACATCGGGTGAGCGACCATCATATTGACTTGAATTTTTCTGCTTATTGCATCTACAACAACTTTTGCTTTGCCCGGATGGTAGTGTATCTCCAACTCATAGTGAAAGGGAAATAGGGTCAAACCTTTTCCTATAAATATTTTGGTGGTTGAATTGCCCAACATAAATATTAGACTAACTAGTTTGCTCTAGATTACATGTTCTACAAGTGCCAAAGATTCAACACAAACCAATAAAAAGATCTAAGTTAAGGTTCAAAAGAAAGGAGCAAAAGAAACCGAAGTGAACCCTGGTGTGGCGCATCGGACAGTGTCCGGTGCACCAGGGTGGATCAACTTCAAACTCTTCACCTTCGGGTTTCTGAGGCTGCGCTCCACTATAATTCACTGGACTGTCCGGTGTGACAGCGGAGCAACGGCTCCCAAGCGCAACGGTCGACTCCAACGGTCACCTGCAACGTGAATAGTGCGTGGACAGTTCGCGCAGAGTCAGAGCAGCGCCAGAAGGCGCACCGAACAGTGAACAGTGACTGTCCGGTGCGGCACCGGACCGTCTGGTGGCCCAGGCTGTCAGAGCTCCAACGGGCGAAACTGTCAGAACCCTAACAGTTGGGTGACGTGGCTGGCACACCAAACTGTCTGGTGCGCCCATCGACAGCAGCCCTCCCCAACGGCTGTTTTGGTGGTTGGGGCTATAAATACCCCCAACCACATCTATTCAAGGCATCCAAGTTTCCAGTATATTGCATTCAATACAAGAGCTCTAAACTTCACTCCAAGACACAAACAAGAGATCAAATCCTCTCCCAAGTCCAAAATCAATCCAAACACTTAGTGACTAGTGAGAGAGAGATTTTCGTGTTCATTTGAGTTCTTGTCGCTTGGATCGCTTTCTTCTTCCTCCATTTTTGTTCTCAAGACATTTGTAATCAAAGCAAGAGACACCAAGTTGTGGTGGTCCCTGTGAGGGGTCTAAGTGACCCGTTGATTAAGGAGAAAGCTCACTCGGTCTAGGCGACCGTTTGAGAGAGGGAAAGGGTTGAAAGAGACCCGATCTTTGTGACCACCTCAACGGGGAGTAGGTTTGCAAGAACCGAACCTCGGTAAAACAAATCACCGTGTCATCCGCTCTATTTCTTTGGTTGATTTATTTTCACCCTCTTTTTCGGACTCGGTTTTATTTCTAACGCTAACCCCGGCTTGTAGTTGTGCTTAAAGTTTGTAAATTTCAGTTTCCGCATATTCACCCCCCCTCTAGGCAACTTTCAATTGGTATCAAAGCCCGATACTTCATTAGAGTTTAACCACTCAAAGTGATGTCGGGAGAACACGCCAAGAAGGAGATCGTGACCGGCGGTGACAAGTCTACAAGCCACGGGAAGGCTCCATCGGGGGAATCCGGCAACAAAATGAAGGGAGCCTCTTCACATACCAAGTCGCATCGGAGTGACGACAAGAAAAAGAAGATGAAGAAGGTGGTCTACTACGAGACCGATTCCTCGTCGCCATCCACCTCCGGCTCCGACGCTCCGTTCGTCACTTCTAAGCGCCATGAGCGCAAGAAGTTTAGTAAGATCCCCCTACGCTATCCTCGCATTTCCAAACGCACTCCTTTACTTTCCGTCCCATTAGGCAAACCATCGGTTTTTGACGGTGAAGATTATTGTATGTGGAGTGATAAAATGAGGCATCATCTAACCTCACTCCACGCTAGTATTTGGGACATTGTTGAATTTGGAGCATATGTACCATCAGTGGGGTATGAAGCATATGATTCGGACGAGGTCGCGCAAATCCGACACTTTGATTCCCAAGCCACTACTATACTCCTCACCTCTCTATGTCGAGAGGAGTATAACAAAGTGCAAGGGCTAAAAAGTGCCAAGGAGATTTGGGATGTGCTAAAGACCGCGCATGAAGGGGATGGGGTGACCAAGATCACCAAGTGGGAGACAATCGAGGGGGAGCTCGGTCGATTCATCCTCAACCAAGGAGAGAAGCCACAAGCTATGTACAACCGGTTAAAGACCTTGGTGAATCAAGTGCGCAACCTCGGGAGCACCCAATGGGATGACCATAAAATGGTCAAGGTTATTCTAAGATCACTCGTTTTTCGTAATCCTACGCAAGTTCAATTAATTCGTGGTGATCCTAGATATAAGCTAATGTCTCCCGAGGAAGTGATAGGAAAGTTTGTGAGCTTTGAGTTGATGATCAAAGTCTCCAAACAAATTGTCGAGCAAGGCGGCACCTCCACACCCGAGGTGCAACCCGTCGCATTCAAAGCAACGGAGGAGAAGAAAGAAGAGTCTACATCAAGTAGGCTCCCCATCGACGCCTCCAAGCTCGACAACGAGGAAATGGCGCTCATCATCAAGAGCTTTCGCCAAATCCTCAAGCAAAGGAGGGGGAAGGATTATAAACCCCGCTCCAAGAAAGTGTGCTACAAGTGTGGTAAGCTCGATCACTTTATAGCAAAATGTCCTATTTCTAGTGATAGTGATAGAGGCGATGACAAGAAGGGAAGGAGGAAGGAAAAGAAGAAATACTACAAGAAGAAGGGCGGCGATGCCCACGTGTGTCGGGAATGGGACTCCGACATGAGCTCCACCGTCTCCTCCTCCGACGAGGACACCGCCAACATCGCTGTCACCAAAGGCCTCCTCTTCCCCAATGTCAGCCACAAATGCCTCATGGCAAAGGACGGCAAAAAAGAAGGTACAAGCTAGAACCACCCCCAAGTATACTACATCTAGTGATGATGAAGATAATTTGCTTGCCCTTTTTGCCAACCTTAACATGCAACAAAAAGAAAAATTAAATGAATTAATAGGAGCTATTCATGAGAAGGATGAACTCTTGGATAGCCAAGAGGAATTCCTTATTAAGGAAAACAAAACGCATGTTAAAGTAAAAAATGCTTATGCTCAGGAAATAGAGAAATGTGAAAAATTAACTAGTGAGCTTAGCACTTGCCATGACACTATTCCAACCTTAGAAATGAGAATGCTAATTTACTTGATAAGGTTGAAAAATCAAATGTTTGTCATGATTCAATTGTCAATCTTAAAAATGATAATGTTAGTTTGATTACTAAGATTGATAAATTGAATGAATCAATTTCTAGCCTTAAAATTGAAAATGCTAGTTTAATTTCAAAGGCTAAAGATTTAAATGTTTGCAATGTTTCTATTTCCAATCTTAGAGATGAGAATGCTATTTTACATGCTAAGATTGATGATTTAAAATCTTGCAAACCCTCTACATCCACTGTTGATCATGTTTTTATTTGCATGAGATGTAGAGACATTAATGTTGATGCTATCCATGATCACATTGCTATGATTAAACAACAAATTGATCATATAGCTAAACTAGATGCTAAAATTGCCGAGCACGAACTAGAAAATGAAAAATTTAAATTTGCTCGTAGCATGCTTTATAATAGGAGACGCCCTGGCATTAAGGATGGCATTGGCTTCCAACAGGGAGACAATGTCAAGCTTAATGCCCCTAAGAGATTGTCTAATTTTGTTAAGGGCAAGGCTCCCATGGCTCAGGATAACGAGGGTTATATTTTATATCCTGCTGGTTATCCTGAGCACAAGATTAGGAGAATTCATGCTAAGAAGACTCACTCTATTTTCCATCATGCTTTTATGTATAAGAGTGAGGCTTCTAGCTCTAGGCATTCTACCCATGTTAAAATGCCTAAAAAGAAATCTCCTATTGCATCAAATAATCATAATATTTCATTTAAGACTTTTGATGCATCCTATGTTTTAACTAACAAATCAGGCAAAGTAGTTGCCAAATATGTTGGGGCCAAACACAAGGGCTCAAAGACTTGTGTTTGGGTACCCAAGGTGCTTGTTTCTAATGTGAAAGGACCCAAGACCGTTTGGGTACCTAAGAACAATGCCTAAACTTGTTTTGTAGGTTTATGCATCCGGGGGCTCAAGTTGGATCATTGATAGCGGATGCACAAACCACATGACAAGGGAGAAAAGGATGTTCTCTTCCTACGAGAAAAACGATGATCCCCAAAGAGCTATCACATTCGGGGATGGAAATCAAGGTTTGGTCAAAGGACTTGGTAAAATTGCTATATCTCCTGACCATTCTATTTCCAATGTTTTTCTTGTAGATTCTTTAGACTACAATTTGCTTTCTGTTTCTCAATTATGCAAAATGGGTTACAACTGTCTTTTTACGGATATAGGTGTTACTGTCTTTAGAAGAAATGATGATTCAGTAGCATTTAAGGGAGTACTTGAGGGTCAGCTATACTTAGTTGATTTTAATAGAGCTGAACTCGATACTTGCTTAATTGCTAAGACTAATATGGGTTGGCTCTGGCATCGCCGACTAGCCCATGTTGGGATGAAGAATCTTCACAAGCTTCTAAAGGGAGAACACATTTTGGGACTAACCAATGTTCATTTTGAGAAAGACAGGGTCTGTAGCGCATGTCAAGCAGGGAAGCAAGTTGGTACCCACCATCCACACAAGAATATCATGACGACCGATAGGCCGCTTGAGCTACTCCACATGGATCTATTCGGCCCGATAGCTTACATAAGCATTAGCGGGATTAAGTATTGTCTTGTAATTGTGGATGATTATTCTCGCTTCACTTGGGTATTCTTTTTGCAGGAAAAATCTCAAACCCAAGAGACCTTAAAGGGATTCTTGAGATGGGCTCAAAATGAGTTCGGATTGAGAATTAAAAAGATAAGAAGCGACAATGGGACAGAGTTCAAAAACTCTCAAATTGAAGGCTTTCTTGAGGAGGAAGGCATCAAGCATGAGTTCTCTTCTCCCTACACACCTCAACAAAATGGTGTAGTGGAGAGGAAGAATAGAATTCTACTGGACATGGCAAGGACCATGCTTGATGAGTACAAGACTCCGGACTGGTTTTGGGTTGAGGCGATTAACACCGCCTACTACTCCATCAACCGGCTCTATCTTCACCGAATCCTCAAGAAGACATCTTATGAACTCCTTACCGGTAAAAGCCCAATGTTTCATATTTTAGAGTCTTTGGTAGCAAATGTTTTATTCTTGTTAAAAGAGGTAGAAAATCTAAATTTGCTCCTAAGGTTGTAGAAGGCTTTTTACTTGGTTATGACTCAAACACAAGGGCATATAGAGTCTTCAACAAATCCACTGGATTAGTTGAGGTTTCTTGTGACATTGTGTTTGATGAGACTAACGGCTCTCAAGTAGAGCAAGTTGATCTTGATGAGCTAGATGATGAAGAGGCTCCATAAGTCGCGCTAAGGAACATGTCCATTGGGGATGTGTGCCCTAAGGAATCCAAAGAGCCCACTCAAGATCAAGATCAACCGTCATCTTCCATGCAAGCATCTCCACCAACCCAAGATGAGGATCAAGCTCAAGATGATGAAAATGAAGATCAAGAGGATGAGCCACCTCAATAGGAGGACAATGATCAAGGGGGAGATGACAATAATCAAGACAAGGAAGATGATCAAGAAGTTTAGGGTCAAAGACCGCCTCACCCAAGAGTCCACCAAACAATTCAAAGAGATCACCCCGTGAACTCCATCCTCGGTGATATTCATAAGGGGGTAACCACTCAATCTCGTGTCGCACATTTTTGTAAACATTACTCTTTTGTTTCCTCTATTGAGCCATATAGGGTAGAGGATGCATTAAGAGATTCGGATTGGGTGCTGGCAATGCAAGGGGAACTCAACAACTTCACGAGGAATGAGGTATGACATTTAGTTCCACGTCCTAATCAAAATGTTGTAGGAACCAAGTGGGTATTCCGCAACAAGCAAGATGAGCATGGTGTGGTGACAAGGAACAAAGCCCGACTTGTGGCCAAGGGATATTCACAAGTCGAAGGTTTGGATTTCGGTGAAACCTATGCACCCTTAGCTAGGCTTGAGTCAATTCGTATATTACTTGCCTATGCTACTTACCATGGCTTTAAGCTTTATCAAATGGACGTGAAAAGTGCCTTCCTCAATGGACCAATCAAGGAAGAGGTCTATGTTGAGCAACCTCCCGGCTTTGAAGATAGTGAGTACCCTAATCATGTTTACAAACTCTCTAAGGCACTTTATGGGCTCAAGCAAGCCCCAAGAGCATGGTATGAATGCCTAAGAGATTTCCTTATCACTAATGACTTCAAAGTCGGTAAAGCCGATCCTACTCTCTTTACTAAAACTATTGCAAATGATTTGTTTGTATGCCAAATTTACGTTGATGACATCATATTTGGGTCTACTAACAAATCTACTTGTGAAGAGTTTAGTAGGATAATTATTCAAAAATTCGAGATGTCTATGATGGGGGAGTTGAAGTATTTCTTAGGATTCCAAGTAAAGCAACTCCAAGAGGGCACCTTCATCAGCCAAACCAAGTACATTCAAGATATACTTACCAAGTTTGGAATGAAGGATGCCAAGCCCATCAAGACACCCATGGGAACCAATGGTCATCTCGACCTCAACACGGGAGGTAAATCCATAGATCAAAAGGTATACCAGTCGATGATAGGATCTCTACTCTATTTATGTGCATCTCGACCGGATATTATGCTTTCCGTATGCATGTGTGCAAGATTCCAAGCCGATCCTAAGGAAGTTCACCTTAGGGCCGTGAAAAGAAACTTGAGATATTTAGTTCATACACCTAAGTTTGGTCTTTGGTACCCCAAGGGATCCACCTTTGATTTAATAGGTTATTCAGATGCTGATTGGGCAGGGTGTAAGATTGATAGGAAGAGCACATAAGGGACTTATTAGTTCTTGGGAAGATCCCTGGTGTCTTAGGCTTCAAAGAAACAAAACTCAGTAGCTCTTTCTACCGCCGAAGCCGAGTATATTGCCGCAGGTCATTGTTGCGCGCAATTACTCTGGATGAGGCAAACCCTTAGGGACTATGGCTACAAATTTAGCAAAGTCCCTCTCCTATGTGATAATGAGAGTGCAATCCGCATGGCGGATAATCCCGTTGAACACAGCCGCACTAAGCACATAGCCATTCGGTGTCACTTTTTGAGGGATCACCAATAAAGGGGGGATATCGAGATTGCTTATGTTAGCACCAAAGAACAACTAGCTGATATCTTTACCAAACCATTAGATGAGAAAACCTTTACCAAACTTAGGAATGAGTTAAACATTCTTGATTCTAGGAACTTTGATTGAGTCATTGCACACATAGCTCATTTATATACCTTTGATCATATCTCTTTTATGTCTACGACTAATGAGTTTTCAAGTGTATTCCTATGCTAAGTCATAGATTGAAAGGGAAATGGAGTCTTCGGCGAAGACAAGGCTTCCACTCCACTCTATCGGTATCGTTTACCCTTCGCCGTCACTCCGCACCGCTCTCCACGTTGGTATAATCTTCACTCATATTCATTTGTACCATTGGGGAGAAAGTAAAGAGGGCTCTCAAAAGACTCCGTTTTTGGTGATTAATGCCAAAGGGGGAGAGAATATTAGCCCAAAGGAAAAAGGACCGCACCACCACCAATTTCAAAGTTTTAAAAAAAGTTTTCAATTGGTTAGTATTTTTCAAATTGGTATCTAAAAATATTTAATCTTCTTTCAATTGGTAAAACCCTCTTGAACACTAAGAGGAGAATTTCATTCAGGGGGAGTTTTGTTTAAGTCAAAGGAAAAGCATTTGAAACAGGGGGAGAAAATTTCAAATCTTGAAAATGCTTCTTGCAAATCTTATTCATATACCTTTGACTATTTGCAAAAGGACTTTGAAAAGATTTTCCAAAAGAATTTGCAAAAACAAAACTAATGGTGCAAATGTGGTCCAAAATGTTAAAAGAAAGAAAGCAATCCATGCATATCTAATGAAAGTGTAAATTGGTTTAATTCCAAGCAACCTTTGCACTTACCTTATGCAAACTAGTTCAATTCTGCACTTATATATTTGCTTTGGTTTGTGTTGGCATCAATCACAAAAAAGACGAAGATTGAAAGGGAAATAGGGTCAAACCTTTTCCTATAAATATTTTGGTGGTTGAATTGCCCAACACAAATATTGGACTAACTAGTTTGCCCTAGATTACATGTTCTACAGGTGCCAAAGGTTCAACACAAACCAATAAAAAGATCTAAGTTAGGGTTCAAAAGAAAGGAGCAAAAGAAACCAAAGTGAACCATGGTCTGGCGCACCAGACTGTCCGGTGTGCCACCGAACAGTGTGTGGTCCACCACCGGATAGTGTCTGGTGCACCAGGGTGGATCGACTTTAAACTCTTCACCTTCGGGTTTCTGAGGCTGCGCTCCGCTATAATTCACCGGACTGTCCAGTGGGTTACCGGACTGTCCGGTGTGATAGCGGAGCAACGGCTCCCAAGCGCAACGGTCGACTCCAACGGTCCCCTGCAATGTGAACAGTGCGCGGACAGTTCGCGCAGAGTTAGAGCAGCGCCAGAAGGCACACCGGACAGTGAACAGTGACTGTCTGGTGCGGTACCGGACCGTCCGATGGCCCAGGCTGTCAGAGCTCCAACAGTTGAAACCGTCAGAACCCTAACGGTTATGTGACGTGGCTGGCGCACCGGACAGTGTCCGGTGGCGCACCGAACTGTCCGGTGCGCCCATCGATAGCAGCCCTCCCCAATGGCTATTTTGGTGGTTGGGGCTATAAATACCCCCAACCACATCTATTCAAGGCATCCAAGTTTCTAGCATATTGCATTCAATACAAGAGCTCTAGACTTCACTCTAAGACACAAACAAGAGATCAAATCCTCTCTCAAGTCCAAAATCACTCCAAACACTTAGTGACTAGTGAGAGAGAGATTTTCGTGTTCATTTGAGTTCTTGTCGCTTGGATCGCTTTCTTCTTCCTCCATTCTTGTTCTCAAGACATTTGTAATCAAAGCAAGAGACACCAAGTTGTGGTGGTCCTTGTGAGGGGTCTAAGTGACCCGTTGATTAAGGATAAATCTCACTCGGTCTAGGTGACCGTTTGAGAGAGGGAAAGGGTTGAAAGAGACCCGGTCTTTGTGACCACCTCAACGGGGAGTAGGTTTGCAAGAACCGAACCTCGGTAAAACAAATCACCGTGTCATCTGCTCTATTTCTTTGGTTGATTTGTTTTCACCGTCTTTTTCGGACTCGGTTTTATTTCTAACGCTAACCCCGACTTGTAGTTGTGCTTAAAGTTTGTAAATTTCAGTTTCCGCCTATTCACCCCCCTCTAGGTGACTTTCAATAAGATTATATCAAAAGCACTTAAGTGAAATCACTTAAGCAAACCACTAGTAGATCATTAGATCACGATTTATTTTCCATCTTTAAGTTCAATTATCATGTGAGGGTCCAGGTTGCTCTTAACCGTGAGCACGACTGACATATCAGTTTTACAATCTGCAGAGGTGGTACAACTTTACCCACAAGCCATGTATCCCATCTAGCCTGGGTTGATCGGACCCGTAAACACTGTCATGGTGAATGGCTAGGGATCCATTATGAGGCTTTCACAAAATATCCTTAGTACAAAGCCACCCGCTAAGGTTTCCACGTCAGTATTGATGGCCCTCTGGGTGAGGTAACTTAGCCAAGACTACCACCCCATGTTAACATGAGCTGCCACCAAACCACTGCCACCCCCTCTTGCCCATCTGTTAGGTAGGGTTGCTAAGCACTAAGTCTATAGAGCTAATTACCAAAGCCAGAGCCATTATAGCACTCGTGGTTGCACTGTTGTCCTGGGTGGCACTCCATGTTCCATTTAAACACAAAATGTTCTTGTTTAACCATCGGGTTAAAATCTAATAAAACTTCATTTACGGAACATAGTATCATTAAAAGAGTGACATCATATTCATCAAGTTGAGCAATAGCAAAAATTGCTAAGCATAACATTTATCCCAGGGTAATTCAAGGAATAGGGTTGGTAATTCTAGGAAATCCTTATTTAGGCAAATCCCATCAAATTATGCAATATATATATGTATATCCAAAAGTAAACATTATTGTATGCATTATTTGGGTACAAATAGAAATGCAGAGAGAGAATCCACTTGCCTTGCTCGAAAGTGTCTTGTGGGTTGTCCTCGAACAAGTTTGGTTCGTCTACCTCACAGTCAACTTCTAGCATCGATTTGCGTACCGTACATACAAAAGAATACGTACGCCAAATAAATAAACATACACCATTACATCGGTAATCATTCACCATTACATATACATTCATACATCACACAATTATACTCATAAATACGTCTAAAGCATAAATACTTATTAATCCACTATGACTTCTACTTTGAGTTATTATTGGTGAAAATATGAGTTGGCGACTATGACACTGGTTTATCTAGTATAATATAGATAAAAATGTCTTAACAAACTTTACGATCTTTATTACTAATAATAGACTTTTGGGTTTTATCCTTTTCTTTCTAAATAGAAATTTTATGTATAGCTAAAAATGTTTATTTCTAAAATCACATAACATTAATATTCTAAGAATTAATGTAAATTACTAATTGGACTTTAGTAACATAATCATGGTTATTATGACATAAATAAATATTTTACTAATTCTAAATAATTAAGTGCTATACATATGAATACATTTATGATGACTAGTAAAACCTATATTTTAATCTGACCAAAAATACGTGGCCTAGTATTTCTTCTACTTTCTTTTATCAATAAAATTATACTTAAATCACTACTAACAAATATTGTTCCATGTGCTAAAGCGAAGTTAATCGTAAACGTTTCTAGTATGAAAATCACCAAGTTAGTGAATAGTGACATTATTTATTTTTGAAATATAAAATACTACACCTGTCCAAAATATTATTGCTGGGCTTGTTTACGATTACACGTATACATCGTGGTCTCTTTTCGATAATTTCTAAATTGAAAATCTTGGAATTAATTTTATACAAAACCAGGGGCTAAAATGAAAAATGTGCTTCTTCTACCTTGAGCTTTTGCTCACGCGCAGGAATGGAGCTCGACGGGGGAGGGGCTCGACTGGGTAGGGGAGTAGCAGGGGGCTCGGTCGAGAGGGCGAGGACGGGCGTGGACCGTCTGGCCGGGGTGCGGACGATGGGGCGCGGTCGACGGAGCTCCGGCGAGCGGCGAGGTGGCTTGGACACGGTCGACGACAAACAAGGGAGAGAGGAGAGCGTGAGAGAGAGAGAGAGCTCGGGGAGGGAGAGAGGAAGGAGCTCATGGCTTTTATAGAGCGAGAGGAGGAGAGGGAGAGCCGAGGGGAGAGAGAGCGCGACGGCCGGCCATAAATGGTGGCGTTTCTCCACTAATGGAGAGAGAATGTGGGGGAGGGAGAGGAGGAGCCGTGGCGGCGGTTTTCGGCTCAAGGAGGCGAGCGGGTGCGGCGTCGGTCGGGGCCGGGTGCGGGCGCGGGGTGCGGCACGGGCACGGCTCGGGCCAGGCGGTGGCGGCGGCTGGGAGGGAGGAGGAAGGAGAGGGGTGGGGACGGGGCGGGCCCCACCTGTCGGTGAGAGGGAGGGGAGGGGGATGGGGGCGCGGTTGGGCCGCTTGGTAACCCTAGTGGGCCTCGGCTAGGCCGCATTCGGCCTGGCCGAGCGATTAGGTTTTCTTTTTCTTTTCTTTTCTATTTGAAAATATAAATAAAAATATATTTAAATAATTCTAAAAATCATAATAATTATACCAAAATTATTTATAACTAATTTTTTTTATTTTTGGACCAATATTTTTATATTAATTAATTGGATTTTCAATATAAAAGAAATTCTACTAAACAATCCATAAATCAATATAAGCAAACAAAATTACTCTAAATGCAAATAAAAATCAAACACTTGAAAGAAAAATTCATTACCATATTTACCATTAATATTCTAAATGCATTATTTTTAGTTGATGGTTTTGGTAGTGTTACACGAACAAATTTTCTATTCTGGGTAGGGGGTACTTGTTCTTGATAGTGACCTCATTCAAAGCTCGGTAATCTATGCACATCCTCTTAGTACCATCATTCTTCCCTACAAACAACACTAGAGCGGCCCAAGGTGAGGTACTAGGTCTGATGTAACCCTTATCCAACAACTTATCTATCTGCTTCTTGAGTTCCACCAACTCTGGTCCGGACACTCTGTAGGCTCTTTTAGAAATGGGGGCGGTGCCTCGGATAAGCTCTATTGCAAACTCAACTTTTCTCTCATGTGGCATGTCTAGTAACTCCTCGAGAAACACATCTGGGAATTTTGATGCTACTCTAATAACTTCAAGCGAATTGACTTCCTCACTATCGATAGATATCTGGTGACAACTTCCCTTCTTTCGTTTAGACAAGCTCATCTCCACCAATACTTCTTCTCCTGACAAGGACACCAACCTCATAGTTCTTTTATCACATCTAAGGCATGCTCGATACTTTGTCAAGTAATTCATACCTAGGATGACATATATGTCTACATCCTGAGTACCCATTACTATCAGATTAGCGGGGAACTCTATCCCCCTTATTTCGACTCTTGTATTTGGACATAATTTATCTGTTTGAGTCCTCCCACCAACTGAACTAACCCTCATAGGCGGGAACATGGGTGCTACTAGTGTGTTGTGTGTTTCTATCCATGATGCAATCACAAAAAAATGTGTGGCTTCAGTATCAAACAACACATTTGCAGGATGAGATTCGACTGAGAACGTACCTAGTGCCACTCCTGGGGTCTCCTGAACTGTATCAGCCTCTAAGTGGTGCACCTTTCCATACTGAATACGTGGCTGGCCAAGGTTGCTTGCTCCCTGCTAAGGTGCATTATGTCTTGCTGGGGCATTGGGAGCCGACTACTGCTGAGTCATCTTCTTCGGGCACTACATCGCCTAGTGGCCTTGCTCTCCACAATGGAAACATCCTCTGCCTTCTCCTTACACTGGGCTGCCTGGTTGTCCTGATTAGCTGCTAGGGAAGGAAGGCGATGTGCCTGATTGTTCTGCCTCTATTATTGGTTTCCTCCTGGTTGGCTATTCTGACAGTACTGCTAGGGCTGCTGATACCGCCTTTGAGTCTGATGCTGGTTCTGACGCTGGTTCTGTTGTTGATATCCCTACGGGTGGCCATGCTTGAACTGTTGAGATGAATTTCCTGAGAAACAGGGGCGACTGTTGCTCCAAGATTAGGGTCCACTCATTTGCGCTTCCAATCTTCCATATCCTTGCGCTTTCTTTCAGTCATGATAGCTCTGTCAATCAAATGTTGGAAGGTGCGATTCATCAGCTAGTAATACATGCGATCAACCAAACGTCTTAGGGATCGGTACTGCCTCTTTGCATCAGTGTTGACATCTTCGGGTGCATAGCGAGACAACTACAGAAATCTGTCCCTGTACTCACTTACAGACATGGGTCCTGCTTCAGTGCTAGGAACTCCTCCTTCTTCACTATCATCAGGCCTTCTAGACCATGATATCGGTAGAAATTAACTCTGGATTCCTCCCAAGTGATGGCTTTAGGGACGACATGGGTGGCGAGATAGGACTCCCACTAGGACTGAGCTGCTCCCCTTAGCAGGCGGGGACCATACAAAACCTTCTCTCTGTTATTGCATTGGGTGGTGTGAAGCTCCCGCTCCACTGTGCGCAGCTAGTCTTCAACGTCCATGGGGTCGGCAGAGTGGGCAAAAATAGGGGGATGACCTCTCATGAACTCCACACGCTTGTCCCTTGGCATTTGAGACATCTGCATCTGCGGTTGCGGTTGAGGTTGTTGTTGCGCTTACTGCATAGCTAACAGAGTCTACCCGATTGATTGCACTGCTTGGGTCTGCATGAAAAACATCTGCTCCACTGTTATTAGGGTGGTGGGGGAGGCAACTACTGGGATGCCTAATCCTGCGAGGCAGACTACTCCTGCTGAGTATGCCTTCCGCCTTGGTGCCTGTTGTCAGATATCTATGGAAGACATTCACACTCAGAATTGATCTTGAAATCTTTCAGCACGAGAAAAGGCATACAAAGATCTTCATAACACCAAATGAACAAACATCTTCGCTGATTCTCAGCACATCCAAACACAGCTTCTCAGATAAAGAGGAAAGTAGAAGTAAAAGGTTTCCCAACTAAATAACTAACTTTATTAACATTATTAACTAAACCAAACTGCAGGGAACACCCACATTTTGGTGACAGTCATTACAAAGATCCAAATTAAGCATAGGTTCACCATGACAAGCATAAAAACACAGGATAAGCAAACTATCCTGACTAACTAAAACTAATACACTTGACTTAAGAATTCATTACAAACTCTGACGCTAACGATCTATGGATCCAGGTCTATCTTGGTTCTATAGTCCAGAGTGCCATAAGCATGGTGTTCACATGGTGGTGAGCGGTACGGGTGCTGGGTTCCAGTGGGGGCAGGAGAACCATACTCCAGATGATGGCGCTCCGCGCGCTTAGTCCGTAGCTCCACGATCTCAGCACGAGCCCTACTCCGCTCATCAAGAGCGTGATCCAACTTAGTGTTGAGTACAACGACCAGGTTGACTGTGCTGTTCAACCTAGGATTGCCTTCGCCAACAGGTGAGACAATCACACTCACGGTACTGCCAGTCAAGCGGCGAGGGTAATTGTAAGGAAAATGGAGCCTGGGCCATTCGGCTCAAAAGGTTTTGGTGTTTGATGATCAACATAACCTGTGGACTAATGTGTTTGCTAGTGTTTATGTTTGTAGTTCACAGGATGCTAAAGTGACTTGGACTAAGGCATTGAGGGAAGCAACACCTCAAAAGAAGACATTATGAAGATCACAAGTGAAGATAAACAAGTATCAAGCAAAGTCCAAGAAACAAAGAAAAGTGTTGCCACTAGCGGACTGTCCGGTCGAGGACACCGAACTGTCCGGTGGCACACCAAACTGTCCGGTGCACTAGGAAACTGTAGCCCAACGGCTAGTTCCTGGTGGCACTGGTGGAGAGAAGCCACCGAACAGTCCGGTGTGACACCCAAATTGTCCAGTGTAAAAGCCTGCAGCGCCAACGGTCACCTGCGTGTTAGATCCAATGGCTAGGTGCACCGAACAGGGGCACCAGACTGTATGACAAGAAAGGCAAAGCCAAACAAGCCTCTGGAGGGCGAAACTATGATTTGTAGGCTGTCACAAAGAAGGCCTCAAGTCTTTCTAATGCAAGGCAAAGACCAGGGATAAGCAAAAGCTCAAGCAAAAGCCAACAAGCAAAATATCCAACACCTACATCAACAAGGTGGACAAAAAGGCTGCTACACCATACTTGATCAAAAAGGAAAAGAATGGAAAGGTGATATCAATCAAGGCCAACAAGCAAGCCAACAAAGGAAAGGGGGCCAAACGTATCCGAGTGCCAAAAGAAATTATTTCAACCATGAAAAGCACCAAGAAGGTTTGGATCCCAAGAGGGAAGTGAAGAGTCCGAAGGACATCGGGGAATTTGGAGACTTGACAAAATTGGGATGTATATCATGGGATGCATCATATTGGATCAAGTCTATTGCCAAGTGAGTTAGTAAATACTTTTGACCTAAATTCCCCACCCATGACTAAGGTAACTAGATTTGTTGTATTTCTTGTTTTTAGATATGTGTATCTATTTTTCAATATCTAGTTTTTACCTTTCATGCCTAGTGCTAAAATTGGTATTTACTTTTAATTAAAAATGCATACATACTAGGTCAATCATATGGTAGGATTGCTCTCTTTCAATTCATATTCTTGAGCAAACCTACATGGTTTGAAATGTTTAATTAAGCACGTCACATAGCTTATTTAATATTCCTAAGAAAATGATACATCAATTGATATTTTCATAGGACATATACTACAATTGGTATAATACTTCAATTGTGTTTCAATTAGTATCATTTAACCTATATGTGCCAAAGCTCGGATTATAGATAATTTGGCCCTCTTGATATCAAAATCAAGTGCATGTCTCCTTCAAGTGTTCAATACTTGTATGCATACTTTCAGGGGGAGGTTACTCTATAATCTAAGTCTTTGAGATGAATACTTGTTTTCAAGTCTATTATATGTAGTAGTCTCATTGAAGGAAAATGGAGTCCCCGGAGAAAGACAATAAGCTTCCACTGCAAATCTACAAGTATTTTTATGCCTCACAAGTCTACAATTGGCATTCATTTGGCCTTCAATTGGCATCTTTGAGACTACATTTGGTATCATTTACATGTGTTCTCCAATATTTGATTAGAATATATTGGACATCCTATACTTCTCATGTTGCTATAAATGCATATGCTATCAAATCATATCTGCTACCTATGCATAAGGGAAGTTAGTATATTAAAATCATGTCTTGTACCTCTATTTCTCACATGCTTTTTCCTAAGTAGAAGATCTCTGTCAGGGGGAGTATTTCTTCGCCTCTAAAGGGGATAAAATTCTTTCTAAAGGAGAACACTCATTTAGGGGGAGTAATTTTTAAATGCTTCAATTTGATAAATCTTTTAAGAAGGCAAGTCTTATTTGCTTCCTATATACTTTTAATGTCTTCATTTTTGGTGGTTGATGCCAAAGGGGAGAAGTTTTAGGGACCAAAGCAATGAAAATGATATCAAACACCACCAAATTAAAATTTGATCTTGCAAGTGGTTTTGGTCTTTTGGTCTAAAATAGGAAGTAAGTGAATTATGGAGTTAGGGGGAGGCTTAAGTCCATAATATCACTTTGTGGGGACACTCATGCATCCTAGCAAGTAGAGTGCATATTTTCATTCAAATGTTTGTTATATTTTCTTGCTTTGATTTTGTTGTCATCAATCACTAAAAAGGGGAATATTGTAAGGAAAATGGGCCCCAGGCCATTTGGCTCAAAAGATTTTGCTGTTTGATGATCAACATAACTTGTGGACTAATATGTTTGCTAGTGTTTATGTTTGTAATTCACAAGATGCTAAAGTGATTTGGACAAAGGCATTGAGGAAAGCAACACCTCAAAAGAATACATTATGAAGATCACAAGTGAAGATCAACAAGTATCAAGTAAAGTCTAAGAAACGAAAAAAGTGTTGCCACTGGCGGACTGTCGGGTCGAGGACACTGGACTGTCCGGTGCACCAGGAAACTATAGCCCATGGCTAGTTCCTAGTGGCACTGGTGGAGAGAAGCCACCGGACTGTCCAGTGTGACACCCGGACAATTCGGTGTAAAAGTCTGCAGCGCCAACGGTCACCTGCGTGTCAGATCCAATGGCTAGGCGCATCGGACAGGGGCACCAAACTGTCGGGTGCCTCCACCTGACTGTCTGGTGTGCCGCAGAGCAGCAACTTTTCTCCAATGGCTAGAATTGAGTTGGAGCCTATATATACTCCACCCAACCGACCATTTCAAGGTGTGGGAGCCCAAGCAACATACCAAGACATAATATAGTCATTTCCAAGTGCTCATACACTCAAGTGCTTAATAGAATCACTCGGTGATTAGCTTAGGTGCTTTGCGAAGTGCTTAAGTTAGTTAGACCGCTCTAGCGCTTGCTCTAGGTGAATCCTAGTTAGTTGGGTGAGTTTAGAAAAACACACAACCCCTCGGCTCTTGCGTGAGCCGTTGTAACTGTAGCGAGTGGGGTGAGAGTCTTGTGAGACCGTGACAACTGCCACCATGTACCGGAGGGAACGTGGCATGCAGTGTTTTCGGCCGAAAGCTTGATAGTGGAGACGGCGGGGAGCGTCCGAGAGGAGCCAGAAACAGAGCACCAATTGCACGTGGAGAAGGCTCGTGGCTCTCTATGGAGTTACTCGACCGTGGTGCTTGGCCCTCGCGTGGACTTCCCTTTGCGTAGGGGCACTAACGAGGATTAGTCGGAACCTTGCGTGGTTCCGGATACCTCAGTAAAAATACCGGTGTCATCCACGAGAGTTTGCATATCTACCTTGCTCTTTAGCTTCTGCATTTATATTAAGTATTTAAGTTTCAATCTTGTCTTTCTAGTTATGTTGTTTAGATTGAAACTTAGCCTTTGCGGTAGAGATAGCAACACTTAGACAAAACCTAGTTTGCACATTCTAGTTTCATTATTTGCATAGGTTTTGCGCTACGTATTTATTTGTGGCCTAGTTTACAGAAAGTTTTAGAAGTCCTAATTCACTCCCTCTTAGGTGTCACCATTTCCTTCAGTAATATCTAAGGTTAAGATCGTCATTCACTGTCACACCTGGTTTTAGAAGGAAATATTAGTTGATTACATCATATGTCTGAGACATCCACATAGTCTTTACAATAAATCAAAGTGCGGAAAAGAAACATAGATAAACGCGGCCTTCACAGGCAGCCGACTGGGGGTTTGCCGCTAACCCACGCCTAGAACTCGTCGTAGTCTTGGAACTCCTGGTAGTCTCCTTCCACGGCTTCATCTTCTCCTGAGCAGTGGTTGCAATGCTGACAACCTGGGGATGGGGGGGGGGGGTTGGTGTGTAGAGCAAGGATGAGTACACATCAACATACTCAGCAAGTATCCTGTTTGGCTGTAGTGGGCTAGCTTTATGTGGGGGGGGGGTAAGTCAAGCAGTTGCTTTTAGTTGGTCAGATTATTATTACTAGTAGAAAGCCAGGTTTTAGCATTAACCCAAGTTCTTAACCAAAGTACCCTTTCCAAACAGAAAGAATACCACTTACCATTACAATAATCATAACCAAAACCATCATCCTCATCACCACCTGCAAACCAACCATCTCTGATCAAAGTATCTCTAATCACTGGAGCTCCCTTGGCCGCTCATAACCGCGAGCACGGCTGATATATCAGTTTTCAAACACTCTGCAGAGGTTGTGCACTTTACCCACAAGCCGTCATTCCCTTTTTGCCTCGGGTTGTACGGACCCTTGAACACTCCCAAGGTGAGTAGGCAGGGTCTCACTACGTAGCCTTTACAAAGATTCCCCGGGGCTGTAGCCACCCGTTAGGTTTCCTAAATGTACCACACTCCTCCCCAAGGGGCGAACCAAACTTGGCAGAGCGAGCCGCATACACCGAGCCCCATTGACGGCATGACGGCTAAGCGAACTACACCCCAGATCCTCTAATTATTCAGCTAAGGGCACCCCATTCCACCCTCATGGTTGCACTGTTTTCCCGGGCGGTCATCCAACGAACAGGTCCTTATGGAGAGGCACTCGAGAAACCGCTCGAGCCCCCTTGAAGACCACAAGTATAACATCATAATAAAAGAAGGGAAAACAGCGTATCATTGATAATTCTCATCATGTTCATTGATTAGAGTTGAGCAATAGCATAAGATTAAGCAATAATAATCCAACCCAGATAGGTAAACAAGGACATGGATAACAAAAGCTAGTCAATCCTTAGGTATAAATGTGTAATGCGGGAGGTGAATTAAAGTATGTATAGGACAGAGATAGGTCAAGGGACACTTGCCTCTACCAATCGACTGCTGCTCAGGGGCTTCTCCTGCGAGTTCTTCGGGCTCTTCAACAGGATCGTTCTCTATGCGAGTGAAAACATACATACATCCACACATTTAATATAAAAGAACAGTACACCATACAGTACAATGCGATAAATAAACAGACGTTCCACGTGGCTCGCAATTAAGGTTAAGAGTGAAAGAGAAAGAAGACAGTCGAGAAACGATCACGTCACATGATTATAAATTAAATTACCCGCTCAATGGAAGGGAATTAATTTGAATGCTACGTTTTAACATAAAGTAAAATCAGGTTCCACATTTAATTATTGTAAACAATTGAAGGTGAATGAAAGGGAATGGTCGCACGTTGAGACGTACGACACGACATTTAGATTGAATTAAGAAGTAAACGACTCGCCGCGCGATAGAGCGCACAACGAGACACTTGCATTAATTATAAAGAGACGTTAAGCATCGTGCGACGAAGCGCACGACGACATACGTCAACAAAGCTGAGTTTAAAGTGGAACGTCGAGCGACTAGACACGCGACGTCACACATTAAACAACTTGAAATTAAAAAGGATCGTCGCGCGACGAAGCGCGCGACGCAGCATGCTAAATAACGGAGTTTGAAATTAACTACGACCAAAAATAATCACTACGCGCGTGGGCTTGCGCATGCAGGAACGAGTTAGGGGGTAAACGGGGCTACGCGAGTCGTGCCGGGGCCGGGACGCCGCGCGCAGGGGCCGAGCCGCCGCGCCGGGGCAGAGGACCACGCCGGGGCCACGCCAGGGCCGAACCGCGCTGGGGGCCGCACCGGGGCCGAACCGTGCTGGGGGCCGCGCCGGGGCCGAGCCGCCTTGCAGGGGCAGGGGCGAGCCGCCGCGCCGCCGGGCAGGAGAGGGGCGGGGCCGCGCCGCGCGGACAGGGGAGGGGAGGGGTGGGGACGGGCCGTCGCACCGGGGAGGGCCGGGACAAGGCGCGCTGCCGCGCGGGGAAGGGGAGGGGCCGGGACGGGCGCCGCCGCGCAGGGGCGGGCAGGGGCGAGCCGCCGCGCCGGGAAGGGGAGGGGCGGGGCCGCGCCGGGGAGGGGCCGGGACGGGGCACCTCCGCGGGGGAGCAGGGGTGCGCGCAGGGGAAGAAGAAGGGAGGGGGAGGGAGAGAGAGAGAAGGGAAGTGGAGGGGAAAAACTCACCTCCGAGGATCCAAATCCTGGTGATCTCGACTCCAAACCCTAGGGCACCACGGGGAGGGAGAGAGAGAGGTGGAAGAAGGAGAGGGAGGTTACTGCGCCGGAAATCCAAATGAGAGAGGGAGAGGAGGAGGGGGTGCATGGGGGTGGGCAGGGGCGCTAGGGCCGGACCAGGCTGGGCTGGGCTGGGTCGGGCCACATTGCGGATCAAAACCCACGACACACACGACCATCAAACAGAATTAAATCGCGAACCGAAATCCGAAACGGAACGAGACGAACACGCGACATGAGATAAAGAAACGTGCTTCGACATGATGCAACACCCATGACACTTAGGTTTTGGTTTATACATGACATGGACACCTATCACTATACTGGTTTGAAATTAGGAAGAAGGAGCGAAATAGGAAGAGAAAAGAGAGTAATGCCCGAATTTGGTGAGAGAAAAGAAGAAAAATTTCTACCCCCAAATTCAGGGTGTTACAAACCTATCCCCCTTAAAAGAATATCGCCCTCGAGATTCAAGGTTGGCTAGCAAAGAGCTCAGGGTACTTAGCCATTAGATCATCCTCACGCTCCCAGGTTGCTTCTTCCTTAGAGTGGTGATTCCATCTGACTTTGCACATTCTGATGGTCTTCCTTCGGGTGACTCTGTCTGCAGTCTCAAGGATTTGCGCTAGTTTCTCTGTGTAGGTCAAGTCCTCCTGGACCTCCAGACCTTCAACTGGCAACTGCTCTTCTGGCACACGCAGACACTTCTTCAACTGAGTCACGTGAAAGACATCATGCACAACAGACAAATTTTCTGGCAGACCGAGCTGATAGGCCACTTCTCCACGCCTTGCGAGAATCTGGTACGGACCAATGTAGCGGGGTGCTAGCTTGCCTTTGACCCCAAATCTTCTGACTCCTCTGATCGGTGACACGTTCAAATAGACGAAGTCACCGACTTCGAAACTCAGATCTCTTCTTCTTGTGTCTGCATAGCTTCGCTGCCTTGATTGCGCTATCTTCAGATTCTCTCGAACCATCTTGATGTTCTCTTCGGCTTCAAGCAGAATGTCTGGCCCAAACACTTGCTTTTCTCCAGGCTGATCCCATTGCAACGGAGTTCTACAACTTCTCCCATAAAGCGCCTGAAATGGTGACATCTTCAAGCTGGCGTGGTAACTGTTGTTATAGGATGTAACACCCCGGGATCCACAAACACCCAGAATGCTACTAAACTACACATCTAACATTCATATATAAAATTTCGACAGCATCACCTTTGAAAATTGCATAAACGGGGAAGCAACAAAGTATAAATAGATATCATGAAAAGAAAACATAATGGACATTAATAATCTGCTATCAATGGAAAGACAACCATAACGGCATGAACTAAATCAACCAGTGCGCACAACTAGTTAGAAACAACATCCTTTGACAAGAAGTTTCTAATTAAATCATGACTGTGCCTAAGCAGCGTTATTATGAGAGTGAAGGTGGATGTGCTGCTACTTCCCACTTCCCTTGATGAGCAACAAGCACCTGCATTGAGTAATGCAAGAGTGAGATGAAACATCTCAGCAAGCGAATTGTTTTGACAAGATATTTAAACCACAAGTTGAATTAATCAACATTTTAAAAGAATCACAATTAAGATCAGAAATACTTGTAGATACAGAACTCAGTAGTCTCAATATAACCAATACCATCTCATTTCCTTGAACAACCACAATAGTTTGTATAACACTTCCCTGCGTCAACAATACCTGCAAATATCACTTCAATGTATGCATAGGAACACAAAGTGTAGGTACTCTGTCTTCATAATCTGAGGGTATAAAACCACATCATCTGCAAATATCACTTCAATGAATGCATATGAATGCAATGCATATGTCCTCTGCCTTCATACCTCTAAGGGTATGAAGCCGCATTGTACCCCTCCTCGGGCAACGTACGATGCTATGTTGTACCGGTACGGTCGGACCATAGGTCACGACCCAACTTCAGATGCAAGTGAATCATGCAATGTATATGGCATGCTGCATTTATCAATATACTTCACTTCACATACAATACAACCTCAAATAATACTTCATTTACCTTTAGATACAATACCAACCTCAAATAATCCCTCATTTACCTTTAGGGGTGTGAATTAATCTCATGAGTCATACTCGAATCATAATCATCATCAATATATGATTGAGCATCAATATAATGCAAGGAAGTAAAGCATCACCATAGAGTCCAATTATGAAAAAGAATCCAATACTTCTGAATATTAGAGTGTAGGCAATAGAAATAACAGGTCAGAACGGAAGCAACCACCGCTACATTCACTTGCCTTCATCGAAGAAGAAAAATGTGCTAGGCATGATCTGGAGTGTAGCCACCTGCTAGCGGGCATAAAACATAGTACAAATATTTCACAAAAATTTGCCAACAATCAACAAATCGCTCCTACACATGAAACCAAGACCTGGTGGAAAACCTCCCACTGTGAACCACATGTCATACAGCAGCAAAGCTGTTTGTTAATTTTGTATCTTTAAAATTATAACAGTGGTGATATCAAACAAATACTCTATGAGTATCTACACAATATACTCTACAACTTCGGTATTCAATGGATAATTAAATTCTGCCATCTATAAGTTCTAAAACATCTGACAAGATAACTAACTGAATCTGTTTTAGACAGCAGCATAGTTAACATTAAAAATTCGATATCTCACAAACTACTCAACCAAAAATCATGAAATTCTGCTGGAGGTAAGAACTTATATCCCTCTACAAAAGTCTCCATAGCTGGGAGAGCCAATTCGGCCATTTACCTGATGAAACCTACCAGTGAACAGACCCGCTCATTTCTGTCAGGCCAACAGAAATAGCCACAGTAAAACAAACATAACTGGAGTTTCATAATTCATATGAATGCACTCTTTAACAATCTGGAAAGCTTATAAAATTATCTACATCTTTTCTTACAAACCCAAGGTTTAATTCTGTTGATAAAATTGCCTAAATCGTAAGAGAACAGATTCTGTACAGAATTAAGAGACTGAAAAACTGCTATAATCAAACTGCAATAACTCTCTGATCTGATGTCCGATTGAGGTGTTCTTCACGGCCACGGAAAGATCTACAAATTATCTACGACTCATATATAGACTTTTTATTTTTTTGAGGTCACCAAGACCACAGAAAACTGGCATGAACAGAAACTGTCGAATCTGTCATTCTACGGAAAACTAAATTCGAGATCAAAACCTAACCCCACATCTAATCCAACCTCTAATCCTTTAATTCCCATGATCCACAACCTCCAAAAGCACATAATTACAAGGAGGAACAAGGATCTCATCCATACCTAGGGTTTCCCCAAAAAATTCTACAAGGAGAGATGGGGAAGAACATCTCCTTGATCCTCTCTTCCCCTTCAATTCAACGTGCTCCTCCTCTTCTCGATCCTTGCTGCGCGGGGGGAGATCTAGAGGGAGGTGGAAGCCGTGGAGAGGTGCTGCCATGGGAGGAGATGACGGCCAGCCCAAGGGGAAAGGAGGGAGGGGAGGCCAAGTGTGGGAGGGGGGAAAGGGGTGGCGGCCAAGTAGGGGCAAAAGGGGGAAAAGGCTACCACTAGGGTTTTCTTTGCGGGAGAAAAGAAGCGACGCCACAGATGACTCCGACTTAGCATCCAACGGCCCACAACCCTTTTTCCCACATCCACGCACCGAAGATCAACCTTTGGCAACATTTTTTTGGGATATTACACTCTACCCCCCTTAAAAAGAATTCGTCCTCGAATTCGTCCACTCCAAATAAAACATCCAAGGTACCCCATATAGCACCACCATTCCAAAACATGGGTCCATTATTGGTCTTAATTAACACAAGAACTTCTACCTCTGACTAAATGTCTAAGGAAACTACACCACCTGACATCAAGAATGAACCAACATGTAATGAAGCTCAAACCAAGTCATAGATGAAATCAACACTACGATTTCACAACATCGAATCTGGATGCAGCCATACATCCGCATCAATGTCTTAAAACGACACTCTTCTATGAAGGGGTAATATGCACTAAGCACAACCTTTACCAACTTCAACAATTCATTTTAATTTAATGGTGAAACATCCACACCAGATGAATGTATAATAAGATCAAACACCTCACCTCACAGCACCATGAAACAAGTAGTTCTATTGAAACAAAACTCCTAATCTTCCTAAACCTTGTTCTTGCCATAATAAAAAGATAATCATGTAATCTAACATTCTTTGCACCCCACCGAAAGGGAGAAAATCTACAGAACTAATGGAGCAATAAAACTGACAAGAAGCCAATAACATTCTGCGTGGCACAATTCATCGAAGAAATGCCAAAAACTCCACATAGAGCACTGACAGCCCAACGACAACACAATACTTGCTTAACCCATGTCACTATACTTCATCCAACAACTCAACTAAGAAAATATCCAAACTAGTAAGGTTAACCTACACATAATATAAGTCTTCATCTACTGTAGTTCAGAAACTTACATTTCATTCTATCATATGATGCACTCAGAGTACCAGACATAAAAGGTCAATACTAACCCCGTAATCCTTCACACATTTGGCAAACATCCCAAGCTGATGTAAAAACCAAATCATTTAGGAATAGGTGACTAACCACACACAACCAACTCTAGGCTAGGCAATGACTTCATTCAAACCAATAGATAAGTGGTCCGACAATGGCTCCACAAACATGCATCGGGAAGAGAACCATCAAATCCTCAACGTATTAATACATAATCAATGGATCAAGAAAAATCAAAGATTTATTCTACAATTAGCATGACTAACATGCAACCACTTTAAACCACATCTAGGCTTTGTGGCTACTAAAACACACGATAGAAGAGACATGTAAGCCATTCTGGCTATGTAAAGACTTCCCCCAAAAATCCATATAAAAGTACCAATATTCATTTCTTTCAGAACTGGTTTCTCAACATAAACAATCATTCTTTGCAAAGATAGTTGGAGCTATCCACCAACCGCTCAACAACTTAAATTCAAATTGATGATTACCTTGTACCTCAAAACACACAATTCACACTCCTCTTAGAAACATCCTCAATCAAGCATATATAACAATATTATTGTAGTAAAACTCAACCATGAAAAACATGGTGAAAACAACATAGGAATACTTGTATATCACAAGCATAATAACAACTTCATTCTCACAAATGACCAGCGATATCTACCGCATTAATAAAACAATATCAAAATTTCAGAAATAAATTATATCAAGCATTAAGCCATAAACAACTTACCACATCACCGTAAAGGAATAGGGAGGGGTGAGGTTATTGTCATCTGCACTTCAAAGACACTAACATATATCAAAGATATTTAAACCCATACCCTTCCTATATGTGTGAGTGTGTCAAATTTATCTTCAAATTGCCAAGAATCTAAAGTCTATGCTTTGATACCAACTGTAACACCCCGGGATCCACAAACACCCAGAATGCTACTAAACTACACATCTAACATTCATATATAAAATTTCGACAGCATCACCTTTGAAAATTGCATAAACGGGGAAGCAACAAAGTATAAATAGATATCATGAAAAGAAAACATAATGGACATTAATAATCTGCTATCAATGGAAAGACAACCATAACGGCATGAACTAAATCAACCAGTGTGCACAACTAGTTAGAAACAACATCCTTTGACAAGAAGTTTCTAATTAAATCATGACTGTGCCTAAGCAGCGTTATTATGAGAGTGAAGGTGGATGTGCTGCTACTTCCCACTTCCCTTGATGAGCAACAAGCACCTGCATTGAGTAATGCAAGAGTGAGATGAAACATCTCAGCAAGCGAATTGTTTTGACAAGATATTTAAACCACAAGTTGAATTAATCAACATTTTAAAAGAATCACAATTAAGATCAGAAATACTTGTAGATACAGAACTCAGTAGTCTCAATATAACCAATACCATCTCATTTCCTTGAACAACCACAATAGTTTGTATAACACTTCCCTGCGTCAACAATACCTGCAAATATCACTTCAATGTATGCATAGGAACACAAAGTGTAGGTACCCTGTCTTCATAATCTGAGGGTATAAAACCACATCATCTGCAAATATCACTTCAATGAATGCATATGAATGCAATGCATATGTCCTCTGCCTTCATACCTCTAAGGGTATGAAGCCGCATTGTACCCCTCCTCGGGCAACGTACGATGCTATGTTGTACCGGTACGGTCGGACCATAGGTCACGACCCAACTTCAGATGCAAGTGAATCATGCAATGTATATGGCATGCTGCATTTATCAATATACTTCACTTCCTTCACATACAATACAACCTCAAATAATACTTCATTTACCTTTAGATACAATACCAACCTCAAATAATCCCTCATTTACCTTTAGGGGTGTGAATTAATCTCATGAGTCATACTCGAATCATAATCATCATCAATATATGATTGAGCATCAATATAATGCAAGGAAGTAAAGCATCACCATAGAGTCCAATTATGAAAGAATCCAATACTTCTGAATATTAGAGTGTAGGCAATAGAAATAACAGGTCAGAACGGAAGCAACCACCGCTACATTCACTTGCCTTCATCGAAGAAGAAAAATGTGCTAGGCATGATCTGGAGTGTAGCCACCTGCTAGCGGGCATAAAACATAGTACAAATATTTCACAAAAATTTGCCAACAATCAACAAATCGCTCCTACACATGAAACCAAGACCTGGTGGAAAACCTCCCACTGTGAACCACATGTCATACAGCAGCAAAGCTGTTTGTTAATTTTGTATCTTTAAAATTATAACAGTGGTGATATCAAACAAATACTCTATGAGTATCTACACAATATACTCTACAACTTCGGTATTCAATGGATAATTAAATTCTGCCATCTATAAGTTCTAAAACATCTGACAAGATAACTGACTGAATCTGTTTTAGACAGCAGCATAGTTAACATTCAAAATTCGATATCTCACAAACTACTCAACCAAAAATCATGAAATTCTGCTGGAGGTAAGAACTTATATCCCTCTACAAAAGTCTCCATAGCTGGGAGAGCCAATTCGGCCATTTACCTGATGAAACCTACCAGTGAACAGACCCGCTCATTTCTGTCAGGCCAACAGAAACAGCCACAGTAAAACAAACATAACTGGAGTTTCATAATTCATATGAATACAATCTTTAACAATCTGGAAAGCTTATAAAATTATCTACATCCTTTCTTACAAACCCAAGGTTTAATTCTGTTGATAAAATTGCCTAAATCGTAAGAGAACAGATTCTGTACAGAATTAAGAGACTGAAAAACTGCTATAATCAAACTGCAATAACTCTCTGATCTGATGTCCGATTGAGGTGTTCTTCACGGCCATGGAAAGATCTACAAATTATCTACGACTCATATATAGACTTTTTATTTTTTTGAGGTCACCAAGACCACAGAAAACTGGCATGAACAGAAACTGTCGAATCTGTCATTCTACGGAAAACTAAATTCGAGATCAAAACCTAACCCCACATCTAATCCAACCTCTAATCCTTTAATTCCCATGATCCACAACCTCCAAAAGCACATAATTACAAGGAGGAACAAGGATCTCATCCATACCTAGGGTTTCCCCAAAAAATTCTACAAGGAGAGATGGGGAAGAACATCTCCTTGATCCTCTCTTCCCCTTCAATTCAACGTGCTCCTCCTCTTCTCGATCCTTGCTGCGCGGGGGGAGATCTAGAGGGAGGTGGAAGCCGTGGAGAGGTGCTGCCATGGGAGGAGATGACGGCCAGCCCAAGGGGAAAGGAGGGAGGGGAGGCCAAGTGTGGGAGGGGGGAAAGGGGTGGCGGCCAAGTAGGGGCAAAAGGGGGAAAAGGCTACCACTAGGGTTTTCTTTGCGGGAGAAAAGAAGCGACGCCACAGATGACTCCGACTTAGCATCCAACGGCCCACAACCCTTTTTCCCACATCCACGCACCGAAGATCAACCTTTGGCAACATTTTTTTGGGATATTACATAGGAGAACTCTGCATAAGGCAATCTCTTGTCTCATCCGGACTGGTCTTGCAACGCACAGGCTCTCAACATGTCTTCAAGGATTTGATTGGTCCTTTTGGTCTGACCATCTGTCTGCGGATGATAGGCTGAACTGAAATTCAGATGTGTACCCAAGGCTTCATGCAACTACTACCAGAAATGAGAGGTGAACTGCGTTCCTCTGTCTGACACTATCTTCTTTGGCACACCATGAAGACAAACGATCTGAGACATGTACAGCTCTGCCAATACTGCACTGCTGTAGTTGGTCCTGACAGGTATGAAGTGGGCTGACTTGGTTAAGCGGTCCACTACTACCCAAATGGAATCGTAGCCGGCTCGAGTGCGAGGCAATCCGACTATGAAGTCCATACCGATTTCATCCTATTTCCACTGAGGAATTTGCAACGGTTGCAACAATCCAGCTGGTCTCTAGTGCTCTGCCTTGATCCACCGACAACTATCACACATCGCCACATGCTCTGCGATTTCCCTCTTCATTCCGTACCACCAGAATTTCTTCTTCAGATCCTGATACATCTTCTCACTGCCAGGGTGAATCGAATAAGCTGTCTCATGAGCTTCCTTGAGAATCAATTCTCGAATAGACTGGACATTGGGAACACACAAGCGGTCTTTGAACCATATCACACCTTCTACATCCTCCCGAAAATCTTTGCCTTTGCCTTCCAGAATCAGTCGCCGGATCTCACTGGTCTTCTCATCATTCTTCTGCGCTTCTTTGATTTCCCGCTCCAGGGTAGGTTCCAACTCAATTGTGACTCCTCGCGAATTATTCAGAAATCCGAGACTCAACCTGTCAAACTCTTTGGCCAACTCATAAGACATCGGACGAGCGACCATCAGATTGACTTGACTCTTCCTGCTCAGAGCATCCGCCACTACGTTCGCTTTGCCTGGATGGTAGTGAATCTCCAACTCATAGTCTTTGATCAGCTCTAACCATCTTTGTTGCCTCATATTCAACTCTGACTGAGTGAATATGTACTTCAGACTCTTGTGGTCTGTGTAAACATCACATTTCTGTCCATACAGATAGTGCCTCCATGTCTTCAATGCGTGAACCACTGCTGCCAACTCTAAGTCATGGATTGGGTAATTCTTCTCATGAACCTTCAGCTGTCGGGACGAGTAAGCCACAACTCTTCCCTCTTGCATCAACACACACCCCAAACCCGTGTAACAAGCATCGCAATACACCGAGAAGGGCTTGTGCACATCAGGCAAGACTAAGACAGGCGCTGTAGTCAACTTCTCTTTCAGTGCTTCAAAGGCCTCTTGACATATCTGGGTCCACTTGAACTCAACCTTGTTGCCTAGCAAAGCTGTCATTGGTTTCGCAATCTTCGAAAATCCTTCAATGAATCGCTGATAATATCCGGCCATTCCAATGAAGCTCTTGATTCCTCGGGCATCTGTTGGCGCTTTCCAGTTCAGAATGTCTACCACTTTCTTCGGATCCACAACCAATCCTTCTTTGTTGATTATGTGACCCAAGAACAGGACTTCACTGATCCAGAACTCACACTTGCTTAACTTTGCATACAACTGGTGCTCTCGCAATCTCTGCAATACCATCCTCAAATGACTTGCATGCTCTTCTTCGCTTAGGGAATATATCAGAATATCATCAATGAATACCACCACAAACTTGTCAAGATAATCCATGAATACACCGTTCATCAAGTTCATAAAGAAGGCCGCTGCATTTGTTAGACCGAAAGACATCACAGTGAACTCATACAACCCATACTTAGTAATGAATGCCGTCTTCGGAATGTCTGAAGGTCGGATCCTGAGCTGATGATAACCTGACCTCAGATCTATCTTGGAGAACACGCTGGCTCCTCTTAACTGGTCGAACAGATCTTCTATTCTGGGCAAGGGGTACTTGTTCTTGATTGTGACCTCATTTAGAGCTCGATAATCGATACACATCCTTCTGGTGCCATCTTTCTTCTCCACGAATAGGACTGGGGCGGCCCAAGGCGAGGTGCTTGGCCGAATGTAACCTTTCTCTGACAACTCATCAATCTACTTCTTAAGCTCAACCAACTCTGGTCCAGATACTCTGTAAGCTCTCTTAAAGATGGGGGCGGTTCCAGGAAGAAGCTCTATAGCAAACTCAACTTTCCGCTCTGGTGGCATACCTGGTAAGTCCTTTGGAAACACATCTGGGAATTTGGACACAACCTTGATACTCTCAATTGGGTCTGCTTCACTGCTATCAACAGCCATCTGATAACAACTTCCTTTCTTTGGTTCAGGCGGGACTAACTCGATCACCACTTCCTCTCCTAGTGGGGACACCAACTTAACTGTCCTCTTATCACAACTGATAACTGCCTGATACTTATCTAGCCAATTCATCCCTAGGATGACATCTATTCCCTGAGTATCCATTACTATGAGGTTAGTGGGAAACGCTATCCCCCTTATTTGCACACTTACATTCAAACAAATGCTATCGGCTCGAATTCTACCACCGGCTGAGTCAATTTGAATGGGGGTTGACATGGCAGTAATTGAAAGATTATGTGCTTCTACCCATGATGCAGTAATGAAAGAATGCATTGCTCCAGTATCAAATAACACTTCTGCAATATAGGAGTTGACTGAAAACATACCTACTATCATGCCGGGGGTCTCCTGAACTGCTTCAGCCTCCAAGTGGTTCAGTCTCCCATGGTTATAACGTGGCTGAGAGCGGTTGCCTGCTCTAGGCTGAGACACATTCTGCTTTGCTGGGGCATTGGGGCCTGACTGTTGCTGGGCTGCCTTCTTTGGACATTGCATCACCCAGTGGCCTTGCTCTCCACAGTGGAAACATGCTCTGTTTCCAACCTGAGCTGGTGCTGCCTGACTGTTCTGCTGGTTTGCTGGGGCAGGAAGACGAGGTGCCTGCTGATTCTGCCTCTGAAACTGACCTCCTCCTGACTGGTTGTTCTGGCGATTCTGATATTGGTGCTGAGGATACTGCCTTTGGAATTGCTACTGCTGAGGTGGACGCTGGTTCTGCCTGAACTGCTGAGGTTGATTACTTGAGAAACGAGGACGATTGCTGCTTCCAGGCTGGGGTCCACTGATCTTGCGCTTGCGATCCTCCATCTCTTTGCGCTTCCTCTCTGTCATGATTGCTCTGTCAATCAGGTGCTGAAACGTCGGGAGGGTATGATTCATCAGCTGATACTGTAGAGGGTCAACCAAGCCTCTCAGGAAACGGTACTGTCGCTTGGCATCGGTGTTGACATCTTCAGGAGCATAGAGAGACAGTTGCAGAAACCTGTCCCGGTACTCACTGACAGACGATGACCCTTGCTTGAGGGCCAGGAACTCCTCCTTCTTCACTGTCATCAGACCTGCAAGCACATGATACTAACGAAAGCTTCCTCTAAACTCTTCCCAGGTGATGGTGTCGGAATTGGCATGGGTGGCGAGATAAGACTCCCACCATGACTGGGCTGCTCCTCTCAACAGACGAGGACCATACAGGACTTTCTCCCTATCATCACATGGAGCGGTATGCAACTCCCACTCCATAGTGCGCAGCCAGTCTTCAGCATCCATGGGGTCAGAAGAATGAGCAAACGTTGGGGGATGACCTCTCATGAATTCAGCACGCTTGTCCCTGGGCACCTGAGGCATCTGAGGCTGAGGTGGTGGCTGTTGCTGCTGCTGAATGGCGGCCAGAGTCTGACCGATGGCTTGAACTGCCTGAGTCTGCATCAGGAACATCTGCTCGATGGACATCGGGGGCGGGGGCGGCAGTTGCTGTTGCTAGGGTACCTCTTCCTGTTGAGCTGGCCGCTCCTGCTGAGCACGCCTTCCTCCTCTGCGCCTGTTTTCTGACATCTGCAGAATGCAACCACACATCAGAACTGATCTTGCAAATCTTGCAGCATAAGAAAAGAGTACAGAATTCTTCACAACACTGAACAGATGAGCATCTTCACTGATCTCCAACACAGACCAACACAGCTTCTCAGATAAGGAGGAAAGTGGAATAAAAGGCTTCCCAACTAAATAGCTAACTCCTTTAACATAACAGGTAAACCAATATGCAGGGGATACCCACACTCTGGTGACAGTCATTACAAAGATCCAAATCAAACATAGTTCATCATGACAAACATAAATGCACAGGATATAGCAAACTACCCTGTCTAACTAAGTGTCGGCGTTTCGAGACAGGGGGGTCCCTAAGCCGACGAGTGAGTGTGCTGCGTGCCCCAGCCCAGATGGGTCGAGCGCGTGGGCGAGCGCGAAGGGGGGAGAGGCGAGGTGGCCGGAGTCGGGCGTGAGAGAGGTGGAAGTCCCGCGGCCTTTGTGTTCGTCCCGCGCCCAGGTCGGGTGCGCTTGCAGTAGGGGGGTTACAAGCGTCCACGCGGGTGAGGGAAGCGAGCGGCCCCAAGAGAGCGCCTGTCCCGTCCTCGGTCCCGCGCGGCCAACCTTTTCTAAGAAGGCCCTGGTCCTCCCTTTTATAGTCGTAAGGAGAGGATCCAGGTGTACAATGGGGGGTGTAGCAGAGTGCTACGTGTCTAGCGGAGAGAGAGCTAGCGCCCTAGGTACATGCCAATGTGGCAGCCGGAGAGGTCTTGGCACCTTGCTGGCGTGATGTCGTGGCTGTCGGAGGAGCGACGGAGCCTGGCGGAGGGACAGCTGTTGGAGCGGTCGAGTCCTTGCTGACGTCGCCCTGCTTCCGTAAGAGAGCTGAGGGCCGCCGTCGTCACAGAGCTCGTGGAGCGCCATCATTGCCCATCCGGCGGAGCTGGCCGGATGGGACGCCGGTCTTGTTCTCCGTGACCCGAGTCGATTCGGGGTAGGACGATGATGGCGCTTCCTGTTGACGTGGCGGGCCTGTGCCCTAGGCAGGGTGACGTGGGGGCTCCTCCGAAGCTGAGGTCGAGTCTGTCTTCCGTTGCCGAGGCCGAGCCCGAGCCCCCGGGTTGGGCGAGGCGGAGATCGTTTGGCCGAGGCCAGGGCGGAGTCCGAGCCCTGGGGTCGGGCGAGGCGGAGTTTCGTCGTCTTCTGGGTCTTAGCCCGAGTCCGAGCCCTGGGGTCGGGCGGAGCGGAGTTCGTCGTCTTCCGGGTCTTAGCCCGAGTCCGAGCCCTGGGGTCGGGCGGAGCGGAGTTCGTCGTCTTCCGGGTCTTAGCCCGAGTCCGAGCCCTGGGGTCGGGCGGAGCGGAGTTCGCCGTCTTCCGGGTCTTAGCCCGAGTCCGAGCCCTAGGGTCGGGCAGAGCGGAGTTCGCCGTCTTCCGGGTCTTAGCCCGAGTCCGAGCCCTGGGGTCGGGCGGAGCGGAGTTCGCCGTCTTCCGGGTCTTAGCCCGAGTCCGAGCCCTGGGGTCGGGCGGAGCGGAGTTCGCTATGGCGCCTTTGGCAAGGCCTGACTGCCTGTCAGACTCACTCTGTCGAGTGGCACTGCAGTCGGAGTGGCGCAGGCGGCGCTGTCCTTCTGTCAGACTGGTCAGTGGAGCGGTGGAGTGACGGCGGTCACTTCGGCTCTGCCGGGGGCGCGTGTCAGGATAAAGGCGTCAGGCCACCTTTGCGTTAAATGCTCCTGCAACTTGGTCAGTCGGTGTGGCGATTTAGTCAGGGTTGCTTCTGAGCGAAGCCAAGGCCTTGGGCGAGCCGGAGGTGTGTCCGCCGTAAAAAGGGGGGCCTCGGGCGAGACGGAAGTCTCTCGAGGTCGGCTGCCCTTGGCCGAGGCTAGGCTCGGGTGAAGCGTGATCGAGTCACTCGTGTGGACTGATCCCTGACTTAATCGTACCCATCAGGCCTTTGCAGCTTTATGCTGATGGGGGTTACCAGCTGAGAATTAGGCGTCTTGAGGGTACCCCTAATTATGGTCCCCGACAGTAGCCCCCGAGCCTCGAAGGGAGTGTTAGCACTCGCTTGGAGGCTTTCGTCGCACTTTTTTGCAAGGGGACCAGCCTTTCTCGGTTGCATTTCGTTCCGGTGGGTGCGCGCGAGCACACCCGCCGGGTGTAGCCCCCGAGGCCTCGGAGGAGTGGTTACACTCCTTCGAGGTCTTAATGCCTTGCGTAATGCTTCGGCTGGTCTGGTTGTTCCCTCATGCGAACTGGCCGTAGCCCGGGTGCACGGTCGGGGCCCAAGCTCTCGGGCTGGTATGTTGACGCTGTCAACGGTTTGGCCGGAGCCGGGTTTGCGAGAGCAGCCCCCGAGCCTCCGCACAGGGCGAGAGGACGATCAGGGACAGACTCGACTTTTTACATACGCCCCTACGTCGCCTTTCCGCAAGGAGGAGGGGGGGAGTGCGCCATGTTACCCTCGATGGGCACCGAACATGGTGTCTCCGGTGAGCTGCAAGCGGGTAATCCGAGTGGACGTCCGTGCCCCGTTCGTTGGGGGTCGGCTAGGGGCCCAGAGGCACGCCCAAAAGTACCTGCGGGTGATTTGCCGGACCCGGTCCCCTGGCGACGGGGTCCGAGGGCTCGATGCCTCCCTCCGATGGGATTCCGTTACAAGATCGTTCCCGCTGGTCTCGGAAATGTCCTAGGGTACCTCGGGAGCGCAGCCCGAGCCTCGGTTATGCATCGAACGTACCCCTGGTCATCCCTCGCTCGGTGTCTGAGGCGACTGTGAACCCTTCGGGGGCCAGCCTTCGAACCCCTGATCAGTAATGGGCGCGGAGCCCGAGTAGCCTGAGGCGGCCATGGAACCCTTCGGGGGGCTGGCCTTCGAACCCCTGACCAGTAGTGGGTGTCGGGCCCACGCGATCTGAGGCGACTGTTGAACCCTTCGGAGGACCAGTCTTCGAACCCCTGATCAGTAGGGGGGGGGCTCGGAGCCCGGTTCCTTCGCGGAGAAGGATCCTTTTCGGGGTATCCCCCTTTCCCGGTCCCTGTTGCAAGAGATAGAGAAAGAGGAAAAAGGAAAAGGATACGAAATCGAACGACGTGGCGTACCTCTTTTTGACGCGGTTATTACGGCGAAGGCGAAGCGTCGTCCGCTTCTCCTGCCAGAGGCGCCGCCTGTCCCGCCGCGGAGTTAATGCGACGGGGCGAGTGGTTGGCGGGGCGGCCGTTGCGCGTGCGCGATTCGTTCGAGGAACGGGTCACGGGTGCACCGTCTTCACGCCGTGGGAGGAGGCTCTCTTGCTGTCCCAGGATGGGACGTGAGCCTGGCTGACGACGTGACTGCTGCGCCCGCCCGCCTGCCACCGCCATTACTGCCGGCCCACTTTCGGCCGCTTTGACCAACGCGCCAGGCTGGCGCTGCTGGGTCGTGCGCTGGGTCGCCTCGAGTCGCGGCATAGGCTCCGCAACCGAAGAGGTGCGACGGTGGCACAAGTGGCGGTGCGGTTGCTTGCATGCAGCAACTGGCGTGCCGGTTGCTTGACGCGTGGGCCTGGGCTTCCAAGCTGGCGTGTCAGAAGTCGGAGAAGCGCGTCCACCTGGCGCGGTTGCATGCCGCCTGCATGGCTGCCCGCTCCTTCCGCCCGTTGGTCTGGGCAAAAGTGGGGGGTCGCTTGTAACCGCTGGGCGGTTGTGCGCACCACGCGCGGCGGTTTGGCTTCTTCTGCCCTGAGCCGGTTTGCATGACATGCGGGACCCACCCCCGAGTCGCAGGGGAGGGCCTTGGAGCGTGTTGGAGAAGACTCAGCCCGTGGCGTCTGGGGGCGCACGTAGGGAGAGTTGCCTTTAAAAGGAGGGAGACTCCTTTCAGAAGGCAACCATGTCTTCTTCCTCCCTTATGCGTCGTGTATTTCCATCTTCCAAGCCCCCGGATGGGGGGTATCCGCCGCCTTTCCGCCTCCTCGTTGGAGGAACGCAACTCCATGGGAGTTGGTACCTCTCAGTCATCGTTCGGCTTCAAGGATTTTCATCATGCAGCCCGGCTGCACCCCTCCACCGGCGGTCACCCGAGATGGCGACCTCCGGCTTGATGGTGGGGGAAAGCGAGCCGGGCTGCGGCCTCTGCCCCTCCCTCAGCCTCAAGGATTTTCATCACCAGGGCTGGGGAGGGGAGAGCGCCGAGTTGAGGTCGGCCCCCGCGTGGGCGGCGGCCCGCTCCTTCACTCAGTGATGGGGGGGAGGAGCGGTTGTTGTCCGTGGCGCTGGCAGCTGCAGCGTGCCCGGTCTTCAGACGCGAGTGGCTTCTGAGCCGCTCGCGGCGCCGGCGTCCGCCACGGCAGCTGGAAGAGGTTCTTTCGCCGGCGCGATAGCCGGGGCCGGCCACGGACTGACCTCCAACTCTACGGCCTTCTGCCCGTCCTTGCCTCACGAGTTTTGGCGTGGGCGGGGGCCTCCTGGCAGCAGCATCCGCCCTGAGGTCGGTGCTGCCGCTGTTCGACCCCCCGGAGCAGAAGTCGTCGTCGTCGCCGCTGCTGGAGCAGGTGACGGCGCGCCGTTCGTTGGCCTTCTGTTGCTCCGCAGGCCTTCCCCCTCGGAGTGGGGTTGTTCGTACCTGCGGAGGGGGAACCGGAGTTCCGTTTGTAATGGCATCTCGAATGCCGGTGTGTTTGTTCATTGCGGCTGTCGGGGCCTGAACATGTATGTAATTTTGGCACGGAGCCGTGTTTTTTCCTCATTTTTGAGCACTAAGTCTCGCCTGTTGATTATCTGAACCGCTTTACCAAGCATGAGTCGCCCCGTGTCAAGGTGACGAGTGAGGTATCCGTATCCCGGAGGCGTAGGAATCCCTCGGCTCGATCGGCCTTGTTGTCTGGGGCTCCTCTAGCTTAGTTAAAGAGACCCCTCGGCCGCTCTTCGATGAGCCGAGGCCAAGGGTAGCGATATCAGTATGAACAGAGGCGGAGTTGGCTCGAGAATGGGAACCTGGTTGGCCGGAGCCTAGCCGGGTTGTCCGTCAGTGGAGCCGACGCCGGAGTCGATCAGCCGAGGCCTCGAGTCGGGCCGGCGCCCTTGGAAGATGCTTGGCCGAGGCCTCAGGGGTAACCGGCCGAGCCGCCTGCTCGGGCCGGATTCCCGGAGAAGTCCCTGGACCGCGTCGCCGTCCGAGGCTGGGTCGGACCTCGCTGAAGGCGTCGTTGATGCCGAGGGTGCTTCGGCTTCCTTCAGCGTGAAGACCCGAGCCTGCAGGATCAGATCGTCTTGTAGCGTGTGCCTTCTGCGGCCGCCGAGGCCAGAAAAACACACCCTCGCCGTGCTTGCAAAGCTGCGTCTTTTTTCCTCTTGTTTCGAGCATCTGGACTCTCTGTCGGTAACAGGGATGTTTGTGTGAGCGAGAGTTGCTTCTCGCGGAAGGGACGAGTGAGGTATCCGTATCCCAGAGGCGTGGGAGTCCCTCGGCTCGGTCGGCCTTGCTGCTTACGCGTACTTTCACCCGTCCATGAGGCCCTGTCCCCGACTTAGTCGAGAAAGCTTGAAGGACTGCTTCGGCAGGAGAGCTTCCGAACGTGAAGACTTGTTCGGTCCACGGAGTCGCTTTATCCGAACGCGAGTTACTTATCGCAGAAGGTGATGAGTGAGGTATCCGTATCCCGGAGGCGTAGGAGTCCCTCGGCTCGGTCAGCCTTGGCTGCTTACGTGTACTCTGTCGTTTCCAGGATCCGCTTTCCGAAGTAGTCAAGAAGCACGAAAGAAATCCTGCTAAAAAGAGATCCTTTTTCAAGGAAAAATTCGACGCAGAGGGGGTCCCCCCCTTTTAGCCCCCGAGGGAGGGTCGGGCTTTGCCGAGGCTAGGCCGACCCTTCCTTGACGACTAAACTTTGCGTAGGTGCGAGGTATATGAACAACTTGGAAACATCTTAAGGGTAGAAGCGACGTAGCTGTTTGATGTTCCAAGCGTTGCCGTAGATCTCGCCTTGATTGTTGGCCAGCTTGTATGTTCCGAGCTTCAGAACTTTGGCGATGACGAATGGCCCCTCCCAGGGGGGCGTGAGTTTGTGCCTTCCCCGGGCGTCTTGCCGCAGCCGAAGCACCAGATCGCCCACCTGGAGGTCTCGGGACAGGACCCCTCGGGCGTGGTAGCGTCACAGGGACTGCTGGTACCGCGCCGAGTGTAGTAAGGCCCTGTCCCGAGCCTCCTCCAGCTGGTCCAGCGATTCTTCTCGGCTAGCTTGGTTGCTTTGATCGGTGTAGGCCCTCGTCCTCGGGGAGCCGTATTCCAGGTCAGTGGGCAAGATAGCCTCGGCCCCGTAGACCCGGAAGAACGGCGTGAAACCCGTGGCACGACTCGGCGTCGTCCTTAGGCTCCAGATCACCGAGGGGAGTTCCTTCATCCACCGCTTGCCGAACTTGTTGAGGTCGTTGTAGATCCGAGGCTTGAGCCCTTGTAGAATCATGCCGTTGGCACGCTCTACTTGCCCATTCGACATGGGATGAGCCACGGCGGCCCAGTCCACCCGGATATGGTGATCCTCGCAAAAATCCAAGAATTTTTTGCCGGTGAACTGGGTACCGTTGTCGGTGATGATGGAGTTTGGGACCCCGAAGCGATGGATGATGTTGGTGAAGAACGCCACCGCCTGCTCGGACCTGATGCTGTTCAGGGGTCGGACCTCGATCCACTTGGAGAATTTGTCGATGGCGACCAGCAGGTGCGAGTAGCCCCCGGGCGCCTTCTGCAAGGGACCGACGAGGTCCAGACCCCATACAGCGAAGGGCCTGGTGATGGGTATCGTCTGTAGAGCTTGAGCGGGCAGGTGGGTCTGCTTCGCATAGAATTGGCACCCTTCGCAGGTGCGGACAATTCTAGTGGCGTCAGCCACCGCCGTTGGCCAGTAGAAGCCTTGCCGGAAAGCATTCCCGACAAGGGCTCGGGGCGCTGCGTGATGGCCGCAAGCCCCCGAGTGTATTTCTTGCAGTAGTTCCCGACCTTCGGCGATGGAGATGCATCGCTGGAGGATGCCCGAGGGGCTGCGATGGTAGAGCTCCTCTTCATCGCCCAGCAAGACGAACGACTTGGCGCGTCGCGCTACTCGCCGAGCCTCGACTTGGTCGGGGGGTAGCTCTCCTCGACGGAGATATTGCAGGTACGGGGCCTGCCAATCTCGATCAGGCGTGGCCCCGCTCTGCTCTTCCTCGACGTCCAGTGCCTCGCCCTCGGGGGCCGAGGGTACCTCGGGCTGAGCCGAGGGTGCCTCGGGCTGTGCCGAGGGTGCCTCGGGCCGTGCCGAGGGCGCCTCGGGCCGTGCCGAGGGTGCCCCGGGCTGTGCCGAGGGTACCTCGGACCCGGGAGCGTCGTCGGTCTTGACAGGGGGTCGATGCAGATCCCGGGAGAAGACGTCCGGGGGGACCGTCGTTCGCCCCGAGGCTATTTTAGCCAGCTCGTCTGCGGTTTCGTTGTAGCGCCGAGCGATGTGGTTGAGCTCGAGCCCGAAGAACTTGTCTTCCAGGCGCCGAACCTCGTCGCAGTAGGCCTCCATCTTCGGGTCGCGGCAGTGGGAGTTCTTCATGACTTGGTCGATGACGAGCTGCGAATCACCGCGGGCGTCGAGGCGTCTGACCCCTAGCTCGATGGCGATCCGCAACCCGTTGACCAGAGCTTCGTACTCGGCCACATTGTTGGACGCCGGGAAATGGAGGCGCAGCACGTAGCGCAGGTGCTTTCCAAGGGGCGAGATGAAGAGCAGGCCCGCGCCGGCTCCTGTCTTCATCAGTGACTCGTCGAAAAACATGGTCCAGAGCTCCGGTTGGATCGGAGCCGTCGGCAACTGGGTGTCGACCCACTCAGCCACGAAGTCCGCCAACACCTGGGACTTGATGGCCTTCCGAGGGGCGAACGAGATCGTTTCGCCCATGATTTCCACCGCCCACTTTGCAATCCTGCCCGAGGCCTCTCGGCACTGGATGATTTCCCCCAGGGGAAGGATGACACCACAGTTACCGGATGAGACTCGAAGTAGTGTCGTAACTTCCGCCTTGTCAGGATCACAGCATACAGCAGCTTCTGAACTTGTGGGTAGCGGATCTTGGTCTCGGACAGCACTTCGCTGATGAAGTAGACCGGCCTCTGAACGGGCAATGCATGCCCTTCCTCTTGCCTCTCGACCACAATCGCGACGCTAACCACCTGAGTGGTCGCGGCGACGTAGACCAAGAGGGCTTCTCCATCCGCCGGGGGCACCAAGACAGGCGCCTTTGTAAGGAGCGCCTTCAGGTTCCCGAGGGCTTCCTCGGCCTCAGGGGTCCAAGCGAAACACTCGGCCTTCCTTAAGAGGCGGTACAGAGGCAGACCTCTTTCGCCGAGGCGTGAGATGAAGCGGCTCAGGGCCGCGAGGCATCCCATGACCCTCTGTACACCTTTTAAGTCCTTGATGGGTCCCATGCTGGTGATGGCTGCGATCTTCTCCGGGTTGGTTTCGATGCCTCGCTCAGAGACGATGAACCCCAGGAGCATGCCCCGGGGCACCCCGAAGACACACTTCTCAGGATTGAGCTTGACTCCTTTCGCCTTGAGACATCGGAATGTCACTTCAAGGTCGGAGAGGAGGTCGGAAGCCTTCCTTGTCTTGACTACGATGTCATCGACGTAGGCCTCGACTGTGCGACCGATGTGTTCGCCGAACACATGGTTCATGCACCGCTGGTACGTCGCGCCCGCATTCCTCAAACCGAACGGCATGGTGACATAGCAGTACATGCCGAACGGCGTGATGAAAGAAGTCGCGAGCTGGTCGGACTCTTTCATCCGGATCTGGTGATACCCTGAGTAGGCATCGAGGAAGGACAGGGTTTCGCACCCAGCGGTGGAATCCACGATTTGATCGATGCGAGGCAGAGGGTAGGGAACCTTCGGACATGCTTTGTTGAGACCAGTGTAGTCTACACACATCCGCCATTTCCCCCCTTTCTTCCTCACAAGCACAGGGTTGGCAAGCCATTCGGGATGGAATACCTCTTTGATGAACCCTGCTGCCATTAGCTTGTGGATCTCTTCGCCAATCACTCTGCGCTTCTCCTCGTCGAATCGGCGCAGAGGCTGCCTGACGGGTCGGGCTCCGGCCCGAATATCCAGCGAGTGCTCGGCGACATCCCTCGGTATGCCGGGCATGTCCGAGGGACTCCACGCAAAGACGTCGGCGTTTGCGCGGAGAAAGTCGACGAGCACTGCTTCCTATTTGGGGTCGAGCCCAGACCCAATCCGGATCTGCTTGGTGGTGTCGCCACTGGGGTCGAGTGGGACGGCCTTAACCGTCTCCGCTGGCTCGAAGTTGCCGGCATGGCGCTTCACGTCTGGCACCTCCTTGGAGAGGTTCTCCAGGTCGGCGATGAGGGCCTCGGACTCGGCGAGGGCCTCGGCGTACTCCACGCACTCCACGTCGCATTCGAACGCGTGTTTGTACGTGGGGCCGACGGTGATGACCCCGTTGGGGCCCGACATCTTGAGCTTCAGGTAGGTGTAGTTGGGGACAGCCATGAACTTCGCGTAGCATGGCCTCCCTAGTACGGCGTGGTAGGTTCCTCGGAACCCGACCACCTCGAACGTCAGGGTCTCCCTTCGGAAGTTGGAGGGCGTCCCGAAGCAGACGGGGAGGTCGAGTCGTCCGAGGGGCTGGACGCGCTTCCCAGGGATGATCCCGTGGAAGGGCGCAGCGCCTGCTCGGACGGAGGACAGATCGACGCGCAGGAGCTTGAGGGTCTCGGCGTAGATGATGTTGAGGCAGCTGCCCCCATCCATCAGGACCTTGGTGAGCCTGACGTTGCCGACGACGGGGTCGACGACGAGCGGGTATTTCCCCGGGCTCAGCACATGGTCGGGGTGGTCGGCCTGGTCGAAGGTGATGGGCTTGTCGGACCAGTCAAGGTAGACTGGCGCCGCCACCTTCACCGAGCAGACCTCCCGGCGCTCTTGCTTGCGATGCCGAGCCGAGGCATTCGCCGCATGCCCTCCGTAGATCATGAAGCAGTCGCGGACCTCGGGGAATTCTTCTGCTTGGTGATCTTCGTTCTTGTCGTCGTCGCGGGCCCTGCCACCCTCGGCGGGTGGCCCGGCCCTGTGGAAGTGACGCCGAAGCATAACGCACTCCTCGAGGGTGTGCTTAACGGGCCCCTGATGGTAGGGGCACGGCTCCTTGAGCATCTTGTCGAAGAGGTTTGCACCTCCGGGGGGCTTCCGAGGGTTCTTGTACTCGGCGGCGGCGACAAGGTCCGTGTCAGCGGCGTCGCGTTTCGATTGCGACTTCTTCTTGCCTTTCTTCTTGGCGCCGCGCGGAGCAGACGCCTCGGGAGCCTCTTCCGATGGGCGGCCCTGGGGCTGCTTGTCCTTTCGGAAGATAGCCTCGACCGCCTCCTGGCCAGAGGCGAACTTGGTGGCGATGTCCATCAGCTCGCTCGCCCTGGTGGGGGTCTTGCGGCCCAGCTTGCTCACCAGGTCGCGGCAGGTGGTGCCAGCGAGGAACGCGCCGATGACATCCGAGTCGGTGATGTTGGGCAGCTCGGTGCGCTGCTTCGAGAATCGCCGGATGTAGTCCCGGAGAGACTCTCCCGGCTGTTGCCGGCAGCTTCGAAGGTCCCAGGAATTCCCGGGGCGCACGTATGTGCCCTGGAAATTGCCGGCGAAGGCTTGGACCAAGTCGTCCCAGTTGGAGATCTGCCCCAGAGGCAGGTGCTCCAACCAGGCGCGAGCAGTGTCGGAGAGGAACAGGGGGAGGTTACGGATGATGAGGTTGTCGTCGTCCGTCCCACCCAGTTGGCAGGCCAGGCGGTAGTCCGCGAGCCACAGTTCCGGTCTAGTTTCCCCCGAGTACTTCGTGATAGTAGTCGGGGGTCGGAACCGGGTCGGGAACGGCGCCCGTCGGATGGCCCGACTGAAGGCCTACGGACCGGGTGGTTCGGGCGAGGGACTCCGATCCTCCCCGCTGTCGTAGCGCCCCCCACGCCTGGGGTGGTAGCCTCGGCGCACCCTTTCGTCGAGGTGGGCCCGACGGTTGCGTCGATGGTGCTTGTTGCCGAGGTGGCCCGGACCCGCAGGCGCGGTGTTACGCGTGCGCCCGGTGTAGACCAAGGCTTCCCGCATGAATCGGGAAGTCGCGGCATGAGGTTCCGAGGGATATCCCTGCCTTCGGGAGGCAGTGCTCTCGGCCCGTCGGGCCGCAGCGCCTTCCAGGAGATTCTTGAGCTCTCCCTGGATTCGCCGACCCTCGGTGGTTGATGGCTCCGGCATCGCGCGGAGGAGCATCGCTGCGGCTGCCAGGTTCTGACCAACCCCGCTGGATGCGGGCGGCGGCCTGACCCTGACATCGTTGGCGACGCGGTGCTGGAGACCTTGGGGCAGGTGACGTATTTCTCTGGCCAGGGGTTGGCCCGCCCATACTTGCCCGACGTCCCGACGGATCGGCTCAAGCGCTCCTGTTCCCTCGTTGAGCCTGGCCTGCGCCTCGCGGACTTGCTCGAGTTGTGGGTCGTAACCCCCCGCCGGAGCGGGGACCACAGCTAGCTCCCGTGGGATGTCGGCGCGAGGCACCGGCCTAGGAAGATCACCGTCCTCCGGCATGCCGAGATGGTTGCCTTCGGAGGGATCCCCTAGCTCGAGGTGGAAACATTCGCGGCTTGGGCCGCAGCTCTCGTCGTCAAGGCTGCGGCTTCCGTCGGAACAGTCGGAGAGGCAGTAGTCACATGCGGTCATGAAGTTTCGCATGGCACTAGGGTTGCCAAGTCCGGAGAAATCCCAACAGATGCTGGGATCGTCATCTTCCTCGGACCCAGAGGGCCCGTAGGTCGAGACGTCCGTCAACCGGTCCCAAGGCGACCGCATACGAAACCCCAGTGGGGTTGCACTCGCCTCAACGAGAGCGCCCGCCAAAGCGAGGTCGTTTGGCGGGTTGAGGCCGAGTCGAAATGATGTAAGATGGGAGTTAGTCGGTACCTTTTGGTCGACGAGGAGCGACGTAGTCACATCGGGGACTGGTTGCACCGTCATCTCAGGTACGAGGGCGACGTCCTGCAGGCTTTCTGCGAGCGCGCTGGCGTCGTCTTCTTGCTCGGGGTCAGCGTGTCGCGGGGGGATGGCGCTTTCCTTCGTCTCGAACGCGAGGTCGATGTCCGGCGTGCCTTCCGTCGGGGCGTCGGGGGCGTCGATTCGCTCGACGGCCAACGAAGCGCGGCCTCCCGCTTGGCCTTGATGGCCCCGCCTCCTCCTCCGTTGGCGGGGGAGAGAACGGAGCGAGCTCGAATGTTGTTCTTCCACCACGCGGGGAAGGTGTCGTCGATTCCGCCGCCGGCGGGTGGGTTGTCGGCCGCCATTGTCGTTGTCGCGCGGCGGTGGAAGAAGTATCATGTCGTAGCTGCCGTCGAAGGACATGAACTCAAGAGTCCCGAAACGAAGCACCGTCCCGGGCCGGAGAGGTTGCTGGAGACTGCCCATCTGGAGCTTGACGGGGAGCTGTTCGTCAGCACGCAGCAGGCCCCTACCTGGCGCGCCAACTGTCGGCGTTTCGAGACAGGGGGGTCCCTAAGCCGACGAGTGAGTGTGCTGCGTGCCCCAGCCCAGATGGGTCGAGCGCGTGGGCGAGCGCGAAGGGGGGAGAGGCGAGGTGGCCGGAGTCGGGCGTGAGAGAGGTGGAAGTCCCGCGGCCTTCGTGTTCGTCCCGCGCCCAGGTCGGGTGCGCTTGCAGTAGGGGGGTTACAAGCGTCCACGCGGGTGAGGGAAGCGAGCGGCCCCAAGAGAGCGCATGTCCCGTCCTCGGTCCCGCGCGGCCAACCTTTTCTAAGAAGGCCCTGGTCCTCCCTTTTATAGTCGTAAGGAGAGGATCCAGGTGTACAATGGGGGGTGTAGCAGAGTGCTACGTGTCTAGCGGAGAGAGAGCTAGCGCCCTAGGTACATGCCAATGTGGCAGCCGGAGAGGTCTTGGCACCTTGCTGGCGTGATGTCGTGGCTGTCGGAGGAGCGACGGAGCCTGGCGGAGGGACAGCTGTTGGAGCGGTCGAGTCCTTGCTGATGTCGCCCTGCTTCCGTAAGAGAGCTGAGGGCCGCCGTCGTCACAGAGCTCGTGGAGCGCCATCATTGCCCATCCGGCGGAGCTGGCCGGATGGGACGCTGGTCTTGTTCTCCGTGACCCGAGTCGATTCGGGGTAGGACGATGATGGCGCTTCCTGTTGACGTGGCGGGCCTGTGCCCTAGGCAGGGTGACGTGGGGGCTCCTCCGAAGCCGAGGTCGAGTCTGTCTTCCATTGCCGAGGCCGAGCCCGAGCCCCCGGGTCGGGCGAGGCAGAGATCGTTTGGCCGAGGCCAGGGCGGAGTCCGAGCCCTGGGGTCGGGCGAGGCGGAGTTTCGTCGTCTTCCGGGTCTTAGCCCGAGTCCGAGCCCTGGGGTCGGGCGGAGCGGAGTTCGTCGTCTTCCGGGTCTTAGCCCGAGTCCGAGCCCTGGGGTCGGGCGGAGCGGAGTTCGTCGTCTTCCGGGTCTTAGCCCGAGTCCGAGCCCTGGGGTCGGGCGGAGCGGAGTTCGCCGTCTTCCGGGTCTTAGCCCGAGTCCGAGCCCTAGGGTCGGGCGGAGCGGAGTTCGCCGTCTTCCGGGTCTTAGCCCGAGTCCGAGCCCTGGGGTCGGGCGGAGCGGAGTTCGCCGTCTTCCGGGTCTTAGCCCGAGTCCGAGCCCTGGGGTCGGGCGGAGCGGAGTTCGCTATGGCGCCTTTGGCAAGGCCTGACTGCCTGTCAGACTCACTCTGTCGAGTGACACTGCAGTCGGAGTGGCGCAGGCGGCGCTGTCCTTCTGTCAGACTGGTCAGTGGAGCGGTGGAGTGACGGCGGTCACTTCGGCTCTGCCGGGGGGCGCGTGTCAGGATAAAGGCGTCAGGCCACCTTTGCGTTAAATGCTCCTGCAACTTGGTCAGTCGGTGTGGCGATTTAGTCAGGGTTGCTTCTGAGCGAAGCCAAGGCCTTGGGCGAGCCGGAGGTGTTCCGCCGTAAAAAGGGGGGCCTCGGGCGAGACGGAAGTCTCTCGAGGTCGGCTGCCCTTGGCCGAGGCTAGGCTCGGGTGAAGCGTGATCGAGTCACTCGTGTGGACTGATCCCTGACTTAATCGTACCCATCAGGCCTTTGCAGCTTTATGCTGATGGGGGTTACCAACTGAGAATTAGGCGTCTTGAGGGGTACCCCTAATTATGGTCCCCGACACTAAGACTAACTAAAAGCGAGACTAACACTAAGACTATAGCTTCTACGTATATATTTCGTATGAATTACAAGATCTGACTCTGACGATTTATGGTTCCAAGTCTATCTTGGTCTTGCAGTCGGGATTGCCATAAGACTGGTGTCCACGCCGAGGTGAGCGGTACGGGTGCTGAGTCCCGACGGAAGCGGGGGAACCATCGTCCAGGTGACGACGTTCCACGTGCTCAGCCCGCAGCTGGGCGATCTCAGCACGAGCCCTACTCAGCTCGTTTAATGCATGGTCTAGCTCCGTGTTTAGCACGACGGCTAGGTTGACTGTGCTGCTCAACCTAGGATTGTCCTCACAAACAGGTGAAACAATCACGCCTCCTGTGCTGCCAGATGGATGGCGGGGGTAATACTTCAGGTTGAGACCGTCAGCTACCCCACCGAGCACTGAGCAGTAGTGCGAAAGCGCACGCCGTGCGGCATCTTGCATGGCCGCCTCAGCCGAGTCCCGCTCAGAGATAGAATAGTGCTCCGAGCAGACCTCAGCACCCCAGAGACTGTTCTCCGGACAGCGAACCAAGCAGGTCGCCTCCCAGCGGTCTGGGTAGACCCCGCGACTGTGCTGGAAGACCACACAACGATACTCGATGGACCAAGTACGCCGGTCAAGTGCCCGACGTAGCAGGGTGTCGAGCGCATCGTGGAAGTGACACCCGCGAGCAACGTCGCGAGTGATGGGTCGAGCAACCCATCCTTCCGGCTCCTGGTCAGCAAAAAAGTCGATGTCGTGGCTCGAGCTGTCATCGCCACCTCTGTCGTTTGGGTCTCCTCCAGCAGCTACTCTAGGGGCTGGGGCGTCCAGTGGTGGTGCAGGGGGCGCCTCTAGGGGAAGCACAGGGGAGCAGCTCCTCACAGACTCTATCTCCTGCTGGAGCGAGAAAGAAGAGCCCTGCTGCTACTGTCATCGACGTTCCTGCTCCTCATGCAGGCGGTGATGCAGCCTCTCCAAGTGGCTGGACTGACCGGTCACGGGACGGCGAAGCGGACGCTCCGCGAGACGGGAGGGTAAGAAGGGGATGACAGACTTCCGTGCGGTGTGTCTAAGGCAAGCCATCTACAAAAGACACCTCAAGCATAAGAGTGAGAACAAAACTAATATGACCAGCAAGTAATGAACCATAAATAAATGAAGGATTAGAAAGAAACACAGTTTTTCAGCAAGGTATAATATATAGTAGAACATAGGTTTGGTCGATATGACCAACTTTTGAAGGGATACCAAAGTCAAGGCAGGGACAGAGGTCTATAATCCTTAGAACGACCATTCTACTCTAGGTTAGCGGTCCTACAGTCAGCACAGCTTTGATACCACCTATGTCACACCTGGTTTTAGAAGGCAAACCGAATGCGAACCATGTACGTGCCAGGATCAGCAATTCACGTACACAACAGTTACATAACATGGACATCATCACACAGTGCTCAAATAGTATTAAAAAAAGGAAATAGTAGTCGATTACATCATATGTCTGAGACATCCACATAGTCTTTACAATAAATCAAAGTGCGGAAAAGAAACGTAGATAAACGTGGCCTTCACAGGCAGTCGACTGGGGGTTTGCCGCTAACCCACGCCTAGAACTCGTCGTAGTCTTAGAACTCCTGGAAGTCTCCTTCCACGACTTCATCTTCTCCTGAGCAGTGGTTGCAATGCTGACAACCTGGGGATGGGGGGGTTGGTGTATAGAGCAAGGGTGAGTACACATCAACATACTCAGCAAGTATCCTGTTTGGTTGTAGTGGACTAGCTTTATGGGGGGGGGGTAAGTCAAGCAGTTGCTTTTAGTTGGTCAGATTATTATTACTAGTAGAAAGCCAGGTTTTAGCATTTACCCAAGTTCTTAACCAAAGTACCCTTTCCAAACGGAAAGAATACCACTTACCATTACCATAATCATAACCAAAACCATCATCCTCATCACCACCTACAAACCAACCATCTCTGATCAAAGTATATCTAATCACTGGAGCTCCCTTGGCCGCTCATAACCGCGAGCACGTCTGATATATCAGTTTTCAAACACTCTGCAGAGGTTGTGCACTTTACCCACAAGCCGTGATTCCCTTTTTGCCTCGGGTTGTACGGACCCTTGAACACTCCCAAGGTGAGTAGGCAGGGTCTCACTACGTAGCCTTTACAAAGATTCCCCGGGGCTGTAGCCGCCCATTAGGTTTCCTAAATGTACCGCACTCCTCCCCAAGGGGCGAACCAAACTTGGCAGAGCGAGTTGCATACACCGAGCCCCATTGACGGCACGACGGCTAAGCGAACTACACCCCGGATCCTCTAATTATTTAGCTAAGGGCACCCCATTCCACCCTCATGGTTGCACTGTTTTCCCGGGCGGTCATCCAACGAACAGGTCCTTGTGGAGAGGCACTCGAGAAACCGCTCAAGCCCCCTTGAAGACCACAAGTATAACATCATAATAAAAGAAGGGAAAACAGCGTATCATTGATAATTCTCATCATGTTCATTGATTAGAGTTGAGCAATAACATAAGATTAAGCAATAATAATCCAACCCAGATAGGTAAACAAGGACATGGATAACAAAAGCTAGTTAATCCTTAGGTATAAATGTGTAATGCGAAAGGTGAATTAAAGTATGCATAGGACAGAGATAGGTCAAGGGACACTTGCCTCCACCAACCGACTGCTGCTCAGGGGCTTCTCCTGCGAGTTCTTCGGGCTCTTCAACCGGATCGTTCTCTATGCGAGTGCAAACATACATACATCCACACATTTAATACAAAAGAACAGTACACCATACAGTAGAATGCGGTAAATAAATAGACGTTCCACGCGGGCTCGCAATTAAGGTTAAGAGTGAAAGAGAAAGAAGACAGTCGAGAAACGATTACGTCACATGATTATAAATTAAATTACTCGCTCAATGGAAGGGAATTAATTTGGATGCTACGTTTTAACATAAAGTAAAATCAGGTTCCACATTTAATTATTGTAAAAAATTGAAGGTGAATGAAAGGGAATGGTCGCACGTTGAGACGTACGACACGACATTTAGATTGAATTAAGAAGTAAACGACTCGCCGCGCGACAGAGCGCACAACGGGACATTTGCATTAATTATAAAGAGACGTTAAGCATCGCGCGACGAAGCGCACGACGACATATGTCAACAGAGCTGAGTTTAAAGTGGAACGTCGCGCGACTAGACACGCGACGTCACACATTAAACAACTTGAAATTAAAAAGGATCGTCGCGCGACGAAGCGCGCGACGCAGGACGCTAAATAACGGAGTTTGAAATTAACTACAACCAAAAATAATCACCGCGCGCGTGGGCTTGCGCACGCGGGAACGTGTTAGGGGGTAAACGGGGCTACGCGAGTCGCGCCGGGGCCGAACCGCGCCGGGGGCCGCGCCGGGGCTGAGCCGCCGCGAGGGGGGAGCAGGGGTGGGGCGGGCTGCGCCGGAGCCGGGGCGAGCGCCGCCGCGCAGGGGCAGGGGCGAGCCACCACGCCGCCGGGCAGGAGAGGGGCGGGGCCGCGCCGCGCGGACAGGGGAGGGGAGGGGCGGGGACGGGCCGCCGCGCCAGGGAGGGCCGGGACGGGGCGCGCTGCCGCGCGGGGAAGGGGAGGGGCAGGGCCGCTGCGCCGCGCCGGGGAGGGGCCGGGACGGGCGCCGCCGCGCCGGGAAGGGGAGGGGCAGGGCCGCGCCGCGCCGGAGAGGGGCCGAGATGGGGCGCCGCTGCGCAGGGGCGGGCAGGGGCGAGCCGCGCCGCCGCGGGGGAGCCGGTGCACGCGCAGGGGAAGAAGTAGGGAGGGTGAGGGAGAGAGAGAGAAGGGAAGGGGAGGGAAAAAACTCACCTCCGGGGATCCAAATCCCGGTGATCTCGACTCCAAACCCTAGGGCACCACGGGGAGGGAGAGAGAGGTGGAAGAAGGAGAGGGAGGTTACTGCGCGGGAAATCCAAATGAGAGATGGAGAGGAGGAGGGGGCGCCGGGGCCGGACTGGGCTGGACCGGACCGAGCCACATTGCGGATCAAAACCCACGACACACACGACCATCAAACAGAATTAAATCGCGAACCAAAATCCGAAACGGAACGAGACGAACACGCGACATCAGAAAAAGAAACGTGCTTCGGCATGATGCAACACCCATGACACTTAGGTTTTGGTTTATACATGACACGGACACCTATCACTATACTGGTTTGAAATTGGGAAGAAGGAGCGAAACAGGAAGAGAAAAGAGAGTAACGGCCGAATTTGGTGAGAGAAAAGAAGAAAAAATTCTACCCCCAAATTCAAAGCGTTACAGTCACCCCACTGAACAACGAGCAATACTGCCAGAGTGCATGCCATGCAGCATCCTGCATTGCCGCCTCTGTAGTATGCCTCTCAAAGATAGAGTAGTGATCTAAGCAGACCTCCGCACCTTGGAGGTCATCCTCCGGACGGCACACCAAACAGGTAGCCTCTTAGCGGTCCGGGTACGTCTCGCGATTATGCTGGTAGACTACACAACAATACTCGATCGACCAGGTGTGTCGGTCCATAGCCCGGCGCAACAAGGTGTCGAGCGCGTCATGAAAGTGACAACCGCGAGCGGCGTCACGGGTGATGGGTCGAGCGATCCATCCTTTCAGTTCCTGGTCCTCAGAAAGCGCGGTGCTGTAGCTCGAGCTGCCACTGTCGTCATCTTCGTCGGGATCTCCTCCAGTAGCTCCTCTAGCAGCCGAGACGCCCTATGGTGGTGCAGGGGGTGCCTCCAGCAGGGTCATAGGGGAGAGACACCTCGCGGACTCCACCTCCTACTGTGGCGGGGAAGAAGAATCCTACTGCTCCATCTCCTGTCCCTGACTTCCTGCTCCTCAAGCAGGTGGTGGTGCAACCTCTCCAAGTGACTCGACTGACCGGTCACTGTGCGGTGAAGCGGATGGTCCACAAGGCGAGAGGGCAGGAAAGGAATCACTGATTTGCGTGCTGTGTGCCTAAGGCGAGCCATCTACAAAAGACACCGTGAGCGTAAGGATAAGATTAGAGCTAATAGGACCATCAAGTAAACTATAAGCACATTAGGAAACAAAATAAATTAAGATTTTATCAAGGTATAATATATACAAAAGTGAAGCATAGGGTTGGTCGAGACGACCGACTTTTGAAGTGACACCAAAGATCAAGGTGAGAATAAGGGTCCATAATCCTTAGAACGGTTATTCTACTCTAGGTTAGCAGTCCTACAGTCAGCAAGGCTTCTAAAACTTTATTACATCATGATGTCTGAAACACTTTGATACCACTTATGTCACACTCGGTTTTGGAAGGCAAATCGAATGCGAACCATGTACGTGCTAGGATCAGAAATTCACGTACACAACGATTATATAATTGTACATCATCACAAAATGTTCAAATAATAGTGAAAATAAGTATAACTTTATTACATCATGATGTCTGAAACATCCACATAGCCATTAAAGTCAAAGTGCTGAACGAAACATAGTAAGATAAGGCCTTCACAAGTAGCCGACTAGGGTTTGCCGCTAATCTAGTTTAGAACTCCTCGAAGTCCGGAAACTCCTGAAAATCCTTCGTGTTGCCATAATCTTCTCCTAAGCAATGGTTGCAATAGAGACAACCTGGTGTTTGGTGTTTAAGCAAGGGTGAGTACACATCAACGTACTCAACAAATGTGCCGTTTGGCTTTAGTGGACTAGCTGTATGTGAGGTTAAGCTCAAAGAAGTTGCTTTTAGTTGGTCATGTATTTATTATTAGTAGAAGCCAAGTTTTATCATAGAACCCAAGTTGACATCCCAAAAAGCACCTCCGTAGAGAGGAAAGTACAAAAAATCATAAGTATAGCCATCATCAGTAAATCATTAACATAAATAAATCCAGAGTAACTCTAATCAAAGAGGATCCCAAGGCTGCTCTTAACCGTGAGCATGACTGATATACTAGTTTCTAACCCTCTACAGAGGTTGCACACTTTACACACGAGCCGTGATTCCCATTCTGCCTGGGGATCATGACTCCTCATTGACCACATCCTACGTGGTCCGACAGGGTATCACTATGTAGCTTTACAAAGATTCTCCTGGTGTGTAGCCACCCGTTAGGTTTCGCTAGTTGTACAAACACAGTACTCTTCCCTAAGGTGGGAGACTGACAAAACCAAATCGAATGAACCTCAGCACCCACCCATAGCAGAGCAGGCACTATGCCCCAGCCCCCATTGACGGTACAACAACAAAGCAAACTAAAACCCCAGGTTCCTCCAATTAATCAGCTAAGGGCGTCCCATACCACCCTCATGGTTGTACTGTTGTCCCGAGTGGTCTCTCAACGAACAGGTCCTTACAGAGAGGTACTCAGAAAATAGCTCGAGCCCCCCCCCTAAAATGCCATAAGTTCATAATCATAATCATAATCATAATCATAATGAATCATCGTATCATAAAGTAATTCTCATCATGTTCGTTGATTAGGGTAAAGCACTAGCATGTAGCTGATCATAATAACCCAACCCAAAAAGGTAATCAAGGACAAGATAAATAGAAAGCTAGTCAATCCTTAGGTTAATCATAGTATGCATGACAATGAATAATAAAGTAAATGGGACATAAAAGGTCAGAGGACACTTGCCTTCACCAAACTGCTACTGCTCAGGGGCTTCTCCTCCAACTTCCTCGGACTCTGCGGATGGAACGTTATCTAAGCGAGTGCAAACACACATTCAACATCCTTGGAACAGAAAGGAACATTATACCATACAAAGGAAAATAGGCGCAATACAAAATAATGCTCTCTTCTACGGTCACACAAGAAAAAGAAATGCCGAGATTGAAGCTACGATTGAGAAGTTATTGTGTTTACATTATACAAATATGAAATAGAACATTTAATTCGACATACTTGCGTTAATGGACATTTATTAAACGCAACTAGAGATATCGCCTAGTTTTAAACAATCTACTATGCTAACAACTTTCGGTTAAGTAATTTAAATAATATTAGCGACTCTAAGCGAGACGAATTAACGACGCAAGACGAAATGCGTGACGTGCAAAACAGCACGACATAAGCACGACGCGTGGGCCAACACGACACACGAGGACTATTAAATAGATAGCACGTTTAGACTAAAACAATTATTAATAAAGAATATTTCAGTTAAAGTGAACCATGTTGGTGTTTGTTTTTAAACGCACAAATCAAAACCCTAAATTAGATTTAAATTGAAACACTACTTTAATAACCATCGGTCAAACAAACATTTAGATAAATTAAATAAAATATGTAACAGCAGAGAATAATGCTTCTAACATGTAGACAATTTTAATATGAATCTAACACGACTTGAACGGAGTGAATCAGATTTAAAACACAAAAGTTATCGCGATTTTAAATTGAAAAGCATCTCAGCGCACAGTTAAAATTGTCCAGGGGTCTTTTCGCAAAATCATCATCTCCTTCCTCCCCCATCATCTTCTCTCACCATGGCAAGGAGGGGAGGATGAGGGGAAACCAACCGCCGCTGGGGGGTGGGCGAGCCGGCCGCCTGGGCCGTGGCACTAGGTGCGTGGGTGGGCACCTCCGCCGTCGCCGAGGAAGGCCGTGCCGGGGGGGCCGCTGAGGGAAGAGAGGGAAGGGAGGGGGAGGCGCTGCGGTAATGGGAATCGAAGAAACGGAGAACTTAAGGTGCAACAATGGAGGAAGGACTCACAGTTGAAGAGAACCTCGCCGGAACCGAGAAGAAAAATGCTGATTGGGATGAACCATCGATCGGCTCGACAAATCAAAAGCACTGGGACGAAGCTCTCGACGAGATGAATGCAGTGGTACCCTCGGATTCCACCGACGACGCACGGATCGAAAGTAATTGCTCGCCGGAGATGTCACCGGAGTTGGAACCGTCTCGAACTTCGGCGAGCAATCCTGGGAGTTGCGGATCTAAACTGGGGAAAGGGTTTTGAAATTTGGAAAGGACTCTACGAGAGGGTTCTAGCCATATATATTTCTAGGGTTTGAATATATTTTATTTTTCGTAATTATCCCATTTTTAAAATTAAAATTAATTCAGAAAAGGCTAAAATCGTTTTTAATGCCCAAAAAATACCTTGAAGGCTCCAAAAAACATATATAAAACTTTTGAAAATATTTTTAATTACCTCATATAATAGATTTTGAATTTCAGAAAATAGCAAAATATTCAGATAAATATGAAAATTACCGGAAACTTTTACAAGATATATTAACATGTTTCAAACACTTCTTGCACTTAGAAACATTATGCAACATCATGAATGCAACAACCAAGACACTTCAAGGGCTCCCGCCAACATAGAACAACTTAACTCTCTATTGTTTTAATAATGGGAAAAGAAAAGCATAGAAAGGATAGAGTAACACCTAAATTTTGAGTACATAGCAAAGAAATTTTTATACCTCAAAATTTAGGGTGTTACAACCCACAACTCAAGAACTCAGTGGTTCTTCCAAAATCAAAAGAAGAGGGAAGGAAATGAGAACAAAAATGAACTAAAATCAAAACTTCAGCTGATAGAAAACCGAGTACAAGAGTCAAACTACTCTGTGGATGGATCCAGCCACCCTTCAGATACAAAGTTGTGGATCTCGTCTAAACTAGGGAATGAAAACTAGGGGTTTCTAAGCAAATACTAAAATGCAATAGCCAAAAAGATGGTTGCACACAATAGCCCACCCATCTATCTATAGAGGGTTATTTCACTAGTCTAAACTACCCCTACATACATAGAGCTTATCCACTTAGCTAGGGGCGAAATTGACCAACTCTTGGGATATGCATCTGATGGCTACGTGCTCCACACAAAGTTGATTTGGACGTGCTGCCTCACTGAGTTGCTCGGTTGAGAGTTGGCCAGTCCGTCCGTCTTGCTGAGTTGCTCAGCGAGTTGGTCAGTTCGTTCGTCTCGTTGAGTTGCTCAACGATAGTTGGTTGGTCGGTCCATCCGAACCGCATCACCGAGTTTTAAAAACATGTCATCCATAGTGTTCGGTGGTTTTGATGCTCAACCACCGAAACCTCCGTCTATATGCGTCCCCACGTCTTGGACACGTGTCCCACCAGTCATCGATAGAGCTGGCGACACGATTCACTTTGCCATGTCCTCACCCTAGTGCGTGACCTAGTTGTCAGTCACCACGGTAAGTCACTCGGCTTCACTGGTCCCTCTGTCAAGTTCCAGCGCTCATCCTTTGTGGCTCCCGGTCCATCGACGCAAACTCGTCTGACCTTCACCTTCGTCGTCGACCACCATACCTGTGCTCCCACTAGTACACAGAAGCTCTATAGTGGCGGTCCTAGAGGTATTTTCACTGATGTTTTTCAGTGCCGCCAGTGTTTGGGGCCAGTGAAAATCAACATTTCCCCTGGCGGTTATTTTGGAACCGCCAATCAAAGAAATGTGTAACATTTCCACTAGCCTGGTGTAACTGAAACCGCTAGTAAAAATTTGTGTGTACAACCAGCTTAGAGCTCTTTTCTACTAGTGTCCACACTTGCACACCACAAGTCGAGAGACATGGTTGCACAACACATAAACTCATGCCCCAGTTAGTCCACGACTTAAACCGAGACGCTAACTATTGATAATCACTCATCATCAATACGAACCAAAAGAGACAAATCAACCTTGTGTTCGCACTAGCTAGCATAGATTGAATAACCACCCATCACGATCTTGTCGGCATACCTTGCAAACATATACAACTCGTTTCTGCTAATCATATTTTTATATCTAGGCATCAGGGATTGTAGCTCATTACACAAAACTGAAGTTGAGGACATGAGATGAATGAATTAGTTAACGTCTTACAGTCGGGAACACTCCAAATAAGAGTGCAAATAAAGGCAAAGTTCACTCTTTGGTTGAATAGCCGCTACCAAAAGGATCCCTCCTCAGATAGTTAGTGAACATGTAAACATAGTAAGGAAATCAATCAGATATGTGCTATCTATGTTATGAACATATGTCAGTAAAGGGTAACTAATAGTGTGTTTGCACTACCGGGCTCGCCTTCTTTGCCGAGTGTCTCAAACACTCGGCAAAGGCCATTATACACTCGGCAAAGAATACTTGGCAAACATTTTGTCAACAAAGGGTTCTTTGCCGAGTACTTTTTTCGGGCACTCGACAAATGCCAAGTGTCAAAAAACACTTGGCAAAGAAAAGCACTCGATACTTATGAAGATCTACAAAGTTTATTTTATTTGTTTGGCCATTTGTTCATCCCACATGATGGTTCTAACAATATGCACAAATCTTATACATCTCTCTTGTAGTTTCATAAACTATGAGAGAGATATAGGTTTTGTTGGGGACTTGTTCTCAAATGCTTCGAATTAAGAACAAGGCAACACGGAAAATGTTAAGTATTAAGGTCCTTCGTCCTTCATAACGATATATCCCTTCGGGATATATAGCATCTCGGACGAAGGTTACAAAGAACATACCTTCGTAAGCATAACAATGAAGAATAAAGCATTCACATAAACCATGAAATAAACATGTAAATATTATCATAGAATTATCTCTACTTGTATTAATGAATATAAATGACTTTGAAGTACAAATGTACCTTCGGTCTTGCGGAAGGCAAAAAGTACGAATGTGATGTGAAGGCAAAAAGCAGGTTCGCGTGAACAGTACAGAGGTACTGTTCATCTATTTATAGACACAGGTCGCAGCCTGTGACAAATTACAATTATGCCCCTTGCGGAAGTTCACAACATTGACTCGGACATACATGTATAAAAAGGTCATTCTGCCTCTATGTCGGTTTAAAACGCCGAAGCTCCATGAAAAGGGACCTTCGGCCATCTCTTAGAAACGACTTTGGCCGAAGCTGCTTCTTCGTGTGAGACCTTCGGCGTACCGAAGCACAACCCCAACAGTAGCCCCTTTCGCGGTGCTAGATCGTTCTTCGTAACGAGCTTGGCCCGTGAAAAAAAACCTCTTCAGCTTCGGGAAGCCGAAGGTCCAAAAAACACCTTCCCTGAGCTCGTTGCGGAGAAACGATCCGACTTCCGAGCGCGTGCCAAGCCCACTTTGTAGAGTTACTGTTTGGTCTTTGCGGTCCACTGCACAGCGGGTATGAGTTACTGCGCGCCTGGTGTAACGGTTCCACCGCTTCGCCTTCCTACCTGCAGCACTATATAAACAAACAGGTGGGTGTGAAGTTACCACAGCATTCATTGCTATTTGCACTGTTTCGCTGCCAAAATTTTTCACCATAGCCGAAGCTTAAGTCTCAGAATCGAACGAAGGTGCTTCTCAACATCCGCTTCGTCAGAAAGAAGAGCTTCGGAGAAAAGAAAAAAGGAAAAAAGTTTTTGACTTCCCAAACTTAGAATCAAATGGCGAGAATACGATCTACTGCCAAAGTTGTACGTGAGGGAGACGAAGCCGAAGGTTCAGACACTGTGCCCATCTCCGAAGCAATGCAGCGTTCCGGTCTACTGACTACAGAAGAAATGCCTGCTGCTGAAGCAGGCCCAACAACTGCCGAAGGAAAAGAAAACATTGAAGAGACTGACTCCGAAGATGACTATCACCTTGCTATGCCCAGCAAGCCCAGTCACCTGGATTTTGGGAAATCAACTGTTTCAAAAGCTGACCTTTCGAAGATGGTGAAAGCAGGTTATTTCAATGAAGACCAGAAGAAGCTACTCCGCTTCGGGGAAGAAGAAACCACCCCGAAGCCAAGGAAGGATGAGATTGTTATTTTCAAGAGTTTTTTAAAAGCTGGGCTTAGATTCCCTCTCCACGATATTGTTGCGGAGATACTAAGGAGGTTTGGTATCTACTTTCATCAATTGACTCCTAACGCCATCGTTAGGCTCAATGTTTATATCTGGGCCCTCCGAAGCCAAGCTGTGGAACCATTTGCTGACAGCTTCTGCCGAGCTCACGAATTACATTACCAAACAAAGGCCAGAAAAGATGGGCTACATGATAATTTCGGTTGCTATAATTTTGCCTACCGGAAGACAACAAAGTGTCCTGTCATCAGCTACCGAAGCAAATGGCCAGCAGGTTGGAAATCTGAGTGGTTTTATGTAAAAGTCGATGAAGACAAAGAAAAATTGGTACAAAGCCCTCTGGAGTTAATCTTCGGAGAGACAAGGCCACAATGCCACATTGGCGACCTAAAAGGTCCCACCTGGGCTGCTCTGGGTGAATTTGAAATTATCTCAGAACATATTGGCACCAGGGATCTAGTTCAAGAGTTCTTGGCATTCAGAGTTTTCCCTACTCTAAAAGAGTGGGAGATGCCGAAGCTGGAGGGAGAGAAGAAGAAGGGGGAGCTTGTCCGGCTTCCCTATTACTTCAAGTTCAAGAAGTTCTTCAAAAAACCCTGCAAAGAATGGTTAGACACTGTTGAGGTGATGTGCAACGAAATCCTGGGGAATTACTCCAAAAAAGAGGATCAACTAATGACAGCAGCCTTCGGTGCCCGACCGAAACGAAGGCTGAACCGAGTGCTTGACGCCCTAGGCTTCGAATACCCAGACTACGAACAATTGAACAAGGGCGCCGAGGGCCTCAAAAGAAAAAGAGTAGCCGAAGCTCTGATCAGGGATGAAGAAATACCAGCAAAGGAGAAGAAAGTTCTCAAGAAAAGAAAAATATCTGCTCCGAAGCGCAAATCACCCAAAGAAGAGGAGACCCCCACACCGCCTTCTACCAGCGACGTGGAGGAAATTTTAAAGGTAATGACTGAACCCATGCCTACGAAGCTAAGTCCACTAGGGCTCCAACTGACGAAGCTTTTTGAAAAGGTGGACGAGCCGGATCAACCGAAGATAAACAAACCCAAACGGCAAAGAATTATTGCGGTAACTGAGGTTATCGACAAAACTCCACCTAGGTTGTCAATTCAGAAAACGGCAGCTGCTGAAGGTAGAGCTTCGGAAGTCGCGGCTACCGAAGCTGCCACACCCGAAGATGTAAATTTAGAAACTACTCTTGAAAATATTGACAAAATTTTGACGGAAAACATTGAAGAAGCTGCCACCGTTACTGAAGAAATCCTGGCCACAGTGCCAGGGAAAGGGAAAGAAATAGTCGAAGAAACTCCGGACGACGAAGCCTATTCTTTCCAGAATCTAATTGGGCAGAAACTGACGAAGGACGAAATAGAAGAACTCAAAGACTATGCCAAATCTTGCGGCTACAAGCCAGGAGCCCTTCTATTTGGGGGTGTAGATGATGAAAAACTAGGCTGTATTCGAGACCAGACTGGAGCTAAGGTAATCTGTACTCTATCGAAGAGTATCGGTTTTCCGAAGTTAGAGACAGACATCAGCCGCTACCGACGACAACATATCGTCGGCAGCTTGTTTTATTCTAACTTCAAGGTAAACAACCTTTTTCTCTGGTTTTTATTGCCGTTAACAATGAAAATATTACTTAACATAAGTTGTTTCTGTTCAGAGCATGCTACTGAGCAAAGCTCTGAAGATGCAACAAGACTTGGAGGACAAAAAGCACGAAGCTATAATTGAAAACTTGGAAAGCAAAATAAAAGAGCAATCTGCCATCATTGAAAAGAAAGACTTCGAGCTCCAATCGACCGAAGGCTTGCTGGCTGAAACTGAGGCTAAAATATTAGAGTTAAATTCGAAACTTATCAATCAATCAAAACAATTTGATCAGGAGAAGCTAGAACTGAATTCGAAGCTTAAAGCCGAAGTCCAGACCAGCTCAGAATTGAAGAAAGCATTAACAAGCCTTCAAGACAAATGCTTGAACTTTGGCAATAATTGTATTGGACGATTAAAGAAGATATTTTACTCTGTTGGAGCCAGCAGTGTGAAATTTAACCCTTCGGCGGAAAATTTACCCCAGGCCTTCGATCATATTGAAGCTGAAATCGAAGAGCTTGACGAAGTTATAGCCGGGCACGGCGACTTCTGTGCCTGGGTAGCTTCTCGGGGTACCGCTGCTGCATTTCTGAAGGCCGGCTGCGAACATGGAAAGGTTGTCAACAGGCCCAACTTCACCTTATCTTCATCAATCCTGGATGATATGCCCGACCTCGCCCGAAGTATCTCCAATAGATTTATAAAAATGGTATGGACAAAGGGCGGGCGAGAGAAAGCTGGAGACGAAGCCCGAAGTCATCTTGAACCAGTAAGAAATGACATTTCGTGCTTACCTTTTCCTTTGGGCTTGATTCTTATGATTCCTTGACTCATGTAGGATGACGAAGGTGAAGATGATGCCTAGGATATGTCGCCGAAGTTGTCGTCGAAGCTGAAGCTTAATGAAGACTAGCAGAAGTGTGCTTTAGAAAAACTCAGGATAATTTTGTAACAACTCTTGTAAATAGAATTAAACTGTTCTTCAAGGAACTTTGTACATACCTTGTAATATATTCTTACCCTTCGATTGAGGTGCTTTGATGTGGACGAAATCAGTTTTTTGAGCCGAAGGCGAAAAAAACACCTTCCCTTCTTTTCGTACACAACGAAGCATAAAAGGCCGCTTCCTCTTTTTGCCGAAGCCTTTCCTTACATAACAAAACATAAAAGACTGCTACTCTTATCTGCCGAAGCTTTTATTTACATAACAAAACATAAAAGACTGCTACTCTTATACACAACGATTCATAAAAAACCACTTCTTCGAAACCTTTCTTTTACATAACGAATCATAACAAACCATTTATCCGAAACTTTTCTCTGTGCCGAAGCAACCATTTAGGAACACAAATGCTATGAATGAATGCTTATGCATGCAAATGCCATGATGTAATGTGCAAATGAATGTCCGAAGCGTATGTCCGAAGCCACACTCATCCATCATTTTCTTAGGAGCAAACACACGTCAGCTCTGCATTCCCTTAGGAACGACTTTGGAGCATCTTTGCCTTTTACTTAGGCAGTATCAGCGTTGACTTTTCGCTGTAAGCTCTGCATCCCCCTAGGGACGTCTTTGGAGCTTCTTCGTCTTTTACTTAGACGGTATAAGCTCTGCATTCCCTTAGGAACGACTTTGGAGCTTCTTCGCCTTTTACTTTCGGCGGAATCAGCGTTGACTTTTCGCTGTAAGCTCTGCATCCCCTTAGGGACGTCTTTGGAGCTTCTTCTCTTTTTTAGTTTCGGCACTCGATGGTGCGCTCTCAGCTTTTACATTTACATTCTTTGGGGGATTTTGCTCTTATAAAACTAAAAAGGAAATTACATATGATGGCCCCATTAAAAACCTTTCTCCCCCTGTAGAAAGGAAAAGGGTGCCATGAAAAAGAAAAGAAAATTCAAAATTACATCGAGTTATACATAAAACCGCCGAAGCTCATCCGCATTCCAAGATCTTGGAATTTCATTGCCATCCATGTCCTTCAGTCTGTACGAACCAGGCCTTGACGAAGATGCTACTAAGAAGGGCCCTTCCCATTTCAGTTGCAATTTGCCCACTGTATCCGGATTGGCCACTCTCCGAAGCACCAAGTGTCCTGGCTCAATATTTTTTAGCCGGACCTTTCTATCTCGCCATTTAATTGTTTCAGCCTGGTACTTATTGATATTCTCCACGGCCTGAAGCCTGATCCCTTCTAAGGCATCTTTTTCCACGAGACAAGTATCTTCGGGACCTGATTCTGCCGAAGCTACCACTCTTATTGATCCAGCTTTGGCTTCTTCCGGGGTTATTGCTTCGTCACCAAATAACAACTTAAATGGGGTAAAGCCTGTAGATCTTGATGTTGTTGTGTTATGGCTCCATACCACTTTGGTAAGCTGATCTGGCCACTTTCCCCTTGGTTGATTAAAGATTAGCTTCATTATTCCTGTCATTATGATGCCGTTGGCCCTTTCAACAAGCCCATTCGACTCCGGGTGCCTGACTGACGCAAAGTGGATCTTCGTGCCAATTTGATCACAAAAATTTCTGAATTCTTCGGAGTCAAATTGTGTTCCATTATCTACAGTTATAGCCTTCGGCACTCCGAAGCGACAGACAATATTCTGCCAGAAAAATTTTTGGACAGTGGCCGAAGTTATTGTAGCTAATGGCTTCGCCTCAATCCACTTGGAAAAATATTCCACAGCAACTACAACATATTTCAGATTGCCTTGAGCCGGTGGTAATGGGCCCAGCAAATCGAGGCCCCACCTTTGCAATGGCCAGATGGGTTGTATTAGCTGTGTCAAAGACGAAGGTTGTTTTTGATCTCTTGCACATTTCTGACAACCTTCGCACTTTTGAACTAACTCAGCTGCATCCGAAGCTGCCTTCGGCCAATAAAATCCTTGACGGAACACTTTTCCAAGTAACGGCCTGGATCCGATGTGGGATCCACAAAGGCCTGCATGTATCTCCTTCATCAACTCTATACCTTCGGCTCTAGACAAGCACTTGAGCAGCGGGGCACAAACTCCATGCTTGTATAACTCCCCTTCTATAATGATATACGGACGAGCTCTTGCCTCTATTCTTTTATTATAAGCTTCGTCATCTGATAGGAATTTGCCCTGAAGGTAAGAAATTATTTCAGTTCTCCAATCTTCACTGTACACAGGAGAAATAGTAAGAACTGCTCTTTCAAGTAACTCCACTGAAGGTGCCTTTATTGTTTCGAAGAATACATCCGAAGGTAGCGGCAGCCCCTGTGCTGCAGACCTGGCTAACAAATCAGCATGTTCATTTTGCCCTCGAGGGATATTCTTAACAGAAAATCCTTCGAAGGAAGCTTCGATTCTTCGGACTGTGTCTAGGTATTTTTCAAGCTTCGGGTCTTTAGCCTTGCAACTTTTGTCAATATGACCCGAAACAATCTGAGAATCAGTTTTAAGGATCGCCCTCCTGATCCCCATCGCCTTTAGTTTCCGAAGACCCAGGAGCAAGGCTTCGTACTCAGCAATATTATTTGTGCAGCTGAAGTCCAGTCTTGCTGCATAGCAAGTTTTAACCTTGGACGGTGAAACCAAAACAGCAGCTGCTCCTGCTCCGAAGGTTCCCCAGGAGCCATCACAAAACACTGTCCATGCTTCGGCATCTTTATTCGCTTCTTCGCCCTGAGCCCCTGGCGTCCAGTCGGCAATAAAATCTGCCAATGCTTGAGACTGGATCGAGGATCTGTGCACATAATCAATGTAAAATTCATTAAGCTCCGCAGCCCATTTTCCAATTCGGCCAGTAGCTTCTTTATTTCTCATGATATCTTTCAACGGCTACGAAGAAGGAACAATAATATTATATGCCTGAAAATAATGCCGAAGCTTCCTGGATGCCATTAGAACGGCATACAACACCTTCTCCAGTTCTGTATAATTTTTCTTTGAGACACTAAGGACCTCAGATACAAAATATACTGGGACCTGCTTCTTGATTTGTCCATCAAACTTCTCCTGCACAAGTGCCGCACTTACTGCTGAGTGCGAAGCTGCCACATACAACAACAGAGGAGCCCCTGGCATTGGTGGAGTTAATGTTGTTAGATCTATCAGGTATTGCTTGAGTTCTTCGAAAGCTTTTTGTTGAGCTGGGCCCCATTGAAAGACTTCAGCTGATTTTAGCACCTCGAAGAAGGGTAGATTTCTTTCCGCTGATCTGGATATAAATCTGTTAAGAGATGCCAGTCTTCCTGTCAATCTTTGGGCCCCCTTTCTTGTGGTTGGTGGCTCCATTCGAAGTATAGCTTCGATTTTATTTGGGTTAGCTTCAATTCCCTTTGTTGAAACCAAGCATCCAAGGAACTTACCCTTCTTTACTCCGAAGACACATTTTTCTGGATTCAGCTTCAGACCAGCTTGTCTGAAGCTGGCGAAGGTCTCCTGCAGATCAGCAATATGGTCTTCTTGCTTCGTGCTTTTTACAATAATGTCATCAACATAGGTCAACACATTTCTGCCTATCTGAGTTTGGAGAACCTTCGCAGTCATCCTGCTGAAACTCCCTCCAGCATTCTTAAGCCCCTCAGGCATCCGAAGATAGCAATATGTACCACTTGGGGTTATGAAACTAGTCTTCGGCTCATCCTCCTTTTTCATCCAGATTTGATGATAGCCTGAGTAACAATCCAGGAGACTCATGAGTTCCGAAGAAGCTGCTGCATCAACTAAAGAGTCTATCCTTGGCAGCGGGAACTCATCCTTCGGACAAGCCTTGTTGAGATCTGTGAAATCAATACACATTCTCCACTTTCCATTGGCCTTCTTCACCATAACAGTGTTAGCTAGCCATTCTGGATACTTCACTTCTCTGATAACTCCTGCACTTAGGAGTCTTTTTACTTCGTTGCGAGCCCCTTCGGCCTTGTCATCAGACATTTTCCGAAGCCTCTGCTTGCGGGGTCTGAAGGATGGGTCAACATTGAGCGAATGTTCAATAACATCCCGATTCACTCCACAAAGATCATTGGATGACCATGCAAAAACATCTTTATTGTTGAATAAAAACCTTATCAAGGTTTTCTCTTGATCTTCAGATAATTGCGAGCCCAATAGCACCTTCTGCTCTGCTATATCCTCACACAGCAGCATGGGCTTCGGCTGATCAGCCGAAGCTGCTTTTTCCCTCCTGAACTTGTACTGTTCACAAGCTTCAACTCCATCTATATTATGGATTGCCTTGGAATCAGTCCAGCTTCCTTCGGCCCTTCTGGCAGCTTCCTGACTCCCATGAATAGCAATAGGCCCTTGGTCCGAAGGTATCTTCATGCAGAGATAAGCTGGGTGAAGAATTGCTTCAAAAGCATTTAGGGTACCACGACCAATGATGGCGTTGTAGGGGTATTCCATGTCAACAATATCAAACACAATTTGCTCAGTCCTTGTGTTATTAACAAATCCGAAGGTTACCGGCATGGTAATCTTCCCGAGTGCCACAATCTGCCGCCCTCCGAAGCCACAAAGAGGGTGCGTAGCATCATGAATCTTGTCTTCAGGCTCTTGCATCTGTCTGAAGGCTTTGGCAAATATAATGTCAGCTGCACTGCCTGTGTCAACTAGGACATTGTGAACCAGAAACCCTTTGATCACACAAGAAATGACCATAGCATCATTGTGAGGATAGTCCTTGAGCTGAAGATCTTCCTGAGAGAAGGTAATTGGAATGTGAGACCATTTTGACTTAATGAAGGGTCCCTGCACTCCAACATGCTGCACCCTTCTCTGAGCCTCCTTCTTCTGCTTTTTGTTAGCTGGCTCTGAGCAAGAACCGCCTGTTATCGGGAGCACCAGCTTCGAAGCCGAAGCAGCTCCAGCTTGAGTGTTGAACGAAGCCATCAGCTCAGAAAGGTGGAAGTGAGTTGACCGGAGGTGGGCGCCAATGTTGGGGACTTGTTCTCAAATGCTTCGAATTAAGAACAAGGCAACACGGAAAATGTTAAGTATTAAGGTCCTTCGTCCTTCATAACGATATATCCCTTCGGGATATATAGCATCTCGGACGAAGGTTACAAAGAACATACCTTCGTAAGCATAACAATGAAGAATAAAGCATTCACATAAACCATGAAATAAACATGTAAATATTATCATAGAATTATCTCTACTTGTATTAATGAATATAAATGACTTTGAAGTACAAATGTACCTTCGGTCTTGCGGAAGGCAAAAAGTACGAATGTGATGTGAAGGCAAAAAGCAGGTTCGCGTGAACAGTACAGAGGTACTGTTCATCTATTTATAGACACAGGTCGCAGCCTGTGACAAATTACAATTATGCCCCTTGCGGAAGTTCACAACATTGACTCGGACATACATGTATAAAAAGGTCATTCTGCCTCTATGTCGGTTTAAAACGCCGAAGCTCCATGAAAAGGGACCTTCGGCCATCTCTTAGAAACGACTTTGGCCGAAGCTGCTTCTTCGTGTGAGACCTTCGGCGTACCGAAGCACAACCCCAACAGGTTTTATGAACAAATTTACTTTTATTTTGTTATATGAAGAAATGTTCAAAATATAAATTGTACATCATGATGAGTTAAACAAATTTGTAGTTGAAAACTTTTTCATTTAAATTAATTTACTATTTCAAAACGTGATTTATAAATTGTCTTTGCCTAGTGTTGAAAAAACACTCGGCAAAGAAACTCTTTGCCGAGTGTTTTATTTTTGACACTCGGCAAAGAAGCTCTTTGCCGAGTGTTGAGTGTTTTCTTTTACCGAGGGTTTTTTGCTTGGCACTCATCAAAGAGCTTCTTTGCCGAGTGCCCGAAAAAACACTCGACAAAATATTTTGCACTCGGCAAAGAGCCGAATTTCGGTAGTGTTGTAAGTAAATATGTTTGAAGGGGAAGCATGTAGCGTCATAGTTGAAGGATATTATACACATTATAGTAAATGTGACATCTTTATTGTCTGGTAAGTGCAATGCATGTTAATCTTGTAACATTTGCAACATGAATAGCAAGTATGTAGATAGAAAAGTTTCTTTCATTCATGTAGTTAAGGGATACATTTATTAAAACGGAAAATTAGTTCTCGAGCATCGAAAGTTCAGTGTCTCTATAAAATACCACTGAAAGTCACCATCTCTAAAACATCAAAAGTTACACATTTCTTTAGATTTTACCATTCCATTTGTGTTTCACTAACACCATTAAGGTCAAAGAGAAATACCTCTTCCGTGTAGTACTACACAGAGACCTACTGACTACGTACTTACATATATACATGCAGGTGGATGTGTGGATAAGGGGTTCAACAGAACCTTCGCGACGGGCAGCGCTGATGTGGTCGTGCTTGGCGTGCATTGGATCGCTAGCAAGTCCGCTGACTAGTTTCAGCCGTTCATCACAATTGACTTGGTTTTTAAGAAAATGTGAATCCAATTTCTATAAACCGAGGCATAAATTAGTATGTTTAGAACCACCTCAATTTTCATAAACCAGTTTTTTAAAAACTATGTGGTTCCAAATAGGCCCTAAACCTGTACATTGTGCTCACATCGATCAGCTGCGATGATGACGTTCTCACGCTTTACCCGATGGTGAAGGCGTGGTTCGACTACAATGTCACCATATTCATCCTAACCTACAACCCTGGTAGCGGTGTCGGTTTACCGCGTTGACGTCCTTCAGTACTTGTAGGATGGCGCAACAGCGGGTGTGCACCATCTCCTTCTCCATCGACGCCAGCTCCATGTGCGTCGAGATCTACACGCTCATCTGCCCGTGTGGGCCGGCCAGGCACTACCGGAATCTGGCTCTTTACCGAGTGCTTGGCACTTTGCCGTGTGCTTTTTGTCGGGCACTCGGTAAAAAATACTTTGTCGAGTGCCACACTCGGCAATGTCACACTCTCGGTAATGACCACCTTTACCGAGAGCAGGACTCTCGACACAGATAGACACTCGGCAAGGACTGAACACTCAGCGAACGGCGATGCTCGACAAAGGGCCGTCAACAGTTGTCTATAGATGATGGTCATTACCTTTGCCGAGAGCCGGGCTTTGGCACTCGGCAAAGAAGCTACTTTGCCGAGTGTCTAAAACCTGACACTCGGCAACTTGGACACTCGGCAAAGTATATTTTTATTTATTTTTTCTTTTCCCAATCAAATTGTTGGTCACTTGTTCTCAAATGATATGCATCAAGAACAAGGCAATACAATTGTTAAAGATTAAGGACCTTAGTCCTTGGAAGCATTATTTCCTTTTGGACATAATGATCCTTAGACAAAGGTTATAAAGGATACATTGTCATCATTTATGAGAATAAGAATTCATAGAGACAATTATAAGCCATTCATTCAGACTTCCATTTAATCATATCTTCATTTCATGATGAATATGAGAGCATTAACAAAATTCATATTACATTGATAGCTTCGGCTTGGTCGAAGGTGATGGCGATGCGAAGGTCAAAACCATCTAGAGTGAATAGTACGGAGACAATATTCACCTATTTATAGGCACGGGACGCAGCCTGAGTAAAAATACATTTATGACCTTAACATGTACGCATAATCGTAACATAAATCATCAGGGATTAACTAGTCTTTTCCTCTTCGGCTCGACATCATATTTGACCTTCGTCGCTACCTTAAGCCGAAGTTGTTGTTCTCCAGCTATAGCTTCGGTATTCGTTGTTATCGCTTTCATACGATGATCACTGTTTCGAGAACCTTCAGCGGGGAAAAAGATACTCATCACGAAGCCTTTATTATGACGAAGCTCCTGTAATATTCAGTGATATACTAGAAACAAATGGTTAGTCGTGTTTTTGATGACCTTCGGAAGAGAAAGGCCCCCAATAGTAGCCCCTCACAGTATTAATTTGTTTCTTTATAATAAATTCAGATTGCGAAATGAACGAAGGCCTTTGGCCGAAAGTCCGAAAAACACCTTCCCTTCACTAGAATAGCGAATCACTATGTGTTATGGGCCCCACCGCTCAGTGGTGCTTCGTGTATATATATAGAGGCCTGCGCTATGAATATTTTTTGTGCTATCTAGCTTTTTGTGTTGTGATTGACATTTTAGCTTTCTTCTTCTGTTAGCGGGATTGTTTTTTGAGCTTCGGCTTTTGCTGTGATCACCACCGAAATGGCCGAAGACAAGAAAACTGATAGTCGCCTAGAGGGGGGGGTGAATAGGGCGAAACTGAAATTCTCAAAAATAATCACAACTACAAGCCGGGTTAGAGTTAGAAATATAATCGAGTCCGCGAGAGGGCGTAAAAATAAATCGCAAGCGAGTGAAGCGGTGAGACACAAGGATTTGTTTTACCGAGGTTTGGTTCTCGCAAACCTACTCCCCGTTGAGGTGGTCACAAAGACCGGGTCTCTTTCAACCCTTTCCCTCTCTCAAACGGTCCCTCGGACCGAGTGAGCTTCTTCTTCTCAATCAAACGGGAACAAAGCTTCCCCGCAAGGGCCACCACACAATTGGTGCCTCTTGCCTTGGTTACAATTGAGTTTTGATCACAAGAACAAGAGAGAAAGAAAAGAAGCAATCCAAGCGCAAGAGCTCAAAAGAACACGACAAATCTCTCTCACTAATCACTAAAACCTTGTGTGGAATTGGAGAGGATTTGATCTCTTTGGTGTGTCTAGAATTGAATGCCTAGCTCTTGTAAGTGGTTGAGAAGTGGAAAACTTGGATGCAGTGAATGATGGGTGGTTAGGGGTATTTATAGCCCCAACCACCAAACTAGCCGTTTGGTGGGGCTGACTGTCGTATGGTGCACCGGACAGTCCGGTGCGCCAGCCACGTCACAAAAACCGTTGGGTTCCGACCGTTGGAGCTCTGCCTTCTGGGCCCGCCTGGATGTCCGGTGGCACACCGGACATGTACTATAGACTGTCCGGTGCGCCAGTATGGGCGTGCCTGACTTCTGCGCGCGCTGGCGCACATTCAATGCGCTGCAGGTAGCCGTTGGCGCCGAAGTATCTGTTGCTTCGATGTCACACCGGACAGTCCGGTGTACACTGGACATGTCCGGTGAATTATAGCGGACTAGTCGTTGCGAATTCCCGAAGCTGGCGAGTCCCTGAGGCCGCTCTTCCTTGGAGCACCGGACACTGTCCGGTGTACACCGGACAGTCCGGTGAATTATAGCAGAGTCGCCTCTGGATTTTCCCGAAGGTGACGAGTTTGAGTTGGAGTCCTCTGGTGCACCGGACACTGTCCGGTGGCACACCGGACAGTTCGGTGCGCCAGACCAGAGATGCCTTCGGTAGCCCCCTTTGCTCTTTTGTTGAACCCAATACTTGGTCTTTTTATTGGCTAAGTGTGAACCTTTGGCACCTGTATAGCTTATACACTAGAGCAAACTAGTTAGTCCAATTATTTGTGTTGGGCAATTCAACCACCAAAATTATTTAGGAACTAGGTGTAAGCCTAATTCCCTTTCAATCTCCCCCTTTTTGGTGATTGATGCCAACACAAACCAAAGCAAATATGGAAGTACATAATTGAACTAGCTTGCATAATGTAAGTGCAAAGGTTGCTTGGAATTGAGCCAATATAAATACTTACAAGATATGCATGGATTGTTTCTTTGTATTTAACATTTTGGACCACGCTTGCACCACATGTTTTGTTTTTGCAAATTCTTTTGTAAATCTTTTTGAAAGTTTTTTTTGCAAATAGTCAAAGGTAAATGAATAAGATTTTACGAAGCATTTTCAAGATTTGAAATTTTCTCCCCCTGTTTCAAATGCTTTTCCTTTGACTAAACAAAACTCCCCCTAAATGAGATCCTCCTCTTAGTGTTCAAGAGGGTTTTGATATATCATTTTTTGAAATACTACTTTCTCCCCCTTTTGAACACAATAAGATACCAATTTGAATTTTACCAATTGAAAATCTCCAATTTTAAAATTAGGTGGTGGTGCGGCGGTCCTTTTGCTTTGGGCTCATACTTTCTCCCCCTTTGGCATAAATCGCCAAAAACAGAATTATTAGAGCCCTAGAAGTACTTTCTTCCTCTTTGGTCATAAATAAATGAGTGAAGATTTGTACCAAAGACGAAGTCCTTTTGCTTTGAACTCTCCCAAAAAGATGGAGAGGTGCTTGGAGTGATGGCGAAGGTTGAGTGACGGAGTGGAAGCCTTTGTCTTTGCCGAAGACTCCAATTCCCTTTCAATACACCTATGACTTGGTTTGAAATAGACTTGAAAAATACATTAGTCATAGCATATAAAAGAGACATGATCAAAGGTATACAAATGAGCTATGTGTGCAATTTAGCAAAAGAAATTGCGCGAATCAAGAATATTGAGCTCATGCCTAAGTTTGTTAAAAGTTTGTTCATCAAGAGGCTTGGTAAAGATATCGGCTAATTGATCTTTAGTGTTAATGTAAGAAATCTCGATATCTCCCTTTTGTTGGTGATCCCTAAGAAAATGATACCAAATGGCTATGTGTTTAGTGCGGCTATGCTCGACGGGATTATCCGCCATCTTGATTGCACTCTCATTATCACATAGCAAAGGGACTTTGGTTAATTTGTAACCGTAGTCCTGCAGGGTTTGCCTCATCCAAAGCAATTGCGCGCAACAATGGCCTGCGGCAATGTACTCGGCTTCGGCGGTAGAAAGAGCTACGGAATTTTGCTTCTTTGAAGCCCAAGACACCAAGGATCTTCCCAAGAACTGGCAAGTCCCCGATGTGCTCTTTCTATTAATCTTACACCCCGCCCAATCGGCATCCGAATAACCAATCAAATTAAATGTGGATCCCCGAGGGTACCAAAGCCCAAACTTTGGAGTATAAGCCAAATATCTCAAGATTCGTTTTACGGCCGTAAGGTGAGATTCCTTAGGGTCGGATTGGAATCTTGCACACATGCAAACGGAAAGCATAATGTCCGGTCGAGATGCACATAAGTATAGCAAAGAACCTATCATCGACCGGTATACCTTTTGATCGACGGATTTACCTCCCGTGTCGAGGTCGAGATGCCCATTGGTTCCCATGGGTGTCTTGATGGGCTTAGCATCCTTCATTCCAAACTTGGTTAGAATGTCTTGAGTATACTTCATTTGACAAATGAAGGTGCCCTCTTGGAGTTGCTTCACTTGAAATCCTAAGAAATATTTCAGCTCCCCCATCATAGACATCTCAATTTTTTGTGTCATGATCCTACTAAATTCTTCACATGTAGATTCGTTAGTAGACCCAAATATAATATCATCAACATAAATTTGGCATACAAACAAATCATTGTCAAGAGTTTTAGTGAATAGAGTAGGATCGGCCTTGCCGACTTTGAAGCCATTAGCAATAAGGAAATCTCTTAGGCATTCATACCATGCTCTTGGGGCTTGCTTGAGCCCATAAAGCGCCTTAGAGAGCCTATAAACATGGTTAGGGTACTCACTATCTTCAAAGCCGGGAGGTTGCTCAACATAGACCTCTTCCTTGATTGGTCCATTGAGGAAGGCACTTTTCACGTCCATTTGATAAAGCTTAAAGCCATGGTAAGTAGCATAGGCCAATAATATATGAATTGACTCAAGCCTAGCTATGGGTGCATAGGTTTCACCAAAATCCAAACCTTCGACTTGGGAGTATCCCTTGGCCACAAGTCGAGCTTTGTTCCTTGTCACCACACCATGCTCATCTTGCTTGTTGCGGAAGACCCATTTGGTTCCTACAACATTTTGATTAGGACGTGGAACTAAATGCCATACCTCATTCCTAGTGAAGTTGTTGAGCTCCTCTTGCATCGCCACCACCCAATCTGAATCTTGAAGTGCTTCCTCTATCCTGTGTGGTTCAATAGAGGAAACAAACGAGTAATGTTCACAAAAATGTGCAACACGAGATCTAGTGGTTACCCCCTTATGAATGTCGCCGAGGATGGTGTCGATGGGGTGATCTCGTTGGATTGCTTGGTGGACTCTTGGGTGTGGCGGCCTTTGTTCTTCATCCTCCTTGTTTTGATCATTTGCATCTCCCCCTTGATCATTGCCGTCATCTTGAGGTGGCTCATTTGCTTGATCTTCTATTTCATCAACTCGAGCTTCATCCTCATTTTGAGTCGGTGGAGATGCTTGCGTGGAGGAGGATGGTTGATCTTGTGTATTTGGAGGCTCTTCGGATTCCTTAGGACACACATCCCCAATGGACATGTTCCTTAGCACGATGCATGGAGCCTCTTCATTACCTATCTCATCAAGATCAACTTGCTCTACTTGAGAGCCGTTAGTCTCATCAAACACAACGTCACAAGAAACTTCAACTTGTCCAGTGGACTTGTTAAAGACTCTATATGCCCTTGTGTTTGAATCATATCCTAGCAAAAAGCCTTCTACAGTCTTAGGAGCAAATTTAGATTTTCTACCTCTTTTAACAAGGATAAAACATTTGCTACCAAAGACTCTAAAATATGAAATATTGGGCTTTTTACCGGTTAGGAGTTCATAAGATGTCTTCTTGAGGATTCGGTGCAGATATAACCGGTTGATGGCGTAGCAGGCGGTGTTGACCGCCTCGGCCCAAAACCGATCCGAAATCTTGTACTCATCAAGCATGGTCCTTGCCATGTCCAATAGAGTTCGATTCTTCCTTTCCACTACACCATTTTGTTGTGGCGTGTAGGGAGAAGAGAACTCATGCTTGATGCCCTCCTCCTCAAGGAAGCCTTCGATTTGGGAGTTCTTGAACTCCGTCCCGTTGTCGCTTCTAATTTTCTTGATCCTTAAGCCGAACTCGTTTTGAGCTCGTATCAAGAATCCTTTTAAGGTTTCTTGGGTTTGAGATTTTTCCTGCAAAAAGAACACCCAAGTGAAGCGAGAATAATCATCCACTATTACAAGACAATACTTACTCCTACCGATGCTTATGTAAGCAATCGGGCCGAATAGATCCATGTGGAGTAGCTCAAGCGGCCTGTCGGTCGTCATGATGTTCTTGTGTGGATGATGGGCTCCAACTTGCTTTCCTGCCTGGCATGCGCTACAAACCATGTCTTTCTCAAAATGAACATTTGTCAGTCCTAAAATGTGTTCTCCCTTTAGAAGCTTATGAAGATTCTTCATCCCAACATGTGCTAGTCGGCGGTGCCAGAGCCAACCCATGTTAGTCTTAGCAATTAAGCATGTGTCGAGTTCAGCTCTATCAAAATCTACTAAGTATAGCTGACCCTCTAACACACCCTTAAATGCTATTGAATCATCACTTCTTCTAAAGACAGTGACACCTACATCAGTAAAGAGACAGTTGTAGCCCATTTTGCATAATTGAGATACAGAAAGCAAATTGTAATCTAATGAATCTACGAGAAAAACATTGGAAATAGAATGGTCAGGAGATATAGCAATTTTACCCAATCCTTTGACCAAACCTTGGTTTCCATCCCCGAATGTGATAGCTCGTTGGGGATCTTGATTTTTCTCATAGGAGGAGAACATCTTCTTCTCTCCTGTCATGTGGTTTGTGCACCCGCTATCGATGATCCAACTTGAGCCCCCGGATGCATAAACCTACAAAACAAGTTTAGTTCTTGACTTTAGGTACCCAAACGGTTTTGGGTCCTTTGGCATTAGAAACAAGAACTTTGGGAACCCAAACACAAGTTTTGGAGCTCTTGTGTTTGCCCCCAACATACTTGGCAACGACCTTGCCGGATTTGTTAGTCAAAACATATGATGCATCAAAAGTTTTGAATGAAATGTTATGATCATTTGATGCACTAGGAGTTTTCTTCTTAGGCAACTTAGCACGGGTTGGTTGCCTAGAGCTAGATGTCTCACCCTTATACATAAAAGCATGGTTAGGGCCAGAGTGAGACTTCCTAGAGTGAATTCTCCTAATTTTGTCCTCGGGATAACCGGCAGGGTATAAAATGTAACCTTCGTTATCCTGTGGCATGAGAGCCTTGCCCTTAACAAAGTTTGACAACTTTTTAGGAGGGGCACTAAGTTTGACATTGTTCCCCCTTTGGAAGCCAATGCCATCCTTGATGCCGGGGCGTCTCCCACTATAGAGCATACTTCTAGCAAATTTAAATTTTTCATTTTCTAAGTTATGCTCGGCAATTCTAGCATCTAATTTTGCTATATGATCATTTTGTTGTTTAACTAAAGCCATGTGATCATGTATAGCATCAATGTTAACATCTCTACATCTAGTACAAATGGTAGTGTGCTCAACGGTAGATGTAGAGGGTTTGCAAGATTTTAATTCTACAACCTTAGCATGCAATATATCATTCTTAGTTCTAAGGTCGGAAATAGTAGCATTGCAAACATCAATATCTTTAGCCTTAGCAAGTAATTTTTATTTTCATTTCTAAGGCTAGCAAGTGAAATGTTCAATTCTTCAATCCTAGTAAGTAAATCATCATTATCATCTCTAGAATTGGAAGTTGAAACATTACAAACATGATAATCAACCTTAGCTATCAAATTAGCATTTTCATTTCTAAGGTTGGCAATAGTGTCATGGCATGTGCTTAGCTCACTAGTTAATTTCTCACATTTTTCTACCTCTAGAGCATAAGCATTTTTAACCTTAACATGTTTCTTATTTTCCTTAATTAGGAAGTCCTCTTGGGAATCCAAAAGGTCATCCTTTTCATGAATAGCAGTAATTAATTCATTTAATTTTTCTTTTTGTTCCATGTTAAGGTTGGCGAAAAGGGTACGCAAGTTATCCTCCTCATCACTAGCATTATCATCACTAGAAGACTCATATTTAGTGGATGATTTGGATTTAACCTTCTTCCTCTTGCCGTCCTTTGCCATGAGGCACTTGTGGCCGACGTTGGGGAAGAGGAGTCCCTTGGTGACGGCGATGTTGGCGGCGTCCTCGTCGTCAGAGGAGTCGGTGGAGCTCTCGTCGGAGTCCCACTCGCGGCACACGTGGGCATCGCCGCCCCTCTTCTTGTGGTACCTCTTCTTTTCTCTCCTCTTGCCCTTCTTGTCGTTATCCCTGTCACTGTCACTTGATAATGGACATTTAGCAATAAAGTGACCGGGCTTACCACACTTGTAGCAAACCTTCTTGGAACGGGATTTGTAATCCTTCCCCTTCCGTTGCTTGAGGATTTGGCGAAAGCTTTTGATGATTAAAGCCATCTCCTCGTTGTCGAGCTTTGAAGCGTCGATTGGTTGTCTACTTGGTGTAGACTCCTCCTTCTTCTCCTTTGTCGCCTTGAATGCCACCGGTTGTGCTTCGGATGTGGAGGGATCATCAAGCTCGTTGATCTTCTTTGAGCCCTTGATCATACATTCAAAGCTCACAAAATTCCCGATAACTTCCTCGGGAGTCATTAGTGTGTATCTAGGATTACCACGAATTAATTGAACTTGAGTGGGGTTAAGGAAGATGAGTGATCTAAGAATAACCTTAACCACCTCGTGGTCATCCCATTTCTTGCTCCCGAGGTTGCGCACTTGGTTCACCAAGGTTTTGAGCCGGTTGTACATATTTTGTGGCTCCTCCCCTTGGCGAAGACGGAAGCGACCGAGCTCCCCCTCGATCGTTTCCCGCTTGGTGATCTTGGTGAGTTCATCACCCTCGTGCGCGGTCTTGAGTAGATCCCAAATCTGCTTTGCATTCTTCAACCCTTGCACCTTGTTATATTCCTCTCTACTTAGAGAGGCGAGGAGTATGGTTGTGGCTTGGGAGTTGAAGTGCTCGATTTGGGCTACTTCATCCTCATCATAGTTGTCATCCCCTACGGATGGTACCTGTGCACCAAACTCAACAACATCCCATATACTTTTGTGAAGTGAGGTTAGATGAAATCGCATTAAATCACTCCACCTAGCATAATCTTCACCATCAAATGTTGGTGGCTTGTCTAATGGGACGGAAAGTAAAGGTGTATGTTTAGGAATGCGAGGGTAGCGTAGGGGGATCTTACTATACTTCTTACGCTCTTGGCGTTTTGAAGTGACGGATGCCTCGTCGGAGCCGGAGGTGGATGCCGATGAAGAATCGGTCTCGTAGTAGACCACCTTCCTCATCCTCTTTTTCTTGTCCCCACTCTGATGCGGCTTGTGGGAAGAGGATTTCCCCTTCTTCTCTTTGTGGTGTGAAGAATTGAATGCCTAGCTCTTGTAAGTGGTTGAGAAGTGGAAAACTTGGATGCAGTGAATGATGGGTGGTTGGGGGTATTTATAGCCCCAACCACCAAACTAGCCGTTTGGTGGGCCTGACTGTCGTATGGTGCACCGGACAGTCCGGTGCACACCGGACATGTCCGGTGCGCCAGCCACGTCACAAAAACCGTTGGGTTCCGACCGTTGGAGCTCTGTCTTCTGGGCCCGCCTGGATGTCCGGTGGCACACCGGACATGTACTGTAGACTGTCCGGTGCGCCAGTATGGACGTGTCTGACTTCTGCGCGCGCTGGCGCGCATTCAATGCGCTGCAGGTAGCCGTTGGCGCCGAAGTATCCGTTGCTTCGATGTCACACCGGACAGTCCGGTGTACACCGGACATGTCCGGTGGATTATAGCGGACTAGTCGTTGCGAATTCCCGAAGCTGGCGAGTCCCTGAGGCCGCTCTTCTTTGGAGCACCGGACACTGTCCGGTGTACACCGGACAGTCCGGTGAATTATAGCGGAGTCGCCTCTGGATTTTCCCGAAGGTGACGAGTTTGAGTTGGAGTCCTCTGGTGCACCGGACACTGTCCGGTGGCACACCGGACAGTCCGGTGCGCCAGACCAGAGATGCCTTCGGTAGCCCCCTTTGCTCTTTTGTTGAACCCAATACTTGGTCTTTTTATTGGCTAAGTGTGAACCTTTGGCACCTGTATAGCTTATACACTAGAGCAAACTAGTTAGTCCAATTATTTGTGTTGGGCAATTCAACCACCAAAATTATTTAGGAACTAGGTGTAAGCCTAATTCCCTTTCAAAAACCATAGACCCCACACTTGCTGATTTCTACGAAGCTATGGAAAGGACCAACATTGAGAAGATTACTGATGAAATGTTGGCTGGGCTATCTGGGGATTCGAGTGACAGCGATAGTTTTGATTTGGATAGTGATCACGAAGATGCTGAAGATCGGCCATGGAGGCCGAGTCATGTTGTTTTCGGAAAATCCACCGTTAAGTAAGGACAGATTGAAGCGATGAAGGGAAAATATTTCCATGACATATCCATTGTGAGGGTTGGAGGAGATAGTACCATTCCTCTTCCTGAAGCAGACGAAGTAGTGGTTTTTAAGGGTTTTATGAAGGCTGGGCTTTGTTTTCCCTTACATAAGATGTTGGTTGAAGTGTTAAAGACATTTGAGATATACCTTCATCAACTTACTCCTGAAGCCTTAATTAAAGCGGGAGTTTTTATTTGGGCTATGAGGAGCGAAGGGCTGGAGCTAGATGCCAACGTTCCAAAAGAAATGGCCGGGCTCTTGGATGAAACAATGGTTTTATGTCAAAAATGATTTGAGCAAGAGGGAAGATTTGAGGGGTATAATCCAACGCCCCATACGGTCACGCTTCGGCATCAGGAGGCCGCCGATTGCAAGTGGGAACAAAGTGCAAGCATCTTTGATGGCTTTCAACACGGTGTTTACTTACATCGGTACTAGGGATTTGGTTCAGGAGCATACTGCTTACAAGGTGTGGCCGCTCGTTAATGACTGGGAGATGCCGAAGGAGACTGCTGCTAGTTCTAGCGAAGGTGGTCTGGTTTACCTGAGATACACCTATCACTTCAGAAATCAGTTTGATGAGCCGAATGATGACTGGCTTGAGGATGTCGAAGCTACCAGTGACGAACAGTTGGGAGCTTACATGAAGGCAGAGGATGAGGCCATGACCACTGCCTTCGGCGCTCGCGGAAAGAGGAGGTTGAATAGAATTTTTGATGTGGTTGTATTTTTTATCCTGATTATTGCTTTCTAGTCCGAAAACAAAGGTCGAAGAGAAAAATGGCAACTTTATCTTCTTCTACCGCACCTAAGTTGAAGAGAGCTAAGGTTTTGACACATATGCTGAAGCCTCATTCTTTAGAAAGGACAACTACAATACTTGATACAAAGAGGATAGGTATTGCTGATTAGGCCAAAGATACCCCCTTGGCTTCAGAGACAATTCCTGCTGTGACGTTCGAAGCTAGTGCCAGTCCAGCAGAAGAGTCGGAAACATGGAGCTCACAGGCAAAAGAGCATTTGAAACTGCTGAGTCCCCCAACCACAACATGTTTACCGAAGCTAACAAGTGCTGCAACAGTGACTCCTATGAAAAGGAGGATGGCTAGTGTTTTGGATGTTGTTTTAAAATCTACAAAGATACTGACTCCCGCTTCTACTGAAGCTCCCAAGTACAAAGTTAAATATCTGAGGGAAGTATCCACTTCAAGCGCTTCTCCCACTCACACTGAAGCTAAAACTTTGGGGGCTAAGCCAGCAGAACTAGCGAAGGAAGGTATTCATGAAAAGCCAACATTGCCTACTCCCAAAGCACCTTCTCAACTTGATTTAGAATATATTGTTCATCATGCTTCGGGAAAACAACTATCTGAAGAGCAAGTTGCCGAAGTGCAACATTATGCAAGGGATCTAAAATACCCCCGGGGATCCTTAGTTTATGGAGGGAGCGACAAAGATGACTTCCTTTACTGTCTACCAGACAGTAAGGAGATCAATGTTTGCCGAGAAATGATGGACAACATGGGATACCCGAAGCTTGAGCTTGGCTTGTCTGTAATGACAAAGGACCAACTTGCAGACATCCTCACCTATAATAGCTTGAAGGTTTGTATATTTTGTCTTCGCATTTGGTAATTTTTGTTATGATGAACTATTTTGTGATTATTCTTATCATTATTATTTGTATGTTATTTGTTTGTCAGGGTCTAATTCTTAGCAAAGCTTTAAAGGCTCAGAAGGATGCTGAAGATGAGAGCAATCAAATAGCAATTGGAAATCTTCGCTCGGAAGTTATAACATTGAGAAACGAAGCTCTCCAGAAAGATAAAATCCTACTCTCCTTGGTAGAGAGATTGAAATCTAACAAAACTAGGTTGTCTAGCCTTTCCGAGGCAGAGCAGAAGATGAGGGAGTTTGATGAAAAGCAACAAAAAGATGCAAAGCGTATTGGTGACTTAGAGTATGCGTTATCTATTCAAGTGGTACTGCTGTAATACCCGATTTGTAAAAGCATAGAAAATGGTATTATTTCCCTCATATGTATTGCATCTATTCATTTACACATGTGAACACCACATTAGAAACAACTAAATAATAAAAGACGTACCATTAATTTATGCATCATGCTGAGGTTTTATTTTGTGTGCATTATTTGTGACAAAATAAAAATAATATAAAAGAAATATAGTAAAGTCCAAAGTGGAATTTGAGATCTAAAAGAAATCTTAGAATGGAGAAAAGAGAAAGGCTATGAAAATATAAATAATAAATATATAATTATATTTCTGAAAGTGGTATTTCTAAACTTCACAATATGATGTGGCACAATTTTGAATTCAAATTCGAAATTCAGAATGAACTTGGAAATGAAGAAAAGAAATTAAAGCATAAAACAGAAAAGAATAAAAGGCTTTATGGGCCAACTCCACCCAATTCGGCCCAGTTTTTCCCTGCGCTCTGCCCACTTCGCGAGTTCTCACTGCCGTGCGGGCCCATCCTGTCAGCTTCCTAGTGCGCGCTCGGTCTCATCGGCCAACCGGCCTCCGCAGGCGGGCCTGTCGTCATTCCCACTTCCGTGTGGACCCTGCTTGCCTGTTACTCCGCCAGGTGGGTCCCTGTGGCCGGGTCTTCATCTCCTCCACGCGACTCGCTCTGTCGCTCGCATGCTCACCGGTCGCCGGGGGATTCGTGGGCCGTTAGGCTGATTGATACCCCGTCCATCTTCGCATAAAGCACCTTGCCGCGACCTCCCCGTGGCTCCTGCGCCCTCTCCTATCTTTTCCCCTCGCACGAAAGCACCACACTGCTGCTGCCGTATGATAGATCTTGGGGCGCTGCTCGGGCCGGGTGCACGTCGCTGGGAGCCATCGCGTGGACATCGCACCACGCCACCACTCCGAGCTTCATCAAGTAGCCGGGGCGAGTCACCAAATCGCCCAGCACTGGTCCGTGGCTCTCACGAACGAGTTTAGCATCCGTGGCGGAAGAAATTTCTCAACGGAGCAACGACACACCGCGGGCCGCACATCTTCGTGGACGGAGCGTGTCGCGGCACCATTGTAGGTAAGAAGCTGTGTGGTCAATTTGTTCTATTCATCGTATTGTGTAGCGCGTAATAGTGAGGGTTTGGGTGCTCTGGGTGCCGCACGGGGCTTCTCTGGGTGGTAGCCGCCGTCATGGCGGGTGAAGATCGGTTAGGCATGGGCGGCTGGGCGTGTTGCCATAGAGAATGGGCGCAAGGTTGATGACGAGCGACTGACCGTGATGGATGCGCCACCGGAGAACGGTGGTGTCGGGTGTTGGTCCGGGCTGGGTCTGCCGGTTGACCAACGGGAGAGAGAGAAGATACTGGGGAGTCCCGCGCCACTGGGCTCGGTCGCTTGGGGAAGAAGATAACACTGTCGCCGCTGGATCAGTTTTGAAGGGCTAGGATTAACAGAGAACCCTGACCATTCATCTGTGAACCTGTGTGTACGATTCCACGACGATTGTATAGGATCTGAACCGTTGATGCTGGATCTCGTGGCTACCATGGTATCCTGTTCCATAGAGGTGGAGATCTAATCCCATGCGCTAAACCCAGATCCAACGGCGGGGAGTACCCGATACCCCTTCGAACAGGCGACTTTCTTAAAGAAACCCTTTGTTTTTATAAAATAGAACCCGCAGTTCACAGGGATGGGTTCTGTGTCTAGTGATTCTTTCACCAAGACCCCTGCATTTCCCTGTAATAGTGCGCCCAGTCCTGATAGTTGATAAAACCAGGAAAAATATTTAGAAAATAGTTTATAGTACAAATTTAATTGCAAAAACTTGTTTAAATTGTAGAAAATTCATATGAACTCCAAATTGATCCATTCCAGTCCATGAATTTTCATAATATTATTGTCTATCCATCTGTGCCACTGTTTTTACATGAAATACACATTAAAATTTATTTCTCACTTAACCCTATATTAAATACATAAAACCTTTGGAAATTCATAACTTAAAATATATAACTCCAAAATTAATGATTTCAGTTCCTATGATCTCATTTTAATGTCTAGATTATTACCGTGTATTTCATTTATATGTTTGATGTGATGTTAATTTATGCTATACTATGTATGTATTGTATTGATGCGAGTAGACGAGCAAGCAATAGAGGATTCTGGGGTTCAGCTGGTAGAGACTGCTGAGCAGGAGCTCGTGGAAGGCAAGTTGTGCCCTTGACCACTTTTTACCCAATAATGTTCTTTAATATCACTTATTCATGCATAGGTTAATTTTGATGGGACCCGATAGGTCACCCTAGATTGTTTATCTCATTACCTTGTTTACCCCTGAATCACTTGGGTAGTTTGCTATTGCTTTACATGGTTTTGGGATAATCATTTATTATATCTATGTTCCAATTATTCTTGTTATTCTATTTATGTTTATGTCAAGTTCATTAATATTAATTGGAACATAGAGCTTAACTTGAGAAACACGTGCCACCACAAGGGTTTAATGGGACGCCCTTGGCTGACTAATTAGGAAAGCTAGTGGAAGACTACCTTACCCGAAAGGGGCAAGGGCAGTAGGGGAGTTGCATGCAAGGAGGTTCTCGGGTTGATTTAGCTGCGATGGCGGTCGGACGGGGGATTCTTGCAAGTGCTCTTCCCATAAACTGTAGCGGGTTTTCGGAAGCTAGTGGAACTTTGTAAAGGCCTCATAGTGTTGCCCTGCCGCGCTTCCTAGGTAGAGGTGTATGGGAGTCGCGACCCCTTGGCAGATGGGTAACATGACTTGTGGGTAAAGGGTACAACCTCTACAGAGTGTAAAACTGGTATACTAGCCGAGCTCACGGTCATGAGCAGCTCAGGACTCTCTGATGTTTAAATTATGGAACTTAAATTCAATTTTGTCATATGCATCGCATGGGTTTATTATTAATTTGTTTTATTACTTTTACTTAAGGTTTGGTATTTACTTACATTTAGTAACCACTAATAAAAGTTTGATCAACTACTTAAAAGCAATGCTCAGCTTTAACCACTGTCATTGATTTAGCCTTACACATCACATGAACTCTCCCACCTTTGTGAGTTCATGTCCACTGGTTCCCCACAACTTGTTGAGCTATGATCATGTGTGAGCTCACCCTTGCTGTCTCACACCCCACCCACAGGAGAAGAACAGGTGGTTCAGGAGGAGCCACAAGGCGAGGAGTATGATCTGATCTAGGTGGCGTTTCTCAGTTGACATTGGCGTCGACGATCCTTAGTTCGTTTTATTTATTCTTTTATTTTGTAATAAGACTTCCGCTATGTAATAAATACTCTGAATATTGTGACATTTATCTCTATACACTCTGTTATTATATATGTTGTCTTCTTGGCGCATGTATGAGATGCACCTGGCTTTGTTCCTTAAAGCCGGGTGTGACAGAAGTGGTATCAGAGGAAATGTTGACTGTAGGACGAAACCTAGATAGAAATGGACAAAACCCTTATCTAATTACCTTATCTTGATCCTGTCTCACCTTTTCCTGTTCTACTCTGATCATTCTTACCTTTTCTACTCTGAGACAAGATAGATTTCACACTTTGGAATCCTACATTTATGAACTTTTGAAGAGATAGGAGACCCAAGACAAAAGTTAAAACTATTTTCTCTATTTAAAAAAATGTTGGTTGATTGTTCTGATGGTAAATGCTTGATTTGCTTCTTTGATTGATTGAAACATTATAGTTGGGCATCTTAGCATGTACCACCATAAGGTAATGAATTAGCTTTAGTAGGCAACACACTTAGCTAATGAATCCCCCAAAGTAACATAATTCGTAATCACCTGCCTTGTCTACAATTCTTCCTTTCCTACCCTGTATTTCTAACCCAGATGGGCTACCCCTATAGTGTTAGAAGAGAGCACTATAGACGTGATCCTTGGTATGTCATGGTTAAGAAAGGCAAAGGCAGTATATACACTGTGCTAAGGGAACCATAGAACTCACCAGTTCCAAAGGATAAAGATTTGAAGTTGGAGTTGCAGTAACTACCCCCATCAGACTAGCGACATTCTTAGTAGATGAGAAGTTGGTGGGTGACAACATCCGTGCAGTTAGGGATTTTCCGGATGTCTTTCCAGAGGAGTTATTAGGGATGCCACCTGATAGAGAAGTTGAGTTTGTTATTGATCTCTTACCTGGGACTGCCCCTATTTCTAAACGGCCATATAGGATGTTCGTAGAAGAGTTAAAGAAACTTAAGAAGCAGTTAACTGAGTTACAAGAGGCTGGGTACTTTCGTCCGAGTTCCTCACCTTGGGGAGCACTGGTTCTGTTTGTACAGAAGAAGGATGGATCACAACGGATGTGTGTGGATTATAGATCACTTAATGATGTTACTGTGAAGAACAAGTATCCGTTACCCTGCATTAAGGATTTATTTAATCAGATGAGAGGTGCAAGGGTATTTTCGAAGATTGATCTCCGATCGGGTTACCATCAAATGAAGATTAGGCCATCGAATATTCCCAAGACGACTTTCTCGACTCGATATGGATTATATGAGTTCACTGTTATGTCGTTTGGATTAACTAATGCACCAAGTTATTTTATGGATTTGATGAATAAGGTGTTTATGGAGTATTTGGACAGATTCGTCGTGGTGTTCATTGATAATATTCTTATATATTCTAAGAGTGAAAGTGAACATGAGGAACACCTGAGATTGGTGCTACAAAAGCTGAGGGACCATCAACTCTACGCCAAGTATAGCAAATGCGAGTTTTGGATTAGCGAGGTGCTATTCCTGGGACATATTATTTCTAATGGAGGAATAGCAGTGGATCCTGCTAAAGTGAAGGAGATAATGGAGTGGAGAGTGCCCACTACAGTTACTGAGATTCAGAGTTTCTTGGGATTAGCAGGATATTATCGGAGATTTATTGAAGGATTTTCTAAGATTGCTAAGCCTATGACCTCACTTCTGGAGAAGGGAAGAGAGTTCAAGTGGGACGAGAAGTGCCAAGATAGTTTTGATCAATTAAAAAAGAGGTTGATGTCGCCACCAGTGTTGGTTATGCCAGATCTGCAGAAGGGGTTTGACATTTATTGTGATGCATGTGGTCAAGGACAGGATGTGTGTTCCTGATATTGAAAGCCTTCGTGAGACTATATTGAAGGAGGCCCATGACTCAGATTACTCTATCCACCCTGGTAGCACTAAGATGTATCAAGATTTGAAGCAGAAGTATTGGTGGTATGGACTGAAAAGAGATGTTGCTGCACACGTGGCTAAGTGTGATGTGTGTCAAAGAGTTAAGGCCGAACATCAAAGACCAGCTGGACTATTGCACCCATTGAAGATACCCGAGTGGAAATGGGAAGAAATTGGTATGGATTTCATTGTTGGACTACCTCGCACTCCAGTAGGATATGACTCTATTTGGGTAATTGTGGACAGATTGACAAAAGTGGCTCATTTCATACCAGTGAGGACTAATTACACGGGAGCCAAGCTAACAGAATTGTATATGACTCGGATAGTTTGTCTACATGGAGTGCCTAAAAAGATCGTGTCTGATCGAGGATCACAGTTTACTTCTCGGTTTTGGAAGAAGTTGCATAAGAGCTTGGATACAAAGTTGAATTTTAGTTCAGCCTACCATCCCCAGACTGATGGACAGACAGGGAGGATTAACCAAGTGCTGGAGGATATGTTAAGAGCTTGTGCTCTTAAACATGGTGGAAGTTGGGATAAGAGCTTACCATATGCAGAGTTCTCTTATAATAATAGCTACCGGACCAGTTTGAAGATGTCACCGTTTGAGGCTCTATATGGCAGAAAATGCAGGACTCCTCTGTATTGGGATCAGACTGGAGAAAGACAGTTCTTTGGGCCTGAGCTTATTCAAGAGGCAGAAGAACAAGTTCGAATGATAAGAGAAAATTTGAGAATTGCACAATCCAGGCAAAAGAGCTATGCTGATAATAGAAGGAGACTACTGGAGTTTAAGGAGGGTGATCATTTCTATTTGAAGGTGTCACCACTCCGGGGTGTGAGGAGATTTAAAGTTAAAGGAAAGTTGTCCCCTCGCTTCATTGGACCTTTCTTGATCTTAAAGAGAGTGGGAGAAGTTGCATATCAACTGGAGTTACCCGATCATCTATCAGATGTACATGATGTATTCCATGTGTCCCAGCTAAAGAAGTGCCTCAGGGTTCCTGAGGAGCAGTTACCAATGGAGGACCTTAGTGTTCAAGATGACCTGACTTATGCTGAGTACCCTATCAAGATTCTGGATACTTTGACTCAAGTTACAAGAAATAAAGTGATAAAAATGTGCAAAGTACAATGGAGTCACCATGGAGAGGATGAAGCTACTTGGGAAAGAGAAGAAGAGCTTCGCATAGATTTTCCACATCTTTTCCCTTGATCTTCCTAAATCTCGAGGACGAGATTCTTTTTAAGGGGGGTAGGATTTGTAATACCCGATTTGTAAAAGCATAGAAAATGGTATTATTTCCCTCATATGTATTGCCTCTATTCATTTACACATGTGAACACCACATTAGAAACAACTAAATAATAAAAGACGTACCATTAATTTATGCATCATGCTGAGGTTTTATTTTGTGTGCATTATTTGTGACAAAATAAAAATAATATAAAAGAAATATAGTAAAGTCCAAAGTGGAATTTGAGATCTAAAAGAAATCTTAGAATGGAGAAAAGAGAAAGGCTATGAAAATATAAATAATAAATATATAATTATATTTCTAAAAGTGGTATTTCTAAACTTCACAATATGATGTGGCACAATTTTGAATTCAAATTCGAAATTCAGAATGAACTTGGAAATGAAGAAAAGAAATTAAAGCATAAAACAGAAAAGAATAAAAGGCTTTATGGGCCAACTCCACCCAATTCGGCCCAGTTTTTCCCTGCGCTCAGCCCACTTCGCGAGTTCTCACTGCCGTGCGGGCCCATCCTGTCAGCTTCCTAGTGCGCGCTCGGTCTCATCGGCCAACCGGCCTCCGCAAGCGGGCCTGTCGCCATTCCCACTTCCGTGTGGACCCTGCTTGCCTATTACTCTGCCAGGTGGGTCCCTGTGGCCGGGTGTTCGTCTCCTCCGCCCGACTCGCTCTGTCGCTCGCATGCTCACCGGTCGCCGGGGGATTCGTGGGCCGTTAGGCTGATTGATACCCCGTCCATCTCGGCATAAAGCACCTTGTCGCGACCTCCCCGTGGCTCCTGCGCCCTCTCCTATCTTTTCCCCTCGCACGAAAGCACCACACTGCTGCTGCCGTATGATAGATCTTGGGGCGCTGCTCGGGCCGGGTGCACGTCGCTGGGAGCCATCGCGTGGACATCGCACCACGCCACCACTCCGAGCTTCATCAAGTAGTCAGGGCGAGTCACCAAATCGCCCAGCACTGGTCCGTGGCTCTCACGAACGAGTTTAGCATCCGTGGCGGAAGAAATTTCTCAACGGAGCAACGACACACCGCGAGCCGCACATCTTCGTGGACGGAGCGTGTCGCGGCACCATTGTAGGTAAGAAGCTGTGTGGTCAATTTGTTATATTCATCGTATTGCGTAGCGCGTAATAGTGAGGGTTTGGGTGCTCTGGGTGCCGCACGAGGCTTCTCTGGGTGGTAGCCGCCGTCATGGCGGGTGAAGATCGGTTAGGCATGGGCGGCTGGGCGTGTTGCCGTAGAGAATGGGCGCAAGGTTGATGACGAGCGACTGACCGTGATGGATGCGCCGCCGGAGAACGGTGGTGTCGGGTGTTGGTCCGGGCTAGGTCCGCCGGTTGACCAACGGGAGAGAGAGAAGATACTGGGGAGTCCCGCGCCACTGGGCTCGGTCGCTTGGGGAAGAAGATAACACTGTCGCCGCTGGATCAGTTTTGAAGGGCTAGGATTAACAGGGAACCCTGACCATTCATCTGTGAACCTGTGTGTACGATTCCACAACGATTGTATAGGATCTGAACCGTTGATGCTAGATCTCGTGGCTACCATGGTATCCTGTTCCATAGAGGTGGAGATCTAATCCCATGCGCTAAACCCAGATCCAACGGCGGGGAGTACCCGATACCCCTTCGAACAGGCGACTTTCTTAAAGAAACCCTTTGTTTTTATAAAATAGAACCCGCAGTTCCACAGGTGTTGGGTCTATGCTTCGTCGCCGAAGGTCTTATAGGAAGAAGTGGTCCTCGGCTGAAGCTGTTTGTATAAGATAGCCGAAGGTTCCTCTTCGTGAAGCTTCGGTACTACAAACCGACTTAAAGATAGAATGACCTTTTAGTCCATAAAAGTCTGAGTCAATGTTGTAAGCTTTTATAAGGGGCATACTTGTAATTCCTCACAGGCTGCGTCCTGTGCCTATAAATAGTGAACAGTATTCCGTTACTGTTCACGCATTCGAGTAATTGCAATCGCATCTTCCGGAATCCAACCTTTTGCCAAGGCGAAGGTATTATTGTATTCAATGACTCAATATATTGAATAGATACAATGTAATTCGTCTATGGTGTATTTATCCCTTTTATACCTTTTATTGTGTTATCTTATAATTTTTACTGAAATTTTATTACGAAGATTTAAGCTTCGTAATTATGCTCTTATCAGCCTTCGTCCAAGGCCCATTATCCTCAAAGGAATAATGTTTCATGGACGAAGGACATTGACATTTAACACTTTATGTTGCCTTGTTCTTAATTCATAGCATTTGAGAACAAGTCCCCAACATTGGCGCCCACCTCCGGTGAACTCACTTCCACTTTATGAGCTAATGAGTTCGTTCAACGACCAAGCTGGAGCTACTTCGGACACGAAGCTGGTGCTCCCGATCACAGGTGGTTCGTCCTCAGAGCCAGCTAACAAGAAACAAAAGAAGGAAGCACAAAGAAGGGTACAGCATGTTGGGGTGCAAGGGCCCTTCATCAAGTCAAGATGGTCTCACATTCCTATTACCTTCTCCCAAGAGGACCTTCAGCTCAAAGATTACCCACACAACGATGCCATGGTTATCTCTTGTGTTATCAAAGGATTTCTGGTCCACAATGTCTTGGTTGACACAGGCAGTGCAACTGACATCATATTTGCTAAGGCCTTCAGACAAATGCAAGAGCCAGAAGATAAGATTCATGATGCTACACATCCTCTCTGTGGCTTCGGAGGAAGACAGATTGTAGCACTGGGCAAGATCACCATGTCAGTGACCTTCGGGTTCATCAACAACACTAGAACTGAGCAAGTTGTGTTTGACATTGTTGACATGGAATACCCTTACAATGCAATTATTGGTCGTGGTACCCTCAATGCCTTCGAAGCAATCCTTCATCCTGCCTATCTTTGCATGAAGATACCTTCGGATCAAGGACCCATTGCTATCCATGGAAGTCAGGAAGCTACAAGAAGGGCCGAAGGCAATTGGACTGACTCAAAAGCAATCCATAACATAGATGGAGCTGAAGCTTGTGAACAGTACAAATTCAGAAGGGAGAAAGCAGCTTCAGCAGATCAGCCGAAGCCTATGCTCTTATGTGAGGACATAGCAGAGCAGAAGGTGCTGTTAGGCTCTCAACTATCCGAAGAGCAGGAGAAAACCTTGATAAGGTTTTTGTTCAACAACAAAGATGTTTTTTCATGGTCAGCTAATGATCTTTGCGGAGTAAATAGGGATGTTATTGAACACTCGCTCAATGTTGATCCATCCTTCAGAGCCAGAAAGCAGAGGCTTCGGAAAATGTCAGATGATAAGGCCGAAGGTGCTCGTAACGAAGTTAAAAGACTCCTCAGTGCAGGAGTCATCAGAGAAGTAAAGTACCCAGAATGGCTGGCTAACACTGTTATGGTAAAAAAGGCCAATGGCAAATGGCGAATGTGTATCGATTTTACAGATCTCAACAAGGCGTGTCCGAAGGACGAGTTTCCATTGCCAAGGATAGACTCTTTAGTAGATGCAGCAGCTTCTTCCGAGCTCATGAGTCTGCTAGACTGTTACTCAGGCTATCACCAAATTTGGATGAAGAAGGAAGATGAGCCGAAGACTAGCTTCATAACTCCAAGTGGCACATATTGCTATCTTCGGATGCCTGAGGGGCTCAAAAACGCTGGAGGAAGTTTCAGCCGAATGACTGCGAAGGTTCTCCAATCTCAAATAGGCAGAAATGTGCTAACTTATGTTGATGACATCATTGTAAAAAGCACGAAACAGGAGAATCATATTGCTGATCTGCAGGAGACCTTCGCCAGTTTCAGGCAAGCTGGCTTAAAGTTAAATCTAGAAAAATGCGTCTTCAGAGTAAAGAAGGGGAAATTTCTTGGATGCTTGGTTTCAACAAAGGGAATTGAAGCTAATCCAAGTAAAATTGAAGCTATACTTCGGATGGAGCCACCAACTACAAAGAAGGGGGCTCAAAGATTGACAGGAAGATTGGCATCTCTCAATAGATTCATATCCAGATCAGCACAGAGAAACTTACCATTCTTCGAAGTGCTGAAGTCAGCCGAAGTCTTTCAATGGGGACCAATCCAGCAGAAGGCTTTTGAAGAGCTGAAACAGTATTTGATAGATCTAACAACATTGACTCCACCAATGCCAGGGGCTCCTTTGTTATTATATGTGGCAGCTTCGCACTCAGCGGTAAGTGCAGCGCTTGTCCAGGAGAAGCTTGATGGTCAAGTCAAGAGGCAGGCCCCAATATATTTTGTTTCCGAGGTTCTTAGTTTATCAAAGAAAAATTATACAGAGTTGGAGAAGGTACTGTATGCTGTCTTGATGGCCTCCAGGAAGCTTCGGCACTATTTCCAAGCTTACAACATAATTGTTCCTTCTTCACAACCTCTGAAGGATATTATGAGGAACCGAGAAGCTACTGGAAGGATTGGAAAATGGGCTGCAGAGCTCAATGAATTTTGTATTGAATATGTTCATAGATCTTCGATTCAGTCCCAGGCGTTGGCAGACTTCATTGCTGACTGGACGCCAGGGGCTCAGGAGGAGGAAACGAATAAAGACACCGAAGCATGGACAGTGTTTTGCGATGGGTCCTAGGGAACCTTCGGAGCGGGAGCGGCTGCTGTGTTGGTTTCACCTTCCAAAGTTAAAACTTGTTATGCGGCAAAGCTTGATTTTAGTTGCACAAACAACATTGCCGAGTACGAAGCCCTGCTTCTGGGTCTTCGGAAGCTAAAAGCAATGGGAATCAGAAGGGCTGTTCTTAAAACTGATTCTCAAGTTGTTTCGGGTCATATCGACAAGAGTTGCAAGGCTAAAGATCCGAAGCTTGAAAAGTATCTGGATATGGTTCGAAGAGTTGAAGCTTCCTTCGAGGGATTTTCTGTCAAAAATATCCCTCGAGGACAAAATGAGCATGCTGATTTGCTAGCTAAGTCAGCAGCACAGGGGCTGCCCTTACCTTCGGATGTCTTCTTCGAAACAATAAAAGCACCTTCGGTGGAACTTCTTGAAAGAGCAGTCCTCAATATATCTCCTGTTTATAGCGAAGATTGGAGGACTGAGATCATCTCTTATCTTCAGGGTAAATTCCTTTCAGATGACGAAGCTTATAACAGGAGGATAGAGGCAAGAGCTCGCCCATATGTCATGATAGAAGGAGAGTTGTATAAGCATGGAGTTTGTGCTCCGCTACTCAAGTGTTTATCCAGAACCGAAGGTATAGAGTTGATGAAAGAAATACATGCAGGCCTGTGTGGATCTCACATTGGATCTAGGCCGTTACTTGGAAAAATTTTCCGCCAAGGATTTTATTGGCCGAAGGCAGCTTCGGATGCAGCGGAATTAGTCCAAAAGTGCGAAGGTTGTCAGAAATGTGCACGAGATCAAAAACAACCTTCGTCCTTAACACAGCTCATACAACCCATTTGGCCATTGCAAAGGTGGGGCCTTGACTTGTTAGGTCCGTTACCACCGGCCCAAGGGAACCTAAGATATGTTGTAGTGGCGGTGGAATATTTTTCTAAATGGATTGAGGCAAAGCCTTTAGCTACAATAACTTCGGCCACCGTCCAAAAGTTTTTCTGGCAGAATATTGTTTGTCGTTCCGGGGTACCAAAGGCTATCACTGTGGATAATGGAACACAGTTTGACTCCGAAGCTTTTAGGGATTTCTGTGATCAAATTGGTACGAAGATCCATTTTGCATCAGTCAGACATCCGGAGTCAAATGGACTCGTTGAAAGAGCCAATGGCATTATAATGACAGGAATAATGAAGTCAATCTTCAATCAACCAAGGGGAAAGTGGCCAGATCAGTTAACCAAAGTGGTGTGGAGCCATAATACAGCAACATCAAGGTCTACAGGCTTTACCCCATTCAAGTTATTATTCGGTGACGAAGCAATAACTCCAGAAGAAGCTAAAACAGGATCAATAAGGGTAGTAGCTTTGGCAGAATCAGGTTCCGAAGCTTATTATTCTGTGGAAAAAGACGCTTTAGAAGGGATCAGGTTGCAAGCCGTGGAAAACATCAACAAATATCAAGCCGAAACAATTAAATGGCGAGATAGAAAGGTTCGGCTAAAGAATATTGAGCCAGGACACTTGGTGCTTCGGAGAGTGGCCAACCCAGAAACAGTGGGCAAGTTACAGTTGAAATGGGATGGACCTTTCTTAGTAGCATCTTCGTCAAGACCCGGTTCATACAGATTGAAGGATATGGACGGCAACGACATTCCTAGATCTTGGAATGCGGATGAGCTTCGGCGATATTATATATAATTCGATGTAATTTTTCGTATTTTTTATTTTTCTTTCGTGGCACCCTTTTCCTTTCCAAAGGGGGAGAAAGGTTTTTAATGGGGCCATCACATGTAATTTCCTTTTTTAGTTCTATAAGAGCAAAACCCCCCAAGGAATGTAAATGTAAAAACTGAGAACGCACCATCGAGTGCCGAAGAGTAAAAACGAAGAAGCTCCAAAGTCGTTCCTAATGGAATGCAGAGCTTACAGCGAAAAGTCAATGCTGATTCCGCCAAAAGTAAAGGCGAAGAAGCTCCAAAGTCGTTCCTAAGGGAATGCAGAGCTTACAGCGAAAAGTCAACGCTGATTCCGCCGAAAGTAAAGGCGAAGAAGCTCCAAAGTCGTTCCTAAGGGAATGCAGAGCTGAGGTGTGATTATTCTTAAGGAAATAATGGCTATGAGTATGGCTTGAGGTGTGATTGTTTGGCCATTCATTTGCACATCGCATTACATCATAACATTTGCATTCATAAACATTCATCCAGGCATATGTAGGATAATCATCTTCATAGCATAAGCGGTTGCTTCGGTAAAATAAAAAAAAGAGCTTCGGAAAGAAAGAGCTTCGTGTATAAAAAGGAGAGCTTCGGAAGGAAGGAAAATGTTGTTTTCTATGCTTTGTTGCGTACGAAAAGAAGGGAAGGTGTTTTTTCGCCTTCGGCTCAAAAAAGAAAATTTCGTTCATATCAAAGCATTTCTCATACATCAATGGAAGGATAAGGATATATTACAAGGTATGAACAGAATTCATTAAAGACAAGTTTTGGTTACATTTACAAAAGTTATCTCAAAAGTTTCTCAAGTACTGTCTACAGTTTACTGTTTAATCTCTAAGGAGCTTCAGCTTCGGCGTCATTTTTTAATCATCGGCTTCGGCTTCGTCATCCTACATGAATAAGGTCGTTGTAAGTCAAAATCGAGCTTGCAAGAAAAGGTAAGCACAAGGTATGGTTTCTTACTGCTTCAAGGTGGCTACGAGCTTCGTTTCCAGCCTTTTCTCGCCCACCTTTTGTCCATATCATTTTTACAAATCTATTCGAGATACTTCGGTCGAGATCAGGAATGTCATCCAGGATTGTTGGTGATAAAGTGAAATTTGGCCTATTGACAATCTTTCCATGATCGCAGCCAGCCTTCAGGAAAGCTGCAGCAGTGCCTCGAGAAGCCACCCAGGCACAGAAGTCACCATGCCCAGCTATGACTTCGTCGAGCTCGTCAATCTCCCCCTCAATATGTTCGAAGGTTTTCGGTAGATCTTCAGCTGAGGGGGTGAATTTTTCACTGCTGGCTCCAACTGAGTAAAAAATCTTTCTTAATCGTTGAATGCATTTGTTGCTAAATTCCAAGCATTTTTCTTGAAGACTTGTCAGTAGTTTTCTCAAATCTGAATTTTGTTGAGCTTCGGCTTCAAGTTTTGCATTAAGATCTTGTTTTTCTCGTTCGAACTGCTCAGACTGGCGGAGAAGCTTCGTGTTCAGTTCTGTTATTTTTGCTTCAGCTTCCGCCAATAAACCTTCGGTTGCCTGGAGCTCAAAGTTCTTTTTCTCGAAAGCATCTGATTGCTCCTTTATCCTGCTTTCCAAATTTTCAATTATAACTTCGTGCTTCTTATCTTCAAAATCTTGCTGCATTTGCAAGGCTTTGCTCAACAGCATACTCTGCACGCAAACGACCTTCGTCAGACATGTTTTTATTATTAGAAACAATAAAAGTTAAGGGACAAGTAGTTCACCTTGAAGTTGGAATAAAATAAACTACCAACGACATGTTGTCGTCGGTAGCGGCTGATGTCTGTTTCTAGCTTTGGGAAGCCGATACTCTTGGACAGAGTACTGATAACTTTGGCTCCTGTTTGATCTCGAATACAATCTAATTTTTCATCATCAACGCCTCCGAAGAGGAGTGCCCCAGGTTTGTATCCACAGGATTTAGCATACTCTCTAAGCTCTTCTATTTCAGCTTTTGATAGTTGTTCTCCAATTAAATTCTGGAACATGAAGGCTTCGTTTTCTGAAGCTTCATCAGCAATTTCTTTTTCTTTCCCCGACGCTGCGGTCACGGCCTCTTCGGCGGCGGTGGTAGCTTCTTCTGTAGCCATGTCTAGCAGTATTTGGTCAATGTGTTCAATTGTGCTCTCCAGGTTCAAATCTTCAGCTGAGGCAGCTTCGGCAGCTGCGGCCTCCGAAGGTGCAATTTCAATATCTGTCCCCTCTGTAGCCGCTGGTGTTTTCTGGGCTGAAGCTCTTGGCGGCGTCTTGTCAATTACCTCTGTCACAGTGATAATTCTTTGTTTCTTTGCCTTGATTGTTTTCTTCGATTTTTCGGGCTCCTTGTCCTTCTGAAAAAACTTTGTCAGTTGAGGGTCCAGTGGACTTAGCTTCGCAGGTAAGGATTCAGTCATTACCTTCAGAATTTCCTCAACGACAGCAGCAGAAGGTGATGCGGGGGTTTCTTCTGCTTCGGATATTTGTTGCTTCGGAGAAGAAGCTTTCCTCTTCTTCGGAATTTTCTTCTTTAATGGTTCTTTTTCTTCATTCATGGCCTCAGTTATCCTTTTTCTTTTTTGGCCCCCAGCACCTTTGTTCAGATTTTCATAATCAGGGTAATCAAAGCCCAAGGCGTCCAACACTCGATTTAGCCTTCGCTTCGGACGGGTGCCGAAGGCTGCGGTCATCAATTGATCTTCTTTTTTGGAATAATTGCCAAGTATTTCATTGCACATTACTTCAATTGTATCTAGCCACTCTTGGCAGGGTGTTTTAAAGTACTTTTTAAACTTGAAATAGTAAGGTAAACGTACAAGTTCACCTTCTTTCTTTTCCCCCTGTAGCTTCGGCATTTCCCATTCTTTCAAACTAGGAAAAACTTTGAAAGCTAAAAACTCTTGAACCAGGTCCCTTGTGCTGATATGCTCTGCAATAATTCTGAATTCACTCATTGCTTGTTGTGTTGGACCTTCGGGTGTCATGTTGCAGCGAGGTCGGGTTTCTCCGAAGATTAGTTCCAGCGGGTTTTGCACAAGCTTTTCCTTGTCATCATCAACCTTGACATAAAACCACTCAGATTTCCAGCCTGCTGCCCATTTGCTTCGGTAGCTAATTACAGGAAACTTTGTAGTTTTCCGATAGGCGAAGTTATAACAACCAAAATTGTCGTGCAATCCATCCTTTCTAGCCTTCGTTTGATAATGCAACTCGTGAACCCGGCAAAAGCTGTCCGCAAATGGTTCCACTGCTTGGCTTCGGAGTGCCCAGATATAAACAATAAGTCTAACGATAGCGTTAGGGGTCAGCTGGTGAAAATAGATACCGAACCTATTCAGTACCTCTGCAATAATCCCATGTAGGGGAAACCTTAATCCAGCCTTTAGAAAGCTTTTGAAAATAACAATTTCATCTTTCTCCGGCTTTGGGGTAGTCTCTTCTCCCCCGAAGCGCAATAGCTTCTTCTGATTTTCAGTAAAAAAGCCCGATTTTACCATCTTGGACAGATCAGCCTTCGAAACAGTAGATTTCCCGAAGTCCAAGTGGCTGGGTTTGCTTGACATGGCAATGCGATAATCATCTTCGGGATCAGTTTCCTCAATATCTTCTTCCTCTGCTTCAGCGATTGCTTGTTCTGCATCATCACTAGGAATCTTTTCCGAAGTCACCAGCCCGGATCGTTGCATGGCTTCGGAGATAGGGACAGTCTCCGAAGCTTCAGTTTCGTCCCCCTCACGCTCAACCCTGGCGGTAGAACGGACTCTGGCCATTTAACTATGAACTTGTGAAACTTTAATACTTTCTTCTCCGAAGCAGGCTTCAAGCTGGAGCTTCGTTCGATTCCGACAGACAAGCTTCGGCGACGGTTAAAAATTTTGGCAGCAAAACAGTGCAAATAGCAATGAATGTTGTGGTAACTTCACACCTACTCGTCTGTTTATATAGTGCTGTAGGTAAGAAGGCGAAGCGCCAGAATTTTTACACCAGGCGGACACCCGCTCGCACTCGCTGCGTGGTGGACCGCAGAGACCGAACAGTAACTCTGTAAGGTGGGGCCGCTACACGCTGGGAGATTGAATCGTTTCTCGACAACGAGCTCAGGGAAGGTGTTTTTCAGACCTTCGGCGCTCCGAAGCTTAAGAGACTTTTTTCACGGATCAAGCTCGTTACGAAAAACGATCTAGCACCGCGAAAGGGGCTACTGTTGGGTCTATGCTTCGTCGCCGAAGGTCTTATAGGAAGAAGTGGTCCTCGGCTGAAGCTGTTTGTATAAGATAGCCGAAGGTTCCTCTTCGTGAAGCTTCGGTACTACAAACCGACTTAAAGATAGAATGACCTTTTAGTCCATAAAAGTCTGAGTCAATGTTGTAAGCTTTTATAAGGGGCATACTTGTAATTCCTCACAGGCTGCGTCCTGTGCCTATAAATAGTGAACAGTATTCCGTTACTGTTCACGCATTCGAGTAATTGCAATCGCATCTTCCGGAATCCAACCTTTTGCCAAGGCGAAGGTATTATTGTATTCAATGACTCAATATATTGAATAGATACAATGTAATTCGTCTATGGTGTATTTATCCCTTTTATACCTTTTATTGTGTTATCTTATAATTTTTACTGAAATTTTATTACGAAGATTTAAGCTTCGTAATTATGCTCTTATCAGCCTTCGTCCAAGGCCCATTATCCTCAAAGGAATAATGTTTCATGGACGAAGGACATTGACATTTAACACTTTATGTTGCCTTGTTCTTAATTCATAGCATTTGAGAACAAGTCCCCAACAACAGGGATGGGTTCTGTGTCTAGTGATTCTTTCACCAAGACCCCTGCATTTCCCTGTAATAGTGCGCCCAGTCCTGATAGTTGATAAAACCAGGAAAAATATTTAGAAAATAGTTTATAGTACAAATTTAATTGCAAAAACTTGTTTAAATTGTAGAAAATTCATATGAACTCCAAATTGGTCCATTCCAGTCCCTGAATTTTCATAATATTATTGTCTATCCATCTGTGCCACTGTTTTTACATGAAATACACATTAAAATTTATTTCTCACTTAACCCTATATTAAATACATAAAACCTTTGGAAATTCATAACTTAAAATATATAACTCCAAAATTAATGATTTCAGTTCCTATGATCTCATTTTAATGTCTAGATTATTACCGTGTATTTCATTTATATGTTTGATGTGATGTTAATTTATGCTATACTATGTATGTATTGTATTGATGCGAGTAGACGAGCAAGCAATAGATGATTCTGGGGTTCAGCTGGTAGAGACTGCTGAGCAGGAGCTCGTGGAAGGCAAGTTGTGCCCTTGACCACTTTTTACCCAATAATGTTCTTTAATATTACTTATTCATGAATAGGTTAATTTTGATGGGACCCGATAGGTCACCCTAGATTGTTTATCTCATTACCTTGTTTACCCCTGAATCACTTGGGTAGTTTGCTATTGCTTTACATGGTTTTGGGATAATCATTTATTATATCTATGTTCCAATTATTCTTGTTATTCTATTTATGTTCATGTCAAGTTCATTAATGTTAATTGGAACATAGAGCTTAACTTGAGAAACACGTGCCACCACAAGGGTTTAATGGGACACCCTTGGCTGACTAATTAGGAAAGCTAGTGGAAGACTACCTTACCCGAAAGGGGCAAGGGCAGTAGGGGAGTTGCATGCAAGGAGGTTCTCGGGTTGATTTAGCTGCGATGGCGGTCAGACGGGGGATTCTTGCAAGTGCTCTTCCCATAAACTGTAGCGGGTTTTCGGAAGCTAGTAGAACTTTATAAAGGCCTCGTAGTGTTGCCCTGCCGCGCTTCCTAGGTAGAGGTGTATGGGAGTCACGACCCCTTGGCAGATGGGTAACATGACTTGTGGGTAATCGGTACAACCTCTGCAGAGTGTAAAACTGGTATACTAGCCGAGCTCACGGTCATGAGCAGCTCAGGACTCTCTGATGTTTAAATTATGGAACTTAAATTCAATTTTGTCATATGCATCGCATGGGTTTATTATTAATTTGTTTTATTACTTTTACTTAAGGTTTGGTATTTGTTGGGTTTATGCTTCGTCGCCGAAGGTCTTATAGGAAGAAGTGGTCCTCGGCTGAAGCTGTTTGTATAAGATAGCCGAAGGTTCCTCTTCGTGAAGCTTCGGCATTACAAACCGACTTAAAGATAGAATGACCTTTTAGTCCATAAAGGTCTGAGTCGATGTTGTAAGTTTTTATAAAGGGCATACTTGTAATTCCTCACAGGCTGCGTCCTGTGTCTATAAATAGTGAACAGTATTCCGTTACTGTTCACGCATTCTGATAATTACAATCGCATCTCTCGGAATTCAACCTTTGCCAAGGCATAGGTATTATTGTATTTAATGATTCTATATAGTAAATATAATACAATTAGTCTTTGATTTATTCACTCATCTTATACCTTTTTGTATTATCCTATAAATGTCCATTGAAGTTTTATTACGAAGGTTTAACTTCGTAATTATACTTTTATCAACCTTCGTCCAAGATCCATTATCCTGAAGGGAATAATGTTTTAAGGACGAAGGGCGTTATTATTTAACATTTATGTTGCCTTGCTCTTGATTCATAGCACTTGAGAGCAAGTCTCCAACATTGGCGCCCACCTCCGGTGAACTCACTTCCACTTTTTGAGCTGATGGCTTCGTTCAACGACCAAGCTGGCGCTGCTTCGGACCCGAAGCTGGTGCTCCCGATCACAGGTGGCTCGTCCTCAGAGCCAGCTAACAAGAAACAAAAGAAGGAAGCACAGAGAAGGGTACAACATGTTGGGGTGCAAGGACCCTTCATCAAGTCAAGATGGTCTCACATTCCTATTACCTTCTCCCAAGAGGACCTTCAGCTCAAAGATTACCCACACAACGATGCCATGGTTATCTCTTGTGTTATCAAAGGATTTCTGGTCCACAATGTCTTGGTTGACACAGGCAGTGCAGCTGACATCATATTTGCTAAGGCCTTCAGACAAATGCAAGAGCTAGAAGATAAGATTCATGATGCTACACATCCTCTCTGTGGCTTCGGTGGAAGGCAGATTGTAGCATTGGGCAAGATCACCATGTCAGTGACCTTCGGGTTCATCAACAACACTAGAACTGAGCAAGTTGTGTTTGATATTGTTGACATGGAATACCCTTACAATGCAATTATTGGTCGTGGTACCCTCAACGCCTTCGAAGCAATCCTTCATCCTGCCTATCTTTGCATGAAGATACCTTCGGATCAGGGACCCATTGCTATCCATGGAAGTCAGGAAGCTGCAAGAAGGGCCGAAGGCAATTGGACTGACTCAAAAGCAATCCATAACATAGATGGAGCTGAAGCTTGTGAACAGTACAGATTCAGAAGGGAGAAAGCAGCTTCAGCAGATCAGCCGAAGCCTATGCTCTTATGTGAGGACATAGCAGAGCAGAAGGTGCTGTTAGGCTCTCAATTATCCGAAGAGCAGGAGAAAACCTTGATAAGGTTTTTGTTCAATAACAAAGATGTTTTTGCATGGTCAGCCAATGATCTCTGCGGAGTTAATAGAGATGTTATTGAGCACTCGCTCAATGTCGATCCATCCTTCAGACCCAGAAAGCAAAGGCTTCGGAAAATGTCAGATGATAAGGCCGAAGGTGCTCGCAACGAAGTCAAAAGACTCCTCAGTGCAGGAGTTATCAGAGAAGTGAAGTACCCAGAATGGCTAGCTAACACTGTTATGGTAAAAAAGGCCAATGGCAAGTGGCGAATGTGCATCGATTTTACAGATCTTAACAAGGCTTGTCCGAAGGATGAATTCCCACTACCAAGGATAGACTCTTTAGTTGATGCAGCAGCTTCTTCAGAGCTCATGAGTCTGTTAGACTGTTATTCAGGCTATCACCAAATTTGGATGAAGAAGGAAGATGAGCCGAAGACTAGCTTCATAACTCCAAGTGGCACATATTGCTATCTTCGGATGCCTGAGGGGCTCAAAAACGCTGGAGGAAGTTTCAGCCGAATGACTGCGAAGGTTCTCCAATCTCAAATAGGCAGAAATGTGCTAACTTATGTTGATGACATCATTGTAAAAAGCACGAAGCAGGAGAATCATATTGCTGATCTGCAGGAGACCTTCGCCAGTTTCAGGCAAGCTGGCTTAAAGTTAAATCCAGAAAAATGTGTCTTCGGAGTGAAGAAGGGGAAATTTCTTGGATGCTTGGTTTCAACAAAGGGAATTGAAGCTAATCCAAGTAAAATTGAAGCTATACTTCGGATGGAGCCACCAACTACAAAGAAGGGGGCTCAAAGATTGACAGGAAGATTGGCATCTCTCAATAGATTCATATCTAGATCAGCAGAGAGAAACTTACCATTCTTCGAAGTGCTGAAGTCAGCCGAAGTCTTTCAATGGGGACCAATCCAGCAGAAGGCTTTCGAAGAACTGAAACAATATTTAATAGATCTAACAACATTGACTCCACCAATGCCAGGGGCTCCTTTATTATTATATGTGGCAGCTTCGCACTCAGCGGTAAGTGCAGCGCTTGTCCAGGAGAAGCTTGATGGTCAAGTCAAGAGGCAGGCCCCAATATATTTTGTTTCCGAGGTTCTTAGTTTATCAAAGAAAAATTATACAGAGTTGGAGAAGGTACTGTATGCTGTCTTGATGGCCTCCAGGAAGCTTCGGCACTATTTCCAAGCTTACAACATAATTGTTCCTTCTTCACAACCTCTGAAGGATATTATGAGGAACCGAGAAGCTACTGGAAGGATTGGAAAATGGGCTGCAGAGCTCAACGAATTTTGTATTGAATATGTTCATAGATCTTCGATTCAGTCCCAGGCGTTGGCAGACTTCATTGCTGACTGGACGCCAGGGGCTCAGGAGGAGGAAACGAACAAAGACAACGAAGCCTGGACAGTGTTTTGTGATGGATCTTGGGGAACCTTCGGAGCAGGAGCGGCTGCTGTGTTGGTTTCACCTTCCAAAGTCAAAACTTGTTATGCGGCAAAGCTTGATTTTAGTTGCACAAATAACATTGCTGAGTACGAAGCATTGATTCTAGGTCTTCGGAAGTTAAAAGCAATGGGAATCAGAAGGGCCATACTTAAAACTGATTCCCAGGTTGTTTCGGGTCATATTGACAAGAGTTGCAAGGCTAAGGATCCGAAGCTTGAAAAATATCTGGATATGGTTCGAAGAGTTGAAGCTTCCTTCGAAGGGTTTTCTGTCAAAAATATCCCTCGAGGACAAAATGAGCATGCTGATTTGCTAGCTAAGTCAGCAGCACAGGGGCTGCCTTTACCTTCGGATGTGTTCTTCGAAACAATAAAAGCACCTTCGGTGGAACTTCTTGAAAGAGCAGTCCTTAATATATCTCCTGTTTTTAGCGAAGATTGGAGAACCGAGATCATCTCTTACCTTCAGAGTAAATTCCTTTCAGATGACGAAGCCTATAACAAGAGAATAGAGGCAAGAGCTCGTCCATATGTCATAATAGAAGGGGAGTTGTACAAGCATGGAGTTTGTGCTCCGCTACTCAAATGTTTATCCAGAGCCGAAGGTATAGAGTTAATGAAAGAAATACATGCAGGCCTGTGTGGATCTCACATCGGATCTAGGCCGTTACTTGGAAAAATTTTCCGCCAAGGATTTTATTGGCCGAAGGCAGCTTCGGATGCAGCAGAATTGGTTCAGAAGTGCGAAGGTTGTCAGAAATGTGCAAAAGATCAAAAACAACCTTCGTCCTTAACACAGCTCATACAACCCACTTGGCCATTGCAAAGGTGGGGCCTTGACTTGTTAGGTCCGTTACCACCGGCCCAAGGGAACCTGAGATATGTTGTAGTAGCTGTGGAATATTTTTCTAAATGGATTGAGGCGAAGCCTTTAGCCACAATAACTTCGGCCACTGTCCAAAAGTTTTTCTGGCAGAATATTGTTTGTCGTTTCGGGGTGCCAAAGGCTATCACTGTGGATAATGGGACACAGTTTGACTCCGAAGCTTTCAGGGATTTCTGTGACCAAATTGGTACGAAGATCCATTTTGCATCAGTTAGGCACCCGGAGTCAAATGGACTCGTTGAAAGAGCCAACGGCATTATAATGACAGGAATAATGAAGTTAATCTTCAACCAACCCAGGGGAAAATGGCCAGATCAGTTAACCAAAGTGGTGTGGAGCCACAACACAACAACATCAAGGTCTACAGGCTTCACTCCATTCAAGTTGTTATTCGGTGACGAAGCAATAACTCCAGAGGAAGCTAAAACCGGATCAATAAGGATAGTAGCTTCGGCAGAATCAGATTCCGAAGCTGCTTATTCTATAGAAAAAGATGCTTTAGAAGGGATCAGACTACAAGCCGTGGAGAACATCAGTAAATATCAAGCCGAAACAATCAAATGGCGGGATAGAAAGGTTCGGCTAAAAAATATTGAGCCAGGACACTTGGTGCTTCGAAGAGTAGCCAACCCAGAAACAGTGGGCAAGTTGCAGTTGAAATGGGACGGACCTTTCTTAGTAGCATCTTCGTCAAGACCCGGTTCATACAGATTGAAGGATATGGACGGCAACGACATTCCTAGGTCTTGGAATGCGGATGAGCTTCGGCGATATTATGTATAACTTGATGTAATTTTTCATATTTTTTATTTTTCTTTCATGGCACCCTTTTCCTTTCCGAAGGGGGAGAAAGGTTTTTAATGGGGCCAGCACATGTAATTTCCTTTTTTAGTTCTATAAGAGCAAAATCCCCCAAGGAATGTAAATGTAAAAGCTGAGAGCGCACCATCGAGTGCCAAAAAGTAAAGGCGAAGAAGCTCCAAAGTCGTTCCTAAGGGAATGCAGAGCTTACAGCGAAAAGTCAACGCTGATTCCGCCAAAAGTAAAGGCGAAGAAGCTCCAAAGTCGTTCCTAAGGGAATGCAGAGCTTACAGCGAAAAGTCAACGCTGATTCCGCCAAAAGTAAAGGCGAAGAAGCTCCAAAGTCGTTCCTAAGGGAATGCAGAGCTTACAGCGAAAAGTCAACGCTGATTCCGCCAAAAGTAAAGGCGAAGAAGCTCCAAAGTCGTTCCTAAGGGAATGCAGAGCTGAGGTGTGATTGTTTTTAAGAAAATAATGGCTATGAATATAGCTTCGGATACGTGTTTGGCCATTCATTTGCACATCACATTACATCATGGCATTTGCATTCATAAACATTCATCTAGGCATATGTAGGATAATCATCTTCATGGCATAAATGGTCGCTTCGGCAAAAAGAGAAAAAAAAGAAAGGAAAATATTGTTTTCTATGCTTCGTTGCGTACGAAAAGAAGGGAAGGTGTTTTTTCGCCTTCAGCTCAAAAGAAAATTTCGTCCACATCAAAGCATTTATCATACATCAATGGAAGGATAAGGATATATAACAAGGTATGAACAGAATTCATTAAAGACAAGTTTTAGTTACATTTACAAAAGTTATCTCAAAAGTTTCTCAAGTACTGTCTACAGTCTACTATCTAAATCTCCAAGGAGCTTCGGCTTCGGCGTCATTTTTGATCATCAGCTTCGGCTTCGTCATCCTACATGAATAAGATCGTTGTAAGTCAAAATCAAGTTTACAGGAAAAGGTAAGCACAAGGTATGGTTTCTTACTGGATCAAGGTGGCTACGAGCTTCGTCTCCAGCCTTCTCTCGCCCACCTTTTGTCCATATCATTTTTACAAATCGATTCGAGATACTTCGGGCGAGATCAGGGATGTCATCCAGGATTGATGGTGATAAAGTGAAATTTGGCCTATTGACAATCTTCCCATGATCACAGCCAGCCTTCAGGAAGGCTGCAGCAGTCCCTCGAGAAGCCACCCAGGCACAGAAGTCGCCATGCCCAGCTATGACTTCGTCGAGCTCGTCAATCTCCCCCTCAATATGTTCGAAGGTTTTCGGTAGATCTTCAGCCGAGGGGGTGAATTTTTCACTGCTGGCTCCAACTGAGTAAAAAATCTTTCTTAATCGTTGAATGCAGTTGTTGCTAAATTCCAAGCATTTTTCTTGAAGACTTGTCAGTAGTTTTCTCAAATCTGAATTTTGTTGAGCTTCGGCTTCAAGTTTTGCATTAAGATCTTGTTTTTCTCGTTCGAACTGCTCAGACTGGCGGAGAAGCTTCGTATTCAGTTCTGTTATTTTTGCTTCGGCTTCCGCCAATAAACCTTCGGTTGCCTGGAGCTCAAAGTTCTTTTTCTCAAAAGCATCTGATTGCTCCTTTATTTTGCTTTCCAAATTTTTTATTATAACTTCGTGCTTTTTATCTTCAAAATCTTGCTGCATTTGCAAGGCTTTGCTCAACAGCATACTCTACACGAACACAACCTTCGTCAGACATGTTTTTATTATTCTAAACAATAAAAGTTAAGGGACAAGTTATTCACCTTGAAGTTGGAGTAAAATAAACTACCAACGACATGTTGTCGTCGGTAGCGGCTGATGTCTGTTTCTAGCTTTGGGAATCCAATACTCTTGGACAAAGTACTGATAACTTTGGCCCCTGTTTGATCTCGAATACACTCTAATTTCTCATCATCAATGCCTCCGAAGAGGAGTGCCCCAGGTTTGTATCCACAGGATTTGGCATACTCTCTAAGCTCTTCTATTTCAGCTTTTGATAGATGTTCTCCAACTAAGTTCTGGAACACGAAGGCTTCGTTTTCTGAAGCTTCATCAGCAATTTCTTTTCCTTTCTTCGACGCTGCGGTCACGACCTCTTCGGCAGCAGCGGTAGCTTCTTCTGCAGCCATGTCTAGCAGTATTTGATCAATATGTTCAATTGTGCTCTCCAGGTTCAAATCTTCAGCTGAGGCAGCTTCGGCAGCTGCGGCCTCCGAAGGTGCAATTTCAATATCTGTCCCCTCTGCAGCCGCCGGTGTTTTCTGGGCTGAAGCTCTTGGTGGCGTCTTGTCAATTACCTCTGTTACAGTGATAATTCTTTGTTTCTTTGCCTTGATTGTCTTCTTCGATTTTTCGGGCTCCTTGTCCTTCTGAAAAAACTTTGTCAGTTGAGGGCCCAGTGGACTTAGCTTCGCAGGTAAGGATTCAGTCATTACCTTCAGAATTTCCTCAACGACAGCAGCAGAAGGTGATGCGGGGGTTTCTTCTGCTTCGGATATTTGTTGCTTCGGAGAAGAAGCTGTCCTCTTCTTCGGAATTTTCTTCTTTAGTTCTTTTTCTTCATTCACGGCCTCAGTTATCCTTTTTCTTTTTTGACCCCCAGCACCTTTGTTCAGGTTTTCATAATCAGGGTAATCAAAGCCCAAGGCGTCCAACACTCGATTTAGCCTTCGTTTCGGACGGGTGCCGAAGGTTGCGGTCATCAGTTGATCTTCTTTTTTGGAATAATTGCCAAGTATTTCATTACACATTGCTTCAATTGTTTCCAGCCACTCTTGGCAAGGTGCTTTAAAGTATTTCTTAAATTTGAAATAGTAAGGCAAACGCACAAGTTCACCTTCTTTCTTTTTCCCCTTCAGCTTCGGCATTTCCCATTCTTTTAAACTAGGAAAAACATGGAAAGCCAAGAACTCCTGAACCAGGTCTCTTGTACTAATATGCTCTGCAACAATTCTGAATTCATCCATTGCTTTTTGTGTGGTACCGTCTACTGACATGTTGCAGAGAGGCCGGGTTTCTCCGAAGATTAGTTCGAGTGGACTTTGCACGAGCTTCTCCTTGTCATCATTAACCTTGACATAGAACCACTTGGATTTCCACCCCGCTGCCCATTTACTCCGATAGCTGATTATAGGAAACTTCGTAGTTTTCCGATAAGCAAAATTGTAGCAGCCAAAATTGTCATGCAATCCATCCTTTCTAGCCTTCGTCTGGTAATGCAGCTCGTGAACCCGGCAAAAGCTGTCCGCAAATGGCTCCACTGTTTGGCTTCGGAGTGCCCAGATATAAACACTGAGCCTAACGATAGCGTTAGGGGTCAGTTGGTGAAAATAGATACCGAACTTCTTCAGCACCTCTGCAATAATCCCATGAAGCGGGAATCTTAATCCAGCCTTTAAAAAGCTCTTAAAAATGACAATTTCATCTTTTTCCGGCTTCGGGGTAGTCTCTTCTCCCCCGAAGCGTAATAGCTTCTTCTGATCCTCATTGAAGAAGCCTGATTTTACCATTTTGGAGAGATCAGCCCTCGAAACGGTAGATTTTCCAAAGTCCAAGTGGCTGGGTTTGCTTGGCATGGCAAAACGATAATCGTCTTCGGGATCAGTTTCCTCAATAACTTCTTCTTCCACTCCGGCAACTGCTTGTTTCGCTTGTTCTGCATCTTCACTAGGGATCTCTTCAGAAACCACCAGCCCGGATCGTTGCATGGCTTCGGAGATGGGAACAGTCTCCGAAGCTTCAGTTTCGCCCCCCTCACGCTCAACCCTGGCGGTAGAACACACTCTAGCCATTTCACTATGAACTTGCGAAACTTTAATACTTTCTTCCTCCGAAGCAGGTTTCAAGCTGGAGCTTCGTTCGATTCCGACAGACAAGCTTCGGCGATGGTTAAAAATTTTGGCAGCAAAACAGTACAAATAGCAATGAATGCTGTGGTAACTTCACACCTACTCGTTTGTTTATATAGTGCTGCAGGTAAGAAGGCGAAGCGCCAGAATTTTTATACCAGGCGGACACCCGCTCGCACTCGCTGCGTGGTGGACCGCAGAGACCGAACAATAACTCTGCAAGGTGGGGCCGCTACGCGTTGGGAGATTAAATCGTTTCTCGACAACGAGCTCAGGGAAGGTGTTTTTTAGACCTTCGGCGCTCCGAAGCTTAAGAGACTTTTTTCACGGATCAAGCTCGTTACGAAAAACGATCTAGCACCGCGAAAGGGGCTACTGTTGGGTTTATGCTTCGTCGCCGAAGGTCTTATAGGAAGAAGTGGTCCTCGGCTGAAGCTGTTTGTATAAGATAGCCGAAGGTTCCTCTTCGTGAAGCTTCGGCATTACAAACCGACTTAAAGATAGAATGACCTTTTAGTCCATAAAGGTCTGAGTCGATGTTGTAAGTTTTTATAAAGGGCATACTTGTAATTCCTCACAGGCTGCGTCCTGTGTCTATAAATAGTGAACAATATTCCGTTACTGTTCACGCATTCTGATAATTACAATCGCATCTCTCGGAATTTAACCTTTGCCAAGGCATAGGTATTATTGTATTTAATGATCCTATATAGTAAATATAATACAATTAGTCTTTGATTTATTCACTCATCTTATACCTTTTTGTATTATCCTATAAATGTCCATTGAAGTTTTATTACGAAGGTTTAACTTCGTAATTATACTTTTATCAACCTTCGTCCAAGATCCATTATCCCGAAGGGAATAATGTTTTAAGGACGAAGGGCGTTATTATTTAACATTTTATGTTGCCTTGCTCTTGATTCATAGCACTTGAGAGCAAGTCTCCAACAGTATTTATTTACATTTAGTAACTACTAATAAAAGTTTGATCAACTACTTAAAAGCAATGCTCAGCTTTAACCCCTGTCATTGATTTAGCCTTACACATCACATGAACTCTCCCACCTTTGTGAGTTCATGTCCACTGGTTCCCCACAACTTGTTGAGCTATGATCATGTGTGAGCTCACCCTTGCTGTCTCACACCCCCCACAGGAGAAGAACAGGTGGTTCAGGAGGAGCCACAAGGCGAGGAGTATGATCTGATCTAGGTGGCGTTTCTCAGTTGACATTGGCGCCGACGATCCTTAGTTCGTTTTATTTATTCTTTTATTTTGTAATAAGACTTCCGCTATGTAATAAATACTCTGAATATTGTGACATTTATCTCTATACACTCTGTTATTATATATGTTGTCTTCTTGGCGCATGTATGAGATGCACCTAGCTTTGTTCCTTAAAGTCGGGTGTGACAACTGCACAGATCCGAAGTCCAGGGATTAGAGAAGAAACTCAATGAATTGACTGAAAATTTTAATGTCGAGCAAACAAAACGCGAAATATCTTATACTGAACGGCTAAGGGTTCAGAAAAATGTCGAGGAACTTCGTCGAGCAAAAGAGGAATGCCACAATGTTGCCATGGAATGTTGTAACAAATTGAAAAATAGCTTTGCCAAAGTTGGCACATTCTCTACGGAGCAAAATTTTATCTCTGGCGATCCTGATGGAGTTATTCGGTGGATCGGCGCCGAGGCCGAAGCTTTTGACGAAATTCTTAGTGATAGGGGAGACTTCTGTGCCTTCGCAGGTGCTTGTGGAGCTGCATCACTTCTTGAGAAGGTTGGCTGTGAGCATGCAAAGGTTGAAGCTCAGCCAGAATTCTTGGTCTCAGCTAATGACGTTAAGAACCCTTCAGCCGAAGCCGCTGCACTGCGTGGAAAATTTTATTCCGAAGTCTGGTTGAGAGGTGGCCGAGAGATAGCTGACAAAGCTATTAGAAAAAATGACGAGGAGTCTCATGCTACCATGGAAGAGACAAGAAAGGCTGAAGCAGCTGCAGAGCGTGAAAGACTTATATGTATGCCTGTCGTGATTCTAGCTTCGTTAACTGTTTTAGCTTCGGAACTAAAGAACACTTATACTATGGTGCAGCTGAACTTTCTCCCCCTCCAGAGCCATATGACCCTGAAGCCGATCCACTTGATGTAATTAGAATAACTAATGAAGCTGTTGACGAAGCTGTTAACAGACTGCTAAACGAAGCTGCTGATAAAGTTTTGAAAGAAGATGACTAGACTTTGTCTATTCAGACTGTAGAATTTTTGTATGCAGCTTCCTTTTGTAAGAAACCATTATCAACTATTTGTATACTTAATGATGTAATATATTTCTTTGTGAGGCGTGAAACCTTCGAACGTACCATTTTGAGCTATAGGCGAAAAAAATCTTCCCTTCTTTTCACGCTTCATAAAGAAAAAAGAAATCCCCTTCTTTGCTGAAGCAACTTTGAAGGTCTCTCCGTAGATTATTGCATAAGAATATTGTTGTCGAAGGTTCAAACCTCGTATAAAAACACCTCTGCCAAGGACATAGGTCTTGCATTATTGATACACTTCTCTCGTGATTCTTTGTCGAAGATAGACTTAACCTCATGGGTTAGCCAATATATTTGAAGGAGCAATTTTCCTTCTTTTCCACTGTTTCTGATGATGCAAGATGATGAATGATGCGATGCTATGCAATATGATATGATGATATGATGCAACTAATGTTAATGCACGAATCATACAAGTAAGACTTTACATCCCCTTAGGAACGACTTTGGAGTCTCTTCACCTTTTACTTAGGTGGTATTTTAGCTCTGCATCCCCGTAGGAACGAATTTGGAGCTAAGCTCTGCATCCCCTTAGGAACATCTTTGGAGTTTCTTCACCTTTTACTCAGATGGCATTTTAGCTATGCATTCCCATAGGAACGTCTTTGGAGCTAAGCTCTGCATCCCCTTAGGAATGACTTTGGAGCTTCTTTACCTTTTACTTAGGTGGCATTTTAGCTCTCCATTCTCGTGGGAACGACATTGGAGCTTCTTCACCTTTTCTGTTACACTCGATGGTGTAAACCCAGATTCATTACAACAGACCGAAGGTTGTACCTTCTTATATTGTCTTTGGAGAAAAACATAAAGGCAAGAAAAGCAAAGATTACATTAAGTATGAAATGTTTTTTTTGATTAAGCCCTTATATTGTTTCAGTAAATATGTCTCGACTCTGGCACAGTGTTGTTGACTGTTTGAGCTTCAGATTCTTCACGTGTATCACACTGTTGTTGCGCCTGGCGGTGCCCTTCTGGCTGCTGATTGTGAGGCAAGGTTGGAGCCATGGGTGGTGGTGGTAGCGGGGCCCATGCAGCTTGTGAGTGTCTTGCCGAAGTCGGCAGCTTATTTTACTCAAATTTTAAAGTAAGGTTCCTTTACTATTTTTCTTTTATCATGCTGACTTAAGTATTTCAATAATGAAGTTCTAACTTTAATTCGTCTTTTCAGAGTCTGTTGCTGAGGAAGGCCTTGAAAATCCAGCAGCATGACAAAGACAGAAAAATGAGTTTGTTATCGAAGGCTTGGAAGAAAACATTAAAAAACTTGAAACTTCTTTGAAGGAAAGAGACAACATGCTGCATTCAGCCGAAGGCTCTCTCGCTGAAGCTCAATCTCAAAATGAAAATTGAGCAAAGAGCTAGAAGAAGCTCAAACTCTTTTGGAAAGGAACTCGGATTGCTTCGATCGCGAGTCCGAAGCGCTGAATGCGACAATCAAAACCGAAGTTGAAAAGAATGTCAAACTGAACGAAACAGTCTAAATTCTTCAGGATAAATGCTTCAGTTTTTCTATTCAATGCATTGCTCGGCTGAAGGGTATCTTCAATTTTGTTGGAGCCATATCTGAAGAAATTACCCTTTCTGCTGAAGATATTCCTGGGGCTCTTGAATATGTTGAAAAAGAGGTTGACGTCCTCGACAAAGTTATAAATGGCCACAGTGATTTCTGTGCGCTAGTGTCTTCTCGTGGCACAGCTGTTGCTTTCATGAAAGCTGGATGTAATCATATAAGAGCCATTAATAGGCCAAACTTCAGCCTTTCACCGTCTGACCTAGTTTATATTCCAGCCGAAGCTCGAAGCATAGGCAACAGATTCATCACTCAAATCTGGGCGAAGGGCGGCCGAGAGATGGCTAGAGACGAAGCTCGAAACCTGCTCAACAAAGTATAGAAATTCTATTTACCTTTATGCCTTTATTTCATATTTTTCCTTACCATATTCCTCAATACCCTTGCTTTTGTCATTCTTCAGGGTTATACTACTAAAAGCTAGTGAACCGAAGCTAGTTCAGAAGCGTTGAAGGAGACTTCGGAAGCTTCTTTTGTTAATATCTGTAGAAACACTTTTGGAGGTTCTTTGTATAAGAAAGTGTATCATTTAGCAAAGAATTGTAACTTAATGTGAACATTTTTTTGTAAATATTTGTGAATGCTTCGTAATGCTGCTTTACTTTTTATTCGTGTGTTGTCTGCTTTGCTGTGGATGAAACTAATGCTCGCAACTTTTTGAGCCGAAGGCGAAAAACACTGTCACACCCGGTTCTGGGGGCAAAATCGAATGCATGGCATATGTGTGCCAAGATCCATTTTCCAAACATATGTTGATGTCACAACTTTAATATATCAAAAGGCAATGCAATAAAGGCGTAAAGAGAGTAGAAAAATCTTTATTACAACATCCAGATAATAGTATCTTAAAATGTATCATCAAAGTAAAGCGGAAATAACATGAGTAATCTCCCACAGGAAGATGACCGGCGCATCGTTAGACTCAGTATTCATCAAAATCCCCATCAAGGTCTTCTTCATCACCCTCTGATCAAAATATTAGCAAGGGTGAGCTCACTTTTGGTCGGGGCTTAGCAAGTGGGGGAAAAATTAATGCAAGTTTAACAAGGTGAGGCTAAGGTTAAGCAGTAAGCATTTTAGTTGGTCAATATTTTATTAGAACACATGTCTTACTAATAAGTGTGTATCCCAAGTATCCCATTTAAACAAAGGTATAAGAGTATAACAAAAACACTTAAGTGAAACCACTTGAGCAAACCATTGGCAGATCATCAGATCTCGATTTATTGTCCATCCTTAAGTTCGATTATCATGTGAGGGTCCAGGTTGCTCTTAACCATGAGCACGGCTGACATATCAGTTTTACACTCTGCATAGGTGGTACAACTTTACCCACAAGCCATGTATCCCATCTAGCCTAGGTTGATCGAACCCGTAAACACTGCCGAGGTGAATGGCTAGGGATCCATTATGAGGCTTTCACAAAATACACTTAATACAAAGCAACCCGCTAAGGTTTCCAAGTCGGTGTGGAGGCCCTCTGGGCGAGGTACCTTAGCCAAGAATATGTCCCCATGTTAACGTGAGTTGCCACCACTGCCGCTCCCCCTCTTGCCCATATTTCAGGTAAGGTTGCTAGGTACTAAGCATATAAAGCTAATTACCAAAGCTAGAGCCATGGTAGCACTCGTGGTTGCACTGTTATCCTGGGGGTCACTCCATGTTCCAATTAATATGAAATAATCTTGTTTAACCATCGGGTCAACACCATAATGCCAATTTCATTTCTAGAACATTAATATCAAATAATGAGTGACATCAAAGTCATCAAGTTGAGCTGTAGCACAAATTTGCAAAGCATAGTATTTTCCCTAGGTAATCAAGGAATACAGTTGGTAAATCTAGGAAATCCTTAATTAGACAAATCCCATGAAATTATACAGTATATCCGAATAGTAAACATTATTATATCCATTAATTGGATATAAATAGAATATGCAGAGGGAGAATCCACTTGCCTTGTTCGAGAGTTTCATGTGGGTCGTCCTCGAACGTGTTTGGCTCGTCTACCTCACAGTCCACTTCTAGCATCGATTTGCGTATCGCACATATAAAAGAATACGTACGCCAAATAAATAAACATACACCAGTACATGGGTAATCATTCACCATTACATTCTCATTCATAGATCACACTTATCACACTCATAAATATGGCTTAAACGTAAATACTTATTAATTCATTATGACTATTACCGCGAGTCATTATTGATGAAATTATGAGTAGGTGGCTATAATACTAGTTTTATCTAGTATTAACATTCTTTATGAAAACATAGGCTAATTATTTTCTTTATTACTAATAATAGACTAAGAGATTTTATTCCTTTTATTTCTAAACAGAACTTATGTGTATAACTAAAAATGGCTTATTTATGATTCTTCTAACATTAATATTCTAAGAATCAATATAAATCACTAATTGGACTTCTAATAACATAATCATGGTTATTATGACATAAACAAGTGTTTTACTAATTTTAAGAATTTAAGTGCTATACTCATAGACACATTTATTTTGGCTAGTAAAAACCTATTTTCATTACGACTAGTGATATTCTTTTAGTTTTCTCTTTTCTTTCTAAAAGAAAGTATCAATAATAATCAGAGGTCAAAACATCTAATAAATAACTTAGACCGATGATTAACCTATAATTCTGGCACCAAGATAAATTCTACACCACTTACTAATTCCGTGCTCAAGAATTTCCATTATTTATTTAGTGCCTAAATGAACCTTTGATTATAACTTCTAAATAAACATTTAAATTCATCCTAAATAGAATTAGTTATAAAATCACTTATTTAGTATTTGTACCACATGTCTACCGAATTTCGTCATTCTTTCTAATCCAAAAACATTGCACACAAATAACATGTCTAATAATTATACACATATACTCAACGATTCACATACACATGAATCGTCAAATCACATCATCCCAATATTACAACGATAATTCACAAAATTCATAAATTAATTCAAACATAATTTCAAAATTCAATTCAAATTGTTTTGGGTTGTCTTCAACCTTGGATTCTCGCTTGTGCAGGGAGGAACTCGACGGGGGGTTCGGCCGAGTGGGGAAGAGGCAGGGGCTCGGCGTCGGGCGGGCTCCGGCGGGTGCTGCACAGTCGACGAAGCTCCAGCGACAGCGTGTGCAAGTTTCGGCGGACAGTCCGTGCACGACGCGACGGCGAGAGCGAGGAGAGTGGGAGAGAGGGGGCGAGCTCGGGTAGGGAAGGGAGAACTCCATGGCGCGACCAGCTTTTTAGAGAGAGGGAGGGGAGGGGGAGAGACGTCGAGGGGAGAGGGAGGGGCGCCGGTGGCTCCATTACTCAGATTAATGGCGGCGGTCATTTCTAATGGCATCAATGGAGAGAGAAGAGGAAACCGACGGCCTTGAATGGGGCGCGGCGTGCATGGCGCGGACGCCTAGGGGCGCGACTAGGGAGGCAGGGCGCAGGTGGAGTCAGGCGCGGGTCGGGCATTTGGCGGCAGCGGCTCCACGCGCGGGCGCGCGGCCTAGCGGCGCAGGGAAGGGCGCATGAGGGTTAGGGCGCGGGTGGGGCTTAATGGGCCCCTAGTGGGCCGCGGTTAGGGTTAGGTTTTTCTTTTGTTTTTTCTATTTCTTTTCTATTTCAAAATATATTTTTAAATAACCCTAAAAATCATAATAATTATACCAAAATTATTTATAACTAAAATATTTATTTTTTTGACTGATAATTATTATATTATTTAATTGGATTTTCATTAAGAAGGAAATTCTACTAAATATCCAAAATCAAACAAAACCAAAAATTATTCTCTATGCAAAATAAAAATCAAACATTAAAAAGAAAAATTATTACCCTAATTATCATTAATACTCTTAAATGTATTATTTTAGTTGATGGTTTTTATAGTGTCACAAACACCTTCCCTTCTTTTCATTCACATCGAAGCACCTTTTGAGCAAAATCAAAGAATGGCCCCCTCATATATAACGAAGCATTTTCCTTTCTTTTTCTAAAAGACAACTTCATTTGAGATGAAGCATCTTTGTTTACAATGAAATATTTTCTCGTTGGAGGCAGAAACCCTTGCTTTTCCTGTTAATGCCTTATGCTTTATGTCATGAAGCGATGAAGCTACAGATGCCTAATGTATGTTTGTATGAATGCAAAAGATGATGTGATGAAGTATGCAAATGTATGCTGAAGGTAAAACACTCACGCGAATACACACCTAGATTCTGCATCCCCTTAGGAATGACTTTGGAGTCTCTTCACCTATTACTTAGGTGGTATTTTAGCTCTGCATTCCCTTAGGAGCGACTTTGGAGCTAAGCTCTACATCCTCTTAGGAACGACTTTGGAGCTTCTTCACCTTTGACTTAGGTGGCATTTAAGCTCTGCATCCCCATAGGAATGACTTTGGAGCATCTTCACCTTTTCATACTTTTTTACACTCGATGGTGTAATCCCAGATCTTTACATTTTACATGTAGGGGAAGCTGGCCCTTGTATTGCAAAGGGCTGCGCAAGAAAAAAAGAAAATTACAACCTTTGGCCCCATTAAAAATCTTTCTCCCCTCTTGAAAGGAAAAGGGTGCCATAGGGAAAAGTAAGAAAATTACATAGTTTACACATAATATCTCCGAAGCTCATCTGTATTCCAAGATCTTGGAATGTCATTATCGTCCATGTCTTTCAGCCTGTATGATCCAGGTATTAACGAAGACACCACCAAGAAAGGACCTTCCCACTTAAGCTAAAGCTTCCCCACTGTGTCTGGGTGGCCACTCTTCGAAGCACCAAGTGCCTTGGCTTGATATTCTTTAATCTTACCTTTCTGTCTCGCCATTTAACAGTTTCGGCCTGATATTTATTGATGTGATATATTGCTTGAAGCCTGGTCCCTTCTATAGTGTCTTTTGTTATTTTGCAAGCCTCTTCGTCTTCTGCCGAAGCTAGGGTCCTTATTGAACCTGTTCTTGCTTCTTCCAGTGTTATTGCTTCATCACCGAATAAAAGCTTGAATGGAGTAAACCCTGTTGATCTTGAGACAATAGTGTTATGATTCCATACCAGTTTTACCAACTCATCTGGCCACTTTCCTTTTGGCAGATTGAAGATTGACTTCATTATTCCTGTTATAATGATTACGTTAGTTCGTTTTACCAATCCATTTGATTCTAGATGCCTCACAGATGCAAAATGCATTTTTGTACCAATTTGGTCACAAAAAGTTTTGAATGTTTCAGCATCAAACTGAGTTCCGTTATCAACCGTGATAGCCTTCGGCACACCAAACCGACAAACATTATTCTGCCAGAAGAACTTCTAGACCGTGACCGAAGTGATTTTAGCTAGGGGTTTAGCTTCGATCCACTTTGAAAAGTACTCCACCACTACCACAACATATTTCAAGTTTCCTTGCGCTGGTGGAAGTGGGCCTAATAAATCGAGGCCCCACCTTTGTAATGGCCAAGTGGGCTGGATTAGTTGAGTTAAAGGCGAAGGTTGTTTTTTATCTCTGGCACACTTCTGGCAGTTTTCACATTTTTTAACTAGATCCGCTGCATCTGAAGCTACTTTCGGCCAATAAAATCCTTGCTTAAAACTTTTCCAAGCAAAGGTCTGGACCCAATATGAGCTCCGCATACCCCTGCGTGTATCTCTTTCATTAGTTCTTGACCTTCGGCTCTAGACAAACACTTCAGCAATGGAGAACAAACTCCTTGTTTGAACAATTCTCCTTCTATGATCATATAAGGCCTTATCCTGGCTTGCATTATTTTTATGTAAACTTCATCGTCCGAAGGATAATTGCCTTGCAGGAAAGATACAATCTCAGTCCTCCAATCTTCGTTGTGTTCTGGTGAGATTGTAAGCACCGCTCGCTCCATGAGCTCGATTGAAGGTGCTTTTAGAGTTTCAAAGAATACTTCCAAAGGGAGTGGGAGCCCCTGTGCCGCTGATTTAGCTAGTAAATTTGCATGCTCATTTTCTCCTCTTGGGATATTCCTCACTGAGAAACCTTCAAAAGAGACTTCCATTCTTCAGACTATATCAAGATACTTCTCAAGCTTCAGATCTCTTGCTCTGCTGCTTTTATCAACATGTCCTGTGATGACCTGTGAGTCAGATTTGAGGACTGCCCTTCTTATTCCCATCGCCTTAAGCTTTTGAAGCCCCAAGAGAAGAGCTTCATACTCTGCAATGTTATTTGTGCAGTTGAACTCCAATATGGTTGCATAGCAGGTTTTGATCTTGGATGGTGAAATTAGGATAGCAGCTGCACCTGCGCCAAAGGTCCCCCATGACCCATCACAGAACACTGTCCAAGCTTCGTTTTTTGTTGTGCTTCCTTTGTCCTAAGCCATCGGCGTCCAATCAACAATGAAGTATGCTCACTTGCGATTGGATTGAAGATCTATGGACAAAATCAATAGCGAATTCATTTAGTTCTGCGACCCACTTTCCAACTCTTCCCGTGGCTTCTCTGTTTCTTATAGTGTCCTTGAGAGGCTGAGACTAAGGTACCATAATGTTGTATGATTGGAAATAATGCCGAAGCTTTCTAGAGGCCATCAATACAGCATATAGCACCTTCTCCAGCTCTGTGTAATTTCTTTTTGATGGACTAAGTACTTAGGAGATGAAGTATACTAGAACTTGCTTCTTCGCTTGATTATCTTGTTTCTCCTGCACCAGTGCTGCACTGACATCAACATGGGAAGCAGCTACACACAGTAGCAATGGGGCTCCTAACGAAGGTGGAGTCAATGTTGTTAGTTGTATTAGATATTGCTTCAGCTCTTCGAAAGCCTTTTGTTGAATTGGTCCACATTGAAAAATCTTTGGCTGATTTTAGGACTTTGAAGAATGGCAAATTGCTCTCTGCTGATCTTGAGATGAATCTGTTTAAAGATGCCAGTCTTCCTGTTAGTCTCTGAGCACCCTTTCTCGTCCTTGGTGGCTCCATCCGAAGTATAGCTTCTATTTTTCTTGGATTTGCTTCAATTCCTTTTGTTGATACAAGGCACCCAAGAAATTTTCCCTTCTTCACCCCGAAGACACATTTCTCTGGATTGAACATGAGACCAACCTTCCTAAAATTGGCAAATGTTTCTTGCAAGCCGGCAATATGATTTTCTTGCTTCATGTTTTTTACAATGATATCATCGACATATGTCAGAACATTCCTACCAATCTAAGAGCTAAGAATTTTGGAGGTCATTCTGCTGAAGCTTCCTCCAGCATTCTTGAGCCCCTCGGGCATTCGAAGGTAGCAATAAGTCCCACTAGGGGTTATGAAGCTTGTTTTAGGTTCATCCTCCTCCTTCATCCAGATTTGATGATAGCCTGAATAGCAGTCCAATAAACTCATGAGCTCTAAAGTGGCTGCTGCATCCACAAGGGAGTCTATTCTTGGCAAGGGGAACTCATCCTTCGGGCACACCTTGTTGAGATCTGTAAAATCAATACACATTCTCCACTTTCCATTGGCCTTCTTTACCATCACAGTATTGGCTAGCCATTCTAGATATGCCACCTCTCTGATAACTCCGGCACTCATGAGTCTTTTGACTTCATTTCTTGCACCTTCGGCTTTGTCATCAAATATCTTCCAAAGCTTCTGCTTCCTTGGTCTAATGGCCGGGTCTACATTGAGTGAGTGTTCAATGACATCTCTGTTGACACCACAAAGATCATTGGCTGACCAAGCTAAAAGATCCTTGTTGTTGAACAGAAACTTCAACAAAGTTTTCTATTGTTCATCAGACAATTGGAACCGCAACAACACCTTCTGCTCGGCTATGTCTTCGCACAGAAGCATAGGCTTTGGTTGATCTAGTGAGGCAGCCTTGTCTCTTTTATGTTTATCTCTACTAACTATTAAGGGGGCAGTGTAGACTGCCCCCGCTCCCTACTCGCACGCGCCAGCGACAATCCCCCGCAACCGCCTCCCGCACCTCACGCCCTGCCGTCCTCCGCACGCCCGCGCGCCGCAGCCGCCGTGAATCCAGCTCCCGCGCCCCACAGCCGCCACGAATCCAGCTCCCGCGCGCCGCAGCCGCCGTGAATCCAGCTCCTGCGCGAGCCGCAACGGCGCACGCCCCCGCTCCCCGCGTCGATAGCCACACGCACGCGATCTCCGCAGTCCGCGCTCTCAGGCGCAGCAGATTCCGCCACCCGTCCCCGCAAACGCCACCATGGATGGCGGCCACATCCTCAACCGCTGCTCTCGGGCGTAGCGGATTCCACCTCTCTCCCGCGTCCTCATCTTGCTCGCCCACCTCCGTGCACAGCCAGCCGCATGCTACGCATGGCGGACCTGCCTCCCCATCCACACCCTAATCACTCGCTCCTCATGGCCTCCACCATCCCCTTCGTGGGAGCTGCATCCATGGTCGGGCCATCCTCCCTTATCATCGGCCCCTACTCAGTATCGTTCCTCCTCCCCACTCTCGCCTCTGCCTCCTTCAGCCGCGTCGTCTCCGGTGAGCTCTACGCCCATCCCACGCCGCGCTCGCTGAGCTCGATGCCTTCATCCATGGTCGGGCATTTTTTATTCTTGCTTCAACAAGATTGCCTCAGTCACGCTCACTGAGTAGGTTTGTTCTTGTACAAAATTAGTTTTTTTATCATGATGCTCATAGTCTAAATTCTGCATTTCATGTCATACATGATTGTTTTCAGTGTTAGTATGTATTGTGCCTTCTCATATGGGCCAATTCAGTGAATTATGGAGTTTTTTTATTTCTTTGTTCTTCTGACTTGGGGGCCTTTAGTTGTGTCAGTTTGGTGATCAAACATCAAAATATTTCAGAAAGCTTGGTCTTCACTTTATAAGTTCCTTTATTACCTATAATTTTCTTTAGTGCTGTAAGGATTAGATGGGGTATGGATCTTGGAGATAAGGCTGAAAATATCCTCCCATCATTCTGCCATGTCTCTATGGGCTTCCTTATGGGAGCTCTGATGTAATGCTTGAGGATCCAATATCAAAATGTCATCTCAGAAAGCTAGGCCCATTCTTCATTGGCTCTCAGCTCGCTATGGTGACAATAGTCCTAAACTGTGTTATTTTGCAATGAAAAAAGTATGATGAAGTGAACTTGCTATAATCCTGTAAGGATTATATGGGTTATGGATCTTTTGGAGATATGGGTGGAAATATCCTCCCTCCATTCTGCCATGTCATAAAGGGCTTCCTAATGGGAGCTTCCAGAAGATGCTTTAGGATCCAATATCAAAATGTCGTCTCAGAAAGCTGTGGCCATTCTGCATTGGTTATCAGCTCGCTATGGTGACAATAGTCCTGTATCGTCTCATTATGCAAGAACAGATGTACTGAATGGGAGCAACATGGTTCCTCAATTATACATGGTTGTTCAGATCTGACAGCAATGACTAATGGTAACTGCTTGCCATTGTGATAGGCATATTGATGTTTTTTTGTAAGTGTGCATTTCGGAATCCTGAAAGGTGAAATCCGAGTTCATTATAGCCTCGAACACCGTAGAGAAACAAGTTCAGGAGTATCAAACAAAACTTGTTGCATTGAAGGAACAATTATCTAAGCACTGTATGTGTTGGTTCACCATTATGCGCACTGTATGAATAAGGTCGACTTCAGTAAAGTGTTAATTAGCTATATGAATTACAACTGTCATTTCAAGGTATTTCAAACACTCAAGCGTGACCCACCCTCAAACATATATCTACAACAGGTTCGTTACATGCAGGAGGTAGGAAACTAGGGAAAACAAGTAGGATTGATGTTGCCTTTTGTTTTAAGCAACCTAGATTCAGATGTTAGCATTATTTTGCTTGAAGTGGAATCAACAAACTACAATTTATTTCTGTAGAGGACAAAAGGATGCAGCTCCTGGATAAACTTAAGTACATGGAGCGAGAATTGGTAGCAACCAAAGGGTGGGAGAGTGCATTACAGGAACGACTACTAAAGGAGTTGGGTGACTATCAGGGGCGTATTGTGGTCAAGTAAAGAAAATAAACGAACTTGAGGTTATCTTTTTACCCTTTGTTATATTCTTTTTGGTGGAAACCCTCTTTTGACACATGATCTATATATTTTCATTTGTTATATCCATCTATTCCTTGCAAGGAACTTCAATGCAGGAGTGCCTTGACTTCCTCATGTTTGCCATATTTACAATTGCATCATATATAGCATTGAAATTGCTCTGGGTTGATACAACATGTATCATGCTTCATGTTTGTTAGGGCGTTGTTTCCTTTCAGTGCATTGTGTCCCTTTCTCGGGGTGGAGGTAGCATAGAACATGTGTTTTTATTATGCAATGTCATGGTGGTAATCCTATGTCAGATCTATGAACTAGTGTTTACAGCCATATTTAAACTACACTTCGATAATATCATATTTTTTATCAGTGGACATGAATAGTGACATGCTTCATGCTAATGCATGTACAATTCAATAGACTGGTTCTAGGATCAGTACAGAATCATCAATATCATCCGCGAAGGAATTGATAAGGGAATTTGCATCGATTATCTGAAATCTCAAAAAGGGAGAAGAAAACTCTTAAGACGGAACTTTCATATGTGAAAGAAGACCTATCTAGATCTTCTTCCAAAAATAATGCTGAGGTTCATATGTTTATACTATTGCAATATCTATTTGTGGTTGCCTGTTCACTCATCTATTTTAAACATTTGAGGTTAATATGAGATCAGATAGTACTGCTCACCCTAGATTCTTTTCTTATCCGTCTCCGCATAGCAAAGAAACTAACCGAATCAGAGCAAAGAGATTGCACGAAGGAGGGGGCACCGGAGCAGTGACAACAGAAGAGAGATCGCCAGGGCCGCTTGCCTGTCTGGAGAGAGGAAGGCAACAAGAGATGGACGAGATCATGAACAAGGTGGGTGTTTACTGGATGGGGCCACCGGCCAACAAGGAGATCTCGGCAGGCGACGACCTTGAAGTCTGTGAGACAAAACCATCCCATCCCTGCTCTTTCTTGTAGCTCATCAATTGTTCGGTTTCTTTTTGTTCTAGCATCGTCTAGCATTCACACGCAACCTGTTTGTCCCTGCGCCCTCTCATGAATAGACCAGCTCAAAGTTAGAACAATCATGGATGGATCGGTTAATGATTTTAAAAGTTAGAGCATCCATGAATGAATAACTCCGATCTCTGTAATTTGTTTATCTCGTCAGGTTTTTACCCTTTGTTCCCCCCAATTCAGATGGGGGGAACAAAGGGAAAAACGCTTGTGCCCTTGTCTTGTCTCTTCTTTGATGATTGCGTCGCTGATGTTTCCTACCTCTAACTACATGCAGTCACTCTCGACCAGTGTCGGGGATGGAGTGGAATGGCTGGTGAAAAAGTTGAAGGGCAAGATGCAGAAGCCACTGGTGGACCTGCTTAGCACAACCTCTCTGTGGGTATGTTACCATGCGAGAATACCAACTACGAGTTCCCGCTGTCTCTGAGTTGTGGTTTGACGCCACAGTGTCAGGTATGCTAGGCGAGGGCCGCCTCACGTGAAGGTGGACGGGATCAAGAGCAAGGTGCTCGTCTCAGCTAGGGTCACCATTGTTAAGGCCGCCGCTGCCAAGGTCTACTTCACTATGAGGATCAAGTGGTCGCGCAACGGGACGCCTATGAACAAATGTGTTTGCTGCACACCGAGATGGACAAATGGTTGCTTTCAGTTGCAGGAATAAATTCTGCAGTCATTAGCTACCTGGGAGATCTGTGTGCACTGTACATCATGTGTTTTGTGCTTCGCTGTGAGACTGTGTAACACATGGAAGGATTCAGAATCTGTGCCCATTGCATATGATATATGTCTCGTGTCAGATTTTAACTACAAAACATCTGAAGCAGAGCTCGAGTTAGCTCAAACAATCTATCAGATTTTAAACTGAAGAGTGAAATAACACGCGAGAGATGAGTTCACTGGCAAGCTATTGCTCCATATATACGTGGTGGACTGGAATCGCGTGATGTGTGCTGATAGATTCTGCTAAGGCAAAAAAGAATGCTTAGTTTTTCTGGTTTCAACATAGATCATCTTTACCACTTTATGAACAAATTAGATAAAATTACTACTTTATGCAAAAATTAGGTACAATTACACATAAATAGTGGTCATCTTTACCACTTTATGAAAAAATTAGATAAAATTACTACTTTATGCAAAAATTAGGTACAATTACACATAAATAGTAGTTTGGGCCTTTATTGGATTTACATCCACACCCATCTAACCAACAGAAGATATATATTTTGTGTTTTGTAAAACAAAGTCTATCAATAGGTAGTGGTTTGAATATTTGTTTGTTGTACATCCACCTTCATCTAACCAACAGAACCCACATGTTTTCGTGATTTGTTAAAATAAAGTCTAATTGTTTGATATATAGAAACCGTAACAACGCACGTGCAACTAGCTATAATAAGATTACATATTTATCTCGCCAATATAATAGTTTTACAGTGTTATTTTGCCACATAGATTTTGCATATCATAATGTTGTTTATCATTTCGTATCTATGTTTTATACTATTTTTTTTACTTCCGTAGCAACGCACGGGCATGAACCTAGTACTGTTGATGAGCTTTGAATCTGTCCAGTTCCCTTTGGCCCTTCTAGCGGCCTCTTGACTTCCATGCATAGCGATGGGACCTTGGTCAGATGGCATCTTCATGCACAGATAAGCTGGATGGAGTATTGCTTCGAAGGCATTCAATGTCCCTCGACCAATGATTACATTGTAAGGATAGTCCATATCGAAAATGTCAAATACAACTTGTTCTGTTCTTGTGTTGTGAACATAACCGAAGGTGATTGGCATTGTTATCTTTCTGAGTGCCACTATCTGTCTTCCTCCGAAGCCACACAGGGGGTGTGTTGCATCATGTATCTTGTCATCCTGCTCCTGCATCTGCCTGAAGGCTTTTGCAAAGATGATATCTGTTGCACGGCCTGTGTCTACAAGGACATTGTGAACCAGAAACCCTTTTATAACACAAGATATGACCATTGCATCATTATGGGGGTAATCCTTGAGCCAAAGGTCTTTCTGGGAGAATTTGATTGGTATATGAGACCACTTGGACTTGGTGAAGGGTCCCTGCACTCCATCATGTTGTACCCTTCTCTGTGCTTCCTTCTTCTGCTTCTTATTGGCTGGTTCAGAACTTGAGCTGCCTGTGATTGTGAGCACCAGCTTCGTAACCGAAGGTGCCATAGCTTGGTCGCCTTGCGAAGCCATTGTCGTGGTTGTGGAAGTGAGTTCACCGGAGGTGGGCGCCAATGTTGGTCACTTGTTCTCAAATGCTGTGAATCAAGAACAAGGCAACATAATTGTTAAAGATTAAGGACATTCGTCCTTCAAAGCATTAACTCCTTTCGAATATAATGATCTTCGGATGAAGGTCATGAAGGACATGCCTTCATCATTCATGAGAATATGAGTACATAAAAATAATAAATTTAATCCATCCATTCATATACAAATGTATATCATAATGAACACACGAATGTTAATAGAATTTACATCACATTGATACCTTTGACTCGTTCAAAGGTGTCGATGCAAGAGCAATCACAATCCAGCGTTCACCTATTTATAGGCACGAGACGCAACCCGGGTGGATATACATTTGTGCCCTCAATTTGTATATACAATCGTAACATGAGTTATCAAGGATTAACTGGTCTTTTTCTCTTCGGTTCATCTTCATGCTAGACCTTTGTCACCATTTTAAGTCGAAGCTGTCGTCCTTTGGTGGTAGCTTCGGTATTCGTCATCGTAGCTTTCAGATAGTATCTTCGTCTCGAGGACCTTTGGCAGAGAGAATCCTCAAAATCACTTTGCCAATGATGCCTTTGTCTTGAGGACCTTCGGCGGAGAAGAAGACCCCCAACAACAGCCATTATGGATATAGAAAGTTCTAAATTCTTACAGCACAGATTCTAAAGCACGTGAGTGGATGGCTAAACTGAGTATTCAAAGTCCTGATGAATTGGGTTATAGTCTGCATAAGGGCATCATCAGGAAGGGTACTCTTATTTGGATAGGTAACAATTCTTCCATTTGAACCAAAATAGTGGCAGCACTGCATGATAGTGCCCTTAGGGGACATTCAGGAGTCCATGCTACGTACCATCGTTTGAAGAAGTTGTTTGTGTGGAAAGAGATGAAGGTGGATGTGGAGAATTATGTTCAACAGTGTCAAATCTGTCAGCAAGCCAAGTGTGTTAGAACTAATCATGCAGGTCTGCTACAACCCTTGCCCATACCCCAAGGTGCTTGGCAAGATATTACTGGATTATTTTGAGAAATTGCCCAAATCGGAAGGACATGACATAATCATGGTAGTAGTGGATCATTTTTCGAAGTATGCTTACTTTATGGCTTTGAAACATCCATTTTCAGCCTTGCAAGTGGCTCAAGTGCTATTGGATGAGGTGTTCAAGCTCCATGGTCTTCCTATGTCCATAGTCAATGATAGAGATAAAATCTTCAATAGCTCTTTTTGGACTCGACTGTTTAAACTGATGGGTACCAAGTTGAATCTAAGTACAACTTATCACCCACAGTCAGATAGGTAAAGTGAGAGAGTCAATCAGTGTGTGGAGATGTATCTAAGATGTGCAGTGCATGACCAACCCCACAAGTGCAAGGCATGGTTATCTCTTGCTGAATTTTGGTATAATACATCTTATCACTCGTCTTTGGGTTGTTCCCCTTTCAAGGTTCTTTATGGCTATGAACCTCCATGTGTTGTTGCACCTTTGGTCCCTGCTGTTACTGAGGTGACTATGTCTACATTGTTGGTTCAGAGGGCAATGTTCATTGATATGTTGAAAGAGAAGTTGGCAGGAGCCCAGAACAGAATGATGTTACAAGCTGATAAAGTTCGCACTGCATGCCAGTTTCAAGTTGGGGTTTTGGTGTTACTGAAACTACAACCTTATGCACAATATTCAGTGGTGAACAGGAAGTGTCCCAAACTGGCTTTCAAGTTTTTTGGGCCTTACAAGGTGCTGGAGCGTGTGGGGACAGTGGCATACAGATTGGATTTACCAGAGAGTGCCCAGGTGCATCCAATCTTCCATATTTCACAGCTCAAGCCCTTTACTCCAAATTATGCACCTATCTTTTCTACTTTACCAAAGTATGAGGATTTGGGCAAGAAAGGTGTGGTTTCATTAGAGATTATGGACAGGAGGCTGATCAAGAAGGGCAATGAAGCAGTATCCCAAGTGCTTATCAGATGGAGTAATCTGACTTTAGATCTAGCCACTTGGGAGGATCATTACGTCATTCGACAGAAGTTTCCTGATGCTATTTCTTGGGACAAGCAACTTCTCTGACAGGGGCAGATGTGATGGCCATGGAGGCGTGATTGTGCCAGACGTGCAATAGGAGTGATTGGTTGTAATTGTCATAGTAGCCGGTATTGCAACCCTGGTTCTAATAAGCCACAAGGGCTTAAATGTGTGTGGGCCTAAAGATTAGTTGGCCCTGGTAGATGACTATAAAGTCTATTATCAGGGAAGAACGGAGAACAACTTTTTTGCATTTTAGCCTTTATGGGGTTTCTTTTGCACAATTATACCCTTTGTAGTTTCATTTTAAAAAATGGACCCTTACCTCGGCGCCGTCATCATTGGCGCCGAGGTAACACATAGTGGCGCCAACATAATTGTCGCCAACTTTTCCTACGTGGCAGCCGAAGTGGCAAGTCTCAGGGGGTCGGCGCCATAGATCTTGGCGCCGACCCCCCTGGATAGCACCGGACCCCACCGTCAAGGGGGGTCGGCGTCAAGATCTATGGCGCCGACCCCCTAGGACTTGCCACATCGGCTGCCACGTAGGAAAAGTTGGCGCCAATGGTACTGGCGTCGATGTGTGTTATCTCGGCGCCAATGATGATGACGCCGAGGTTGGGGTCTATTTTTTGAAATGAAACTATAAAGGGCATAGTTGTGCAAAAAAAACTCAAAAAGTGCTAAAATCCAAAAAAGTTGGGAACGGAGATAGTGAATAACAAAAAACTGAAAACCACATACCTGTGTGTGCATACCTGTTCTTCTTGGTGAGGAGAGAGAGCTCACGTCCTAGATGTTCCGCCAGGGCCTGGGGCATTACAGAGTAGGAGCTTGGAAGTGATGGAGATTTGGCCGCGACTAGGCAGTCGTCGTGGTGGCCGAGAAGAGGTGTTTGAGGGGATGGACTGATGGGGCTTCTGTTGACGGGCAAAATGGCAATGAGAAGAGAAGAAGCGATGGAGCTCAGCTGGACGTGTAGCTTAGCGTCTTCTCGAAGCATCATGTACCATCGAGGTCGGGAAGCGATCCTCCACAGCGTCCGTTGATTAGAAATCCAATGCTTGGAAACTTTTGTGCCGATATATATATATATATATATATATATATATATATATATATATATATATATATATATATATATATATATATATATATATATATATATATATATATATATATATATATATATATATACCCTAGCTACCCCCAGGCTGCACCCAACAACCAGTGTAAGTGGTCTGGTGCATCCTCCACCATGCACCGGGTCAAACCTCCCCTCTTACAGGATCCACCCCCACACGTAGGGATGGCAATGGGTACGAGTATGGGTAAATAACCGCGGATAATTATCCATTAGATATGGGTATGGTGGAATTTGATATCCACGGGTATAGTTATGGATATAATAAGGTATCCATGGATAAGTTTTTCACGGCTATGAATATCCAGTATCCATATCCGGTGCCCAATGGATATCTGACATGTGGGCCATCCAGTTTTAATATATTGTCATAAATTCTCATTTTTCAATTTTTATGCATGACATGTTGTTTGGTGGTAAAATTATCATTTGATGTTGTTGGAATGATAATTATTTTGAAATGTGATAAAATTGTTGTTTGGTGTTGAATGCTAAAATTGTAGTGGGCGGGCGGGTATGGGTATGGATACAGATCCATACCCACGAACGTTTATGGGTATGAGTATGAGTTGGGTTTTGTCTCGTGGGTATGGATTCATGAACTATATATTCGTGTACTACCCACCCGATTGCCATCCTTACCCGCACGCCCCCTGCATACACATTTGTTTACATTTGCATGTGCGAAAATTGAAAGGCATGCACACAAATTTATGAATTGGATTGGCATGCATGGAAACAAAAAATCTGATTTGAATGCTTTATTCTGTCCATAAATATAAGATCTCTATAACAGCCATGCATCTAGGCTTGTTAAAAACATTTTATGATATATACTAATACTAATTATGCTACATGGTGTAGGTATTTATACAATACGATACACTACGTAGAAAATCAGTTTCCTGCTGCATGTGCATAAATTTAGGATGTCAAGAACGTGCGTTGAGAGGAAATGGATTGACATGCACGGAAACAAAAAAATCTGATTTAAATGCTTTATTTCCCCATAAATATATGATATCTTCAACATTAATATAGCTAGGCTCGTTGGAACCAGTTTATGACATATACTGATACTAATTATGCTACACGATATAAATATTTATGCATTATAGTACACCGTGTAAAAAATCTGTTTCCTGATGGATGCGCACAAATTTAGGATGACAAGAATATGCGTTGAAAGAAAATGGATTGGCATACATGGAAAAAATCTGATTTAAATGCTTTATTTCATCCATAAAAGTAGGATCTCTACAACAGCCATGCAACTAGGATCGTTGGAACCAGTTTATGACATATAATGATACTAATTATGCTACACGGTATAGATATTTATGCAGTGTGATACACCGCGTAAAAATTCTGTTTCCTGCTACATGCGCACAAATTTAGGATGACAAGAATGTGCTTTGAAAGAAAATGTATTGACATGCATGGAAACAAAAAACCATGCATCTAGACTCGTTAGAACCAGTTTATGATATATACTGGTACTAATTATACTACACAATGAATGTATTTATGCATTGTGGTACACTGTGTAAAAATCTATTTTCTGTTGCATGCACACAAATTTAGGATGACAAGAATGTGAGTTGAAATATAATGGATTGGCATGTATGAAAATAAAAAAATTCTAATTTTCAATGCTTTATTTCGTCCATAAATATAGAATCTCTCCAACAGCCATGCAACTAGGCTCATTAGAACCAGTTTATGATATATATTGATACTAATTATGCTACACGTCGAATGTATTTATGTATTGCGGTACACTATATAAAAATCAATAAAAGTTTACATAAAATGTCAATAGAAATATCATAAACATACAAAAGATGGAAGGAGAGCCTTGAACTGACAATGTATCATAAAAATCTATTGACGTTGGCATAAATATGTATATAAAATAACATAAAAATAGGGCCGTCGATCCGCCACCGCTCGCGCCTAGGGAAGTCCGTCGTCGTCGCTCGCGCCTAGGGAAGGCCGGCGTCGTCGCGGGAGGTGGGATGCTAGCGTGCGCCACTCTGGGACGCGCGTCTCCGAGGAGCCAATGTTGCGCGTGGGCCTCTGGGATCCGTCGCCACATGCGCGCCTCCCAGATCCGCCGCCGCCGCGCTCCCTTAGGGAACCACCAACGCTGCACATGCCTTGGATGTGCGTCGCTTCCACACGCGTCTCAGGTGTCCGTCGTTGCAGCGTTGCCTCGGGTAGCCGCCGCCATCGCGTGAGGAGAAGGTGGCCACCGCCGCGGCGCGGCCTCAGGGATCCGCCTCCGTCGCATGCACCTCTAGGATCCGTCGTCGACGCTCGCGTCTAGGAGAAGCTGTAGTTGCTGCTCGCGCCTAGGAGGGGTCGTTGTCGCCGCTTCTGCCTTGGATGGACGCCGTCGCCACGCTCCCTTAGGGAACCACCACCGTGCGCGCATCGGCGGGATGGGGGCAATGTCGCTCGTACATTGTGGTGGGGTCATCACGGTCGATGCCACTAAAAATGATACCCTAACTCCCTAGGCCTCCTTTTATAGACGCCCGAACCTGGTGCGGCGGAATCAGATGCCACTATTGAGCCAGGGCTTACTCTAGTTATTGGAAGGCCAGGGCTCTCTCTCTCTCTCTCTTTTTATATATATATATATATATATATGATACTCTAACTCCCTGGGCCTCCTTTTATAGACGCCTGAACCTAGTGCGGCGAAATCAGATGCCACTATTGAGCCAGGCTTCCTCTAGTTATTGGAAGGCCAGAGCTCTCTCTCTCTATATATATATATAGAGGGGGGATAAAAAAGAGTAGACCCCTAACTGTAATTGGGGTTTAGCAGTAGTGTCGGCGTTTTGGACCCGCGAGGACCCTCAACCGACTAGTGAATTTGACGCTGCGTGTCCCTGCCCAGATGGGTTGATGCAAGATGGAACACAAGGGGGATGATGAGGCTTATATTATCTTGCACCGGGGTGCTCGTAGTAGGGGTTACAAGCGTCACGAGAGAGAGAGGGTGCGCCCTTGAGGTGAGCCGTCTGAGTTAGCCTCCTCCGCGTTTCTCTCTTTCTCTGCCTGCCTCCGGGAAGGCCCTGGACATCCCCTTTTATAGATACAAGGAGATGGTCCAGCTGTACATGGGAGTGTAGCTATGTGCTAACGTGGCCGGCGGAGAAGTACTTGAGCCCTGTAGAAGCGCAGCTGGCGGTGCGACCTGGGTCCTGCTGATGTTTCTTTGCCTTCGTAGAGAGTTGAGAACAACCGACGTCATGGATGCAGGCAGGGAACCATCATTACCTGTTGCCGGAGTAATCTAGATGGGACACCGGTCTTGTTCCTTCGTAGCCTGAGGCAGCTAGCTAGGGGTAGGGTAATGATGTATCCCCTATGGCGTAGTCGGTCTGAGGCCGAGGCCGGGCGAGGCGGTGACTTCTCCTGAGGCCGAGGCTGAGGTCGGGCGAGGTTGTGACTCCTCCCGAGGCCGAGGCCTGGGGTCGGGCGAGGCGGAGCTCCCTGTTGCGCTCGAGGCTGAACTCGGGGGAGGTCGTGACTTACTGTCGTTAGTTTTACCCTGGTGGTTGGCATAGTAGTCGGAATGGGGTGAATAGTGTTGTTTTTCTGTCAGAACGATCAGTAAAGGGGCAAAGTGACTGCGGTCATTTCGACCCTGCCAACTGAGGCGCGCGTTTTAGGATAAGGTGTCAGGCGATCCCCGCATTAAATGCGCATGCCATACGGTCGGTTGGTAAGGCGATTTGGCCAAGGTTGCTATACGACAAAGTTTGCTCGAGCTTAGCCTCGGGCGAGCCGGGGGTGCGCCCGTTGCCTAAGGAGGCCTTCGGGCGAGTCGTGAATCCGTCCGGGACTACTTGTTCTTACCTGGGGCCGGGCTCGGGCGAGACGAGATCGCGTCCCTTGGTAGATGAGGCTTTAACTTTGAACCGCGCTTACCGGTCTTTACGGTCTGTTTTGAAGATGTTTTCCAACCATGCTTAGGAGTATTGGGGGTACCCCTAATTACGGTACCCGACAGTAGCCCCCGAGCCTCAAAGGGAGTGTAGGCACTCGCTTGGAGGTTCTGCCGGATCCTTTGCAAGGGGACTAGCCTTTCTTGGTTATATTTTGTTCCGATGGGTGCGCGCGAGCGCACCCATCGGGTGTAGCCCCCGAGGCCTCTGAGGAGTGGTTTGACTCCTCTGAGGTCTTAATTCTTCTTGTGATTCCTCGGTCAGCCTTGTTGTTCCCTCATGCGGCCTGGCTGCAGCCCGGGTGCATGGTCAGGCTCCGAGTTTTCAAGCTGTTTTGTCGACGTGGTCAACAATTTGGCCGTAGCCTGGTGCGAGAGCAGCCTCCGAGCCTCTGCACGGAGCAAGAGGACGATCGAGGACTGTCTCGGCTTTTTATTGTACGCCCCTTCGTCGCCTTTCCGCAAGGAGGAGGGGGGAACACGCCATGTTACCCTCGGTGGGCGCCGAACATGGTGTTTCCAGTGAGTTGCTATTGGGTAATCCGAGCGGACGCCCGAGCCCTGTTCGATAAGGGTCGGCTAGTGGCCCAGAGGCGCGCTCCAAAAGTACCTGCATGTGATTTGCTGGACCCAGACCCCTTCGATAGGGTCCGAGGGCTCGGTGCCTCCCTTCGGTGGGATTCCATTACAAACCGTTCCCGCTGGTCTCGGAAATGTCTTAGGGTACCTCAGGAGTGTAGCCCGAGCCTTGGCCATGTAACGGACGTACCCAGGGTCATCCCTGACTCTGCATGCTCTGGGGCGGTTGTCGAATCCCTCCGAGGGGCCAGCCTTTGAACCCCTGATCAGTAAAGGGCTCGGAGCCCGAGTGCTCTAGGGCGGTTGCCGAACCCCGCAGGGCGCAACGTTCAAACCCCTGATCAGTAGGAGGGCTCGGCGACCCGTTTCCTTCGCTGAGAAGGATCCTTTCGAAATATCCCCTTTCCCGATCCCTGTGGCAAGAGAGAGAGAGGTAAAAGGAAAAATGATATAAATTTAAACAATGTGGCACACCTTTTTTGAGGCGGTCATCATGACGGAGGCGAAACGGTGCCCGCTTCGCCTGCCAGAGGTGTCGTGTGCCCTGCCAGGGAGTTAATTTGACGGGACGGGCGACTCGCGGGGTATCTGTTGCGCGTGCGCGAGTCGTTCGAGGAACGGAAAAACAGTTTTTTCGAGTTTGAAATTCACGAAGGGTTCGAGCGAAGTTTTGGGTGGATCTCGCTCGAGCCTTTATATACCCGGAAGAGGGGCCGGTAGTGGTTCTTTTCCCTGTCATTTGCGCTTGCCTTCTGCTTTTGTTTTCGCAACCTAAGAGAGTAGATAGAGAAGAGAAAACCACACACCTCATCCCCTCCGCCTCCACCGCTTCTGCTTGGCGATGGCTGACAAGGTGACCGTCATTCCGCCGTGCGACCCATGGCCTTTCTCCACCGTCACCGTGGAGGATTTGCAGGCCCTTGTTACCGATGGTTTGCTCCGTCCCCTCTCCGTCGGGCCGCAGCCTGAGTGGTTGGCCCCCGGGAGCGAGACCGACCCGACTCCGCCGCCGGGGTACGTGGTCAGTTTCACCCCCTTCCATGAGCGGGGGTTTGGGATGCCGGCGAGCCACTTCATGCGGGCGCTCCCGCACTACTATGGGGTGGAGCTGCATAACTTCAACCCCAAGTCCATCACGCAGGTGGCTATTATCGTGGCGGTTTGTGAGGGGTTTCTGGGGATTGACCCCCACTTGGACCTGTGGACCCATCTCTTCTCCGCGGAGTTCTTCGCCGCATCGACGGACGTGAAGAAGGTACGTATGGCGGTGCGGGCTGGCGGCCGCACCCTCCAGCTGAGGTCGGGGCGGGCACAGCAGTACATCCCTGCCTCCCTTGTGTCTTCGAACAAGGGGTGGCAGAACCAGTGGTTTTATCTCCGGAACGACGACGGGATGCTTCCGCCGTTTTCTCAATGAGTGGTGACCGCCGCCGGTGATAACTGGTGTTGGGGGGCCACACGCGAGAACCAGGAGAAGCTCCAGCCCATTCTCCGTGCCCTACAGAAGTTACAAGCCGAGGGCCTTACCGCCGCGGGGGTCGTCGCCGCTATCCACCGCCAGAGGGTGCTCCCATTGACAGAGCGGTGGTTGCGACTTTCGGAGATGAAGCCGAGGGTTGATTTGGAGGGTTCACGGATGTCCTCGACCTCCCTCTCCGCCGATGATCTCCTCAGACGGGTAGCGGGCACGGTAGGGAGGCTGGACGCTGGTGTCCTTAGCCAGCCCCCGATGCGTCCTGACCATGGGTATGTGTCCCTAGTAAGCGTCCGTTTTAAACCCTCCCGGCCACCAGTCCCGGAGGATGCGGCGGGCCGGACTGCGCGTAGGCTCACCGCGGAGAAGGACAAGGAGAAGAAGGACGCGGAAAAGGCCCGAGCTCGCGAGAGGATGCGAGCACGGGAAGCTTTGGAGAAGCGTCGTCGAAGGCAAGCAAGGGATGGGCTCCCGTTGGAGCCGTCGCCGGACACGCCTGACAATGACGATGACGATGACGACGATGATGATGATGATGATGATGATGATGATGATGATGATGACATGGCGGCCCGGCTTGGCCTCAGTCCGGATCCGAGGCTGGGCCAGAGGTCATCGAGCCAGCTTCCAGGTGGGCTGGCATCACCAACGTTCGGGGCCGGGACGTCGGGATCCCGGTCCGAGGAGCGGAGGCGGGCCGATGGGGTACTTGACCCTTTGGCCGAGATAATTGGGGTGACTCCGGGAGGTCAGACCGAACCGCACGTCCCCCAAGAGCAGGTGCCCGTGCTGGCCGTACGGGAAGTTGGTCCCCGACTGTCGCGATGTCGCCTGGGCAGGCTGCCCCCTCGGCGCCTTGGGCGTCCGAGGTGGAAGCGGCGTCGAAGCCGGCCGCGGGACAACCCTCGGCAACGCCTGCGGAGACCGGGGCCTGAGGGGTCTCCCCGCAGGCACGATTGGCCTTGCCCCGGAATGGGTATGTATCTGAGGGTACCCCTGTTTCAGTTATTTCGATGTGTGTCTTGAATTTGCCCCTTCTCCCTTTCAGCAAGCGGAGGCAGGGCTCGGCTGGTCTGGCCCCCTCAAAGGCCCTTAAGACGGGGCCGACATCTATAGCCGGTGTTGCGGCACGCCACGCTGGTTGGTTGGCCTCCGCGCAAGGCACCCTCCGGCGGGGGGCCCAGGCGGCACGGGCTGTCATGGGACAAGCCTCCCAGGTCGAGCCCCCTGTTGGAGTGGTCGTTGTATCGGGGGAGGCCGTTGACGCAGCCGCGACCCCGAGTTCGCCTGTCTCATTGCCGGCGCCGGCATCGATCTCTGCCGGGGTCATCGCTGATTCGCCCGCGGAGCCGCCCGTCACCGTCGATGTTGAGATGGCTGAGGTGCCTCCACCCTTGCTCATCCCCAATCTCCCCATTCTTGACCATGAGGAAGGGGCGCCCGTTGTTGCCGAGGTCGGTGAGCAGAGGCCCGTCACCTTGGCCGAGGAGAGGCCCGATACATCGACGGCGGTGAGGCCCGACGCATCGACTGCAGGGGGACCCGGTGCCTCGGTCGCGGGGCGCGCAGAACCGTGGCCTGTCTTGGGGAGCAGCGACCTTATCCCCACACAGCTCAATCCCAATGAGTGGTGTGGGCAGCCGCTCCTGTTCTGGAGCCGCGACACCTTGGAGCCCCTCCTTTCCCTTAACGATGAGCTGGAGGAGCAGTTCCGGGATAATTTCCGGGAGTATACTGAGGCGGCGATGAGGTCGCTTCGGACGACCATGGAAATCCTTTCTAGGGACGTTCCCAGGGTCTTCCAGGTAAGGATTTAGATGGACGCCTCGCGCGATCAACGCACTCTTTGTGACATCCTATTTTCTCCCTCGGGAGCTTGCGGACGTGAGCACCGCTAAGTTGCTGTTCATCCGCCGCGAAAGCGACGTTTGGGAGTCGCTGTGGTCCCAGTGGGCCGCGCTTACCGAGGTGGCGGACCTTCGGCTGCTCTGTGATGAGCTGAAGTCAGAGGCAGCGGCGGCGCGGACAGAGGCGGTGTTGGCACGAATGGAGGCTTCGTCGGCCCGGGAGTAGGTGGCTTCCCAAGCCGAGGAGATGCAGCAGCGGCAGCTGGAGCTTGGCCAGGCCACCAGCGAGCGGGACCAATTTCGAAGCCAAGCTGCCGAGGCCGTGAGCCGGGCTGAGGCCCTTGGGGGACAGCTGGCTGAGGCTACGGAGCGGCTAGACGAGGCGACCGCTCGGGCCGGGACCCTTGTGGAGGGCCTGGCTGTGGCCGTCGGGTCTGCCCAGTCCGCCCAAGACATGGCCTCTCAGCAGCGTGCGCGGGCCGAAGGTATGTTTTGCCTGCTTTGTGATTTTGTTTTAGCTTCATTCTTCTCATGGTTTCTGAAGTATATTGTCCGACTGTCTTCAGGGATCGATACAACTCTTAACGAGTCCATCAAGAACTGCAAGACGCTTGCCCAGGCGGCCGAGCAGAAGGAGGCCGACTGCATGGCCATGTCTGAGGCCATCTCGGCCTTCTACCGGACCTTTGGCCTCAACGATGTCCCCTCGGGCAGCTCCCCCCAGAGTCACCTGCGGGCCTTGGGCGGCCACGTGCGCAGCAGACTCCGCGGGGCGCTGCACCACGGCGTTAGTCGGGCCTTCGCCGTCCCCGCTTCCCACTACGACGTGGATTTGGAGCGGGTCAGCGAGGGCTACTGCTTACCCGACGAAGAGGAGGCCGCCCTATCCGAGGTCCGAAGGCTTGACGCGGCTGCCGAGGGCCCAGGCGCGGTGCTGGCTTCCTTTTTCGAGGTGGAGATCCTTCCGCCTGTGTCGCCGTCCGAGGCTGGGCCAGATTCTGCCTCGGGTAGGAATGACGCCGAGGGTGCCGCTCCTCCCCCTGCCGACACCTGAGCCTGTAGGGAACAATTTGTTTTAAGTATGTGTATGTTTCTTGCGGCTGCTGAGGCCAAAACATTTTTAGTGTTATAGTATGAAGTTGCGTTTCTTTCCTCTTGTTTCGAGCGTTAGGACTTGTTCGGTAGCAGAATCACTTGTCCGAGCGTGAGTTACTTTTCGCGGAAGGTGATGAGTGAGGTATCCATATCCCGGAGGCGTAGGAGTCCCTCGGCTCAGTCGGCCTTGTCGTTCAAGGTCTCTCTCGCTCGTTTTTAGGATTCCATTATCGATATAGTTGAAAGGCACGAAAGTCGTTTTGGTAGAAAACTTTTCCGAGGAAAGTTTTGACGCAGAGGGGGTTCCCCCCTTCTAGCCCCCGAAGGAGGGTCGGTTTTTGCTGAGGCAAGCTGATCCTCCCTTGACGGTTAGACTTTTTATTTATATATGTAAAGGAACCGAGGTACATGAACGACTTGAAACATTTTAGGGATAAAAGCGACATAGATGTTCGATGTTCCAAGCGTTGCTGTAGACCTCGCCTTGATCGTTGGCCAGCTTGTATGTCCCGGGCTTCAGAATTTTGGCGATGATGAACGGCCCTTCCCAGGGGGAGTAAGCTTGTGGCGCCCTCGAGCGTCTTGTCGTAGCCGAAGCACCAAATCTCCCACTTGGAAACCTCGGGGCCGAATCCTTCAGGCATGGTAGTGTTGCAGAGACTGCTGATACCGCGCCGAGTGTAGCAAGGCTACGTCCCGAGCCTCTTCCAGCTAGTCCAATGAATCCTCTCGGCTGGTCTGGTTGTTTTGGTCGTCGTATGCCTTTGCCCTCGGGGAACCGTATTCCAAGTCCGTAGGTAAGATGGCCTCGACCCCATAGACTAGGAAAAATGGCGAGAAGCCCGTGGCCCGGCTCGGCGTCGTCCTCAGACTCCAAACCACCGAGGGTAGCTCTTTCATCCACCGCTTGCCAAATTTTTTGAGGTCGTTGTAGATCCTCGGTTTTAGTCCCTACAAAATCATGCCATTGGCGCGCTCCACCTGCCCATTTGTCCTTGGGTGAGCCACGGTGGCCCAGTCCACATGGATGTGGTGGTCTTCGCAGAAGTCTAGGAACTTTTCCCCAGTGAACTGCGTGCCGTTGTCGGTGATGATGGAGTTTGGGACCCCAAAGCGATGGATGATGTTTGTAAAGAACGCCACCGCCTGCTCGGATCTGATGCTGGTTAAGGGGCGGACTTCGATCCACTTGGAGAATTTGTCGATGGCGACCAGCAGGTGCGTGAAGCCCCCGGGTGCCTTCTGCAAGGGGCCGACGAGGTCCAGACCCCACATGGCAAACGACCAAGTGATAGGTATTGTCTGTAGGACCTGAGCGGGCAGGTGCGTCCGTCTCGCATAGAATTGACACCCTCGGTAGGAGCGTACAATCCTAGTGGCGTGGACACCGCGGTCGGCCAGTAAAACCCTTGTCGGAAAGCATTTCCCACGAGGGCTCGAGGTGCTGCATGGTGACCGCAAGCCCCCGAGTGTATTTCTTGTAACAACTCTTGTCCTTGGGCGACGGATATGCATCGTTGGAGAATGCTTGAGGGGCTGCGGTGGTACAACTCTTTTTCATCACCCAGTAAAACAAACGACCTGGCGCGCCGAGCCAGTCGCCGAGCTTCAGCCTTGTCGAGGGGCAGCTCTCCTCGGAGGAGGTATTCCCAGTACGGGGTCCGCCAGTTTAGGTTTGGTGTGACCCCACTTTGCTCTATCTCGACGCGCAGGGCCTCACCCTCGGCGGCCGAGGGTGCCTTGGGCTGGACCGAGGTCTCCTCGGGCTCGGGTGCGTCGTTGTGTTTGACAGATGGTTGATATATGTCCCTGGAGAAGACGTTCGGGAGAACCGTCGTCCATCCCGAGGCTATTTTAGCCAGCTCATCTGCAGTCTCGTTGTACCGTCGAGCAACATGGTTGAGTTCCAGCCCGTAGAACTTATCTTCCAAGCGCCGAACTTTGTCGCAGTAGGCCTCCATTTTTCGATCGCGGCAGTGAGAGTTCTTCATGACTTGGTCAATAACAAGCTGCGAGTTGCCACGAGCATCGAGGCGCCGAACCCCTAGCTCGACGGCGATGCACAATCCATTAACCAAGGCCTCATACTCGGCCACGTTGTTTGACGTCGGAAAATGGAGGCGTATTACGTAGCGCACATGTTTCCCGAGGGGTGAGATGAAGAACAAGCCAGCACCTGCTCCAGTTTTCATAAGTGACCCATCGAAGTACATGGTCCAAAGTTCGGCCAGGATTGGAGCTGTCGGCAATTGGGTGTTGACCCATTCAGCTAGGAAGTCTGCCAAGACTTGAGATTTTATGGCCTTCCGAGGAGCGAATGAAAGTGTTTCTCCCATGAGTTCCACTGCCCATTTTGCTATCCTACCCGAGGCCTCTCGGCACTGGATGATCTCTCCCAGGGGGAAGGATGACACCACAGTCACCGGATGAGACTCGAAGTAGTGTCGCAGCTTTCGCCGTGTTAGAATCACCACGTACAGTAGCTTCTGGATTTGCGGGTAGCGGATTTTGGTCTCGGATAGCACCTCGCTGATGAAGTAGACTGGCCTCTGGATGGGCAGTGCATGCCCCTCTTCTCGTCTCTCGACTACGACCGCGGCGCTGACCACCTGAGTGGTTGCGGCTATGTAAATCAAGAGGGCTTCTCCACAGCGAGGGGCACCAAGATGGGCGCATTAGTAAGAAGTGCCTTTAAGTTTCCGAGGGCTTCTTCAGCCTTGGGAGTCCAAGTGAAGCGCTCGGCCTTCCTTAAGAGGCGGTACAAGGGCAATGCTTTCTTGCCAAGGCACGAGATGAAGCGGCTCAGAGCCGCAAGGCATCCCATGACCCTTTGTACTCCTTTTAAATCTTTGATGGGTCCCATGTTGGTGATGGCCGCGATTTTCTTCGGGTTGGCCTCGATGCCTCGTTCGGAGACGATGAACCCTAGGAGCATGCCTCGGCAGACTCCGAAGACACACTTCTCAGGATTGAGTTTTACGCCCTTCGCTCTTAGACACCTGAATGTTGTCTCAAGGTCAGAGAGGAGGTCAGAGGCTTTCCTTGTTTTGACAACGATGCCATCGACGTAAGCCTCGATCGTTCTGCCGATGTGTTCTCCGAACACGTGGTTCATGCACCTTTGATATGTTGCACCTGCATTCTTCAAGCCAAATGGCATAGTAATATAACAATACATGCCAAAAGGTGTGATAAAAGAAGTCGCGAGCTGGTCGGATTCTTTCATCTTGATTTGGTGATAGCCTGAATAGGCATCGAGGAAAGACAAGGTCTCGCACCCAGCGGTGGAGTCAACAATTTGATCGATGCGAGGCAGAGGGTAGGGAACCTTTGGACATGCTTTATTTAACCCAGTGTAGTCTACGCACATCCTCCATTTCCCACCTTTTTTCTTTACAAGCACAGGGTTAGCTAACCATTCTGGATGGAATACCTCTTTGATGAACCCTGCAGCCATTAGCTTGTGGACCTCCTCGCCTATGGCTCTGCGCTTTTCTTCATCAAAATGGCGCAGGTGCTGTTTCACGGGTCGGGCACCGGCTCGGATGTCCAGTGAGTGCTCGGCGACATCCCTCGGTATGTCGGGCATGTCCGAGGGACTCCACGCAAAAATTTCGGCGTTCGCGCGGAGAAAGTCGACGAGCACTACTTCCTATTTGGGGTCGAGCTCAGAGCCGATCCTGACTTTCTTGAAGGTGTCGTTGCTGGGGTCGAGAGAGACAGACTTAACCGCCTCGGGTGATTCGAAGTTGTCGGCGTGCCGCTTCGCATCGGGCGCCACTTTGGAGAGGCAATCCAGGTCGGCGATGAGGGCTTCGGACTCGGCGATGGCCTCGGCGTACTCCACACATTCCACATCGCACTCGTAAGCGTGGTGGTATTGTAACACCCCAGGTGTTACTCAAGGTGTCCACCCAGGGCTACACCATCTAAACCTACTATCACATGTGGGTTAGTTTGAGAAAAGTACATCAAACTTAGAATTCAAATCCTAAGCAAGTGCAACCCATCTTAGATGTCATACCTTAACCTATCATGCACATCTAAAGGGGAGAATTGCCCAAAACCCTAAAGCAAACCCCTTTGGACAATGGGAACCCTAGATGTAAGTATGACCAAAAAGTCATGAAAACCTTATGATCATGGCTTGGGCCCAATATAAAAGTTGTAGTACACTTAATAAGCTACAAATAATAGTAAGAAAGTAACCCCAAAAAGATTTCAGAAAAGCCCCAAAAGGTTCACCAAAGGTTTGAGCACAAAGGAAAAATCAGAAAATTGCCTAAGTCCAAAACTAACCTTGGGCCAAAGATCACACATGTTCACCCTCATTCAAACTTCAAAACACTTCGACCCAATTGACAAAGTGGCGCCAAATTAACCCTAGAATGCCCTGGAAAAAGTTGACACCTACCCTAAGACGTTTGACACGACTTGTCACCATTTTTGTCTCGGTTTGGACATCTCTGACATAGCCGACTTCCCACCCCCATATCTCTCTAACCCGACCACATCTACCCTTGGAACTCACATGAACTCGGTAGCTCTAGGTGCAGGGAAGAGATCTCTCACAGGCTCTAGGGCAAGATTCGTATGTTTTGGCCGCTCAGCAGAGGGAAGAACACGGGCAGAAGCAAAGAGCCACGTGTTTGACGCGCTCTGAGCTCGCCAGAGCACGCCCGCGCGCGCCCCCGCATGCCTCGCGTCACGCCAAAGCCAAGCCGGCGCCATGGACCGCGCCGCGCCTATAAAGCCCCCAGGGACTTCGACCGTACCCCTCCGCACGCGCTCGACCTCACTGGAGCCCAAACCCACCGGCGTTTGCCCGTGCACGGCGTGTCTGCGGCCGCCCGATCCCCCTGCCACCGTAGACCGGCCAACAGAACCCTTCCCAACCCCGTCCGACCCTCGGAGAAGACTGAGCACACCTCGGAGAAGCTCCCCGAGCGAGGAATCGGAGTTTGCTTCGCCGGAGAGGCCAGTCCACGGTTGCCGGACTCCACCCGACCGCCGGCGAGCGTAGACTGGGTAATCCTCTGCTCCATTCTTCGATTCCTTGTGCACACAGCCTCTACGTCACCCCGTGAAGCTCACTGTGCCATTAGATGAACTAGGTCGCAGTGGTTTGGCCGGCACACCCGCCGCCGACGAGAGCACCCGCCTGCGCACGTGGACCAGGCGATTCTGGCCACCCCCGCCGTCGAGCCGTACACCGTTCTGACCGCCAGGACCTCCCGGAGCCAACCCCGCCCCTCGCCGGACCTCTCTCACCGCTGGTAAGCCGCGCCGCCCTTTTCTTTCTCGCGGGTACTGTTTAAACCTAGGGAGGGACCGTGGGGGAGAAGAAGAGAAAGCTAGGGGGTTTTGCGCAATGTCAGTGACTCGGATGAATAGTAGCGCGAGGGTATAACTGAGAGAGTTACTTTGGAAATAACCCAAGGACTTCGGTGCAAAGTGGTTTTCCAGGAAACCTTTTATTAAATCTGATTTAAAATTTAAACAGAACTTGAATAATTCATATCTTCTGTTTTATTCATCCAAATTGAGTCAAACCAATTTTGTCAGATCTTAAATAATATAAACTGCTTGAGAAAAATATAAAACCCCTATGTGCTACAGAAAACTTTAGGGTTCTGATTTAATTATTGTTTTGGCCAAAAGCTAAATAATAGGAAGAAAAATAGTTGCACTATTTAACTGAGGTTAAGAAAATTTGAAGAAGTGCATGACCACCTACTGACCTATTTAAAAATAATAAACCCCTATGTACACCCCATTAAGGTAGAGTTTGCCATTTAATTCAAATTGTGCTTAAAGTTAAAGAAAATAGGAAAGGTGATTTAAATAAGAAACCAGGGAGCACCCATATTTTTGTTAGTCCACTTATTCAGTGTAGTTCACTAGAAAAATCTATTATACTCTGGTTTAGTACAAAATAATTGGGATACCTTTTATTTTAAGAAAACTAGAAAAACTTAGAAAAACCCTAGAAAAATAACCCCAAGGCAAAAATACCCCAAACCTTGGGATAATTGATGTTTTGTTGTGAAGAACATAGGAAAAATATGAAATCTGCTGTTTGACATTTTTTTAAATAGCAAGGCAGTAGAAAGTGCCTTTTTGGCATTTAACTTTGGAAAATCACAACTAAATAACCATCCCTTAGCCTTCTGTGAATTTTGGCATAGAAGCTTATTATTACTGTTAGATGCCAACAAAAATAACCCTTAGGACATAACCCACTCCTAGTTGAGAGTTGTAGTACAAAGTGGCCCATTTACACAACTTTTGTTATTTTTTTATAAAGCATAGCCTTTTTGTTTTGAACCTCAAATTCCTAGAATAGGCTATAGTGACCCATGGCAACCCACTGTAATTTTTGCAGAATTTTTGGAAGAAGTTAATTCACTGTTGTAGTTCAAACCTACACTAGAATTCATAAATAGAGAATAAAGAAGAGGAAAATGAATGATGGAAATTAGTGTCATCCTAAAACCCTTTGTAAATTTTCCACTGAAACATATATAAGGGAAATGCCAATCCACTATGCTCATCCTTAACAAAACCTAAACCTAGAGTGATAAGCATAAACCACTAAAAGCCACGTATGACCAAGAAACCCTAAGTTGCCAACTAACTTAGTTTTTCTTCCTTTAGCATAATGTTATTAAATCCTGCATAATCATGACATACATATTCATTGCATTTCGATAGACTGTAACCTCGCTGGTGGAGAGTACATCCTCGTGCCGGAGCAAGGAGCTGCTCAGGAGGTAGCCCCGGATCCAGCACCAGAGCCTGCACCAGAGGATCTGCCTGCCACTGCTTTGGAAGGCAAGCCCTGGTTTTATGCATAACCTATTATTTATGCTATTTTACTATACTTAATGACTGTAGGATTGATTGTGCACTTAAGTGTAGGAGTTGTTTGAAACCCTAGTTGCATGATCTTAGGAATCCTGTTGAGATGAATACTAGTATGCTAGGTCGAGGTAGCTGCTTTATTAATTAGGATCTCGGTAGAAGTCGAGTGATTTTTCTAGCACTCGCGCGAGGTCAGGAAATTGGTTGTATCCACTTTCTTATCATAATGATGCTGGTTGTGGACAACAATCCATGGGGATTGGTTGTCCACGGGATAAAAATTTGAATAAGGATTAAGGTGTGGTAGCGTGAGTCAAGCGTTTGAACGTACTAAACACATACCGAGAAATATGGTAAATCGGTAAGCCTAGTACCTGAGTGAACCTGCCCGCAGACTTATCCCCTCACGCGACCTGAGACGTGGTCTCCCATTCCGATTATGGTGGGTACAAGTGCGGTCACTGCACGACGGCAGTCAGGGTCAGTGAGGTATTGTACGCCAAGACGGTGAGCCCTGATCTGTTGCCAGGGAATTGATGGGGACGATTGATGTGTGTGGGGACGGAGTGCCCCTACATGTCGTGTGTTTAGGTTTACCTTGCAAGGATAAAAACTCGATTCGAATCGTCTGCTTCTCACAGCTAATGAGACTGCTTGATCCATGCTGCTACATTGAGTAACAAGTGGAAATATGATGAGATGATACAAGATGTTGATTGCTAAAAATGTTTACTACTATGTATGAGTAGATAGTACATATTTAGCCTTAAGAGAGTCACACTTAAATTTGACAAAGTTAAAATTTGATTTAGAAACTCAGCTAGTGTTTTTGGCAACCAAACCCCACGGCCAAACAGCTGCATGTCTAGAGGTAGAGGAGTAGACTCCTCACACCGGGTAAGTCTAGCTGAGTATTAGTATACTCAGCGTTGCTTGTGGCACAATTTTATAGGTTCTTTGGAGGACATGGTTGCTGGAGTGACTTGGTCGTCCATCTTGCCACCGGGTTGGACTATCGAGTGGGACCCCGCCTCGGCCGAGGATGAGCATGAGGAGTGATGGGACAGGCTTCCCCATCCCTCCATTTATCTATCGTTAGTTTTATTCCGCTGCACTTCGAACAATGATGACTACTTTTGCAAAACTCCGATGGTGATGTAATAATTTAATACTCCTTAATGTATGGTTTTATGCTTTATTGTATTTGCTCTGTGACTCACCATCGAGTGAGATTGTGGTACTTGATCCTGTCAGTGGCCTCGTCGGACTAGATCAGAGGGATTGACGGGTTATTCCCATTTAAGTGTGGTCTAGCCTCTAAGGCGGGACTTAGGCACTTAAGTCGGAATAATTCGGGCAGTTCCTTCACAGCTGGTATCAGAGCTTGTACCACCACAGAGGAATCAATAAAATATAAATACCATCCTTTTCCGAAGTAAAACTTGATAGAAACAATGTTGGATAGATCGTAGGACGATCAGGATAGACTTAGGACGTGAAGCCTTAGGATGATAGGGGGGTAGTTAGGTGGCTAAGTGATTAAGCCCTACAGGCTACTATAAGGGATGGGAGTCCTTCCCTATTCCATTTACATTGATGTGAGGTCGTCCAGGACGAGCATGCATGCATTCTTAAATTAAACAAATGGATAATTGAGTAAGGACTTTAATACAAATTGATGACCAACTAAGTACCCCAGTACCATTGTTATATTTAGAGAGAGGTTGAGTTGTGTTTCCTTTTTCTTTTTATAATTCTTTTTTTTACTTACGCTTAACCATACACAGATGACTTCCCACGGATCCTCAGACGACGGGAATGCACCGTCCCACACTGACGGGCTTGCACGAGAGGGCTTTCCCCGTATTTTGTGGGAGGTACTTCAGGGGGCCGGATACACGACACCTCCTCAGTACGCGGTGCAGCAGTTCGAGAAGCACCGAGTGCCCCGCTGTAGAGTGAGGATGACCTTGGAGCCTCATCCCCTGCAGCCAGGCTGGCGTTCGCTGGACTCTGAGTCCTTTGGATACCGGGCTGAGGACATGATCGAGGCGATTGCTCTACACGGATTGACCACTTTCTGTGGATTCCACCCCTTGGAGCTGTCCACCCACCCCATTGGCTTGTTCCCCGCGGAGAGGGAGGACGACCCAATGTGGAAGGATCGGGTGGAGCATGCCAAGGACATCTGGGCTATCTACCTGGGCCAGACTGCTCACTTGACAGTGCGGTGCATGAATGCCCTGTACCCTCTGCAAGTGATGCGTGGTGAGGCAATGTCCCATCTGATGGCACTATTGGAGGCAACTAAGATCACCCTGGACAACAGAGAGGAGCTTGTGGTTGATTTGTCCACTGAGATGGTGGAAAAGGACTTGCAGGTGGAGCAGCTGTCAAATGAGATCCAAGAGCTAGAGGAATTAGTGGGAACAAAGGAGAACACCATCGAGGTTCTCGAGGATCAGCTTATCAACACCCAGCAGCAGCTTGCCGAAGCTAATGAGCACCTGGATATGCATCACCAGGAGATCCAGGATATGGAGGCTAACGAGGACGTCGACATTGAGGGAGGAGAGGAGCCTGCCTCCAGCTTGGACACTGCTGGCTCAGGGAGACCACCTTCCCCCGAGTCGAGTGTTGCCTCGTTCGCTCACTAGGTATCAGGAGTAGGGCTAGAAATCGAAAATGGTGGGACTCCTCGAAGCTAGCTTAGCTTTTGCACCCTTGGGGTACTAGGCTAGATAGAGTTGAGTCTTTTGGGCCATTGATGTAATCATGATAAACTCTTTTGGAAGCATGGTTGATGGATGATGTCAGTCTTAAATTGGGAAGAAAGATTTATGCCTTGTGAAATCATTTATGTTTATGCAAGAATCTATCACTTCGCCTTTTGACTCTTTCTTCGCGATTGAACCTTGAACCTTAAAGATATGTTATTGAGAATATATGTGATTTTTCAGATGGCCGGGAGAGCGCGTCACGGTCAGAATGAGCACGTTCCTCCACCGCCGCCACCGCCTCCCACTCTGTAGGAGCTAATGGCTCAGCAGAATGAGATCTTGAGGCAGCTAGCTCAGCGTCAGCCACCACCTCAGCACTATGGTGGTGGAGATGATCAGCGTCATCCCGCGGCAGCCACCTACCAGGAGTTCCTCAGTACCCAGCCTCCATTGTTCACCAGGGCAGAGGACCCGCTGGATGCGGATGTATGGTTGAGAGTGGTGGAATCCAAATTCCCGCTACTCCATGGAGTTTGCTCAGAGGTCACTAAGGTCAGGTTCGCCACCCAGCAACTTCGCGGACCCGCAAGGACTTGGTGGGACCATTTTCTTGCTATGCAGCCAGATGACCGAGAGGTGGAATGGAGAGAGTTCAAGGCAGCTTTCAGGGGGCACCATATACCAGCCGGAATTATGGACCGAAAGCTCAACGAGTTTCTGGCACTCACTCAGGGCAACCGGACAGTGTTGCAATATGCTCAGGCTTTTAATGACCTGTGCCAGTATGCTGGGTATCATGCAGACACAGACGAGAAGAGAGACAGGTTCAGGAGGGGGCTCAGCACTAAGCTCCGTGACCGTCTCAACACCGTCAGGGCCAACAGCTATAATGAGTTGGTCAACATGGCCATCTCCCAGGAGGACTTTATCACAGCTCGTCAGGTAGAGAAGAAGAGGAAGACCCCTGTGGCAGGACCTTCAGCTCAGCCACAGCGTTTCAGGATTGTGTCTGACACTCAGAACAGGGGGCCTCAGTAGCCGCAAGGGCGATGGGTGATCCGACCACAGCAGCAGCAGCAGGCACCCAACCGTACCCAGTTTCCAGCTCAGAGGAACAATCAACAGCAGCAGCAACATCGTCAGGCAAATGACAACAGGTGTTTCACATGCGGCAACACCGGACATTATGCCAAGAATTGCCCCAGAAACCAGCAGAGGCAGGGGCAGAATGTTAATCAGAACCAAGGCAAGAGACAGAAGGTGCAAGTGAGGCAAGGCAGGCTGAACTTCACCACCATGGCTGATATTCCAGAGGGAGCACCCGTCATGGCTGGTATCTTTACAGTTTTGAATTATCCTGCTATTATTCTTTTTGATTCTGGTGCATCGCATAGTTTTATCAGTGCCAAATTTAGTGCCAAGTGTCAGATACCTTTTCACCACACCAATGGGGGTATCACAATTTCAACACTAGGAGGCAGGGTTGCCACCTACCAAATCAACAAGAATGTGCCTATAAAGTTTGGTAGTCTGATAATCAAAACTAACCTCCTCATTTTGGGGTTGGATAGTGTGGATATCATATTGGGAACTGACTGGTTGACCAAACATCAGGCAGTGATTGATATTGCGGCTAGGGCCATTGAAGTGCACTCACCAGCCTGTGGTGAAACCACATTATATTTGCCCAACCAAGGTTGTACCCGTTCTTGTGCCTTCGTTATGATAGAATCCCCAATGGAAAAGATCTCAGTGGTCTGTGACTACCCAGATGTTTTTCCCGATGAATTGCCAGGGATGTCACCTGACCGAGACATCGAGTTCGCAATCGAATTACAACCCGGGACTGCTCCTATTTCTAAAAGACCCTATAGGATGCCTCCCGCGGAATTGGCAGAACTGAAAAAGCAATTGCAGGAGTTGTTGGACAAGGGATTCATTCGCCCAAGTACTTCGCCATGGGGATGTTCGACCTTATTTGTGAAGAAAAAGGATGAGAGTTTGCGAATGTGTGTCGATTACCGCCCTCTCAATGCGGTGACCATCAAGAACAAATACCCACTACCCCGTATTGATGTTTTGTTTGATCAATTGGTGGGAGCCAAAGTGTTCTCCAAGATAGATCTTCGATCGGGTTACCATCAGATCAAGATCTGTGCCAGTGATATTCCCAAGACGGCCTTCTCAACCAGATATGGGCTTTATGAGTTTTTGGTGATGTCTTTTGGGTTGACCAATGCCCCAGCTTATTTTATGTACCTGATGAACTCAGTATTCATGCCAGAGCTGGACAAATTCGTGGTCGTTTTCATTGACAATATTCTGGTGTATTCCAAGAATGAAGCCGAGCACACCAAACATTTGCATACTGTACTTCAGAGGCTGCGTGACCATCAGTTGTATGCCAAATTGTCTAAATGTGAGTTCTGGCTGAAGGAAATTAAATTCTTGGGTCACACAATTTCTCAGGATGGGATATATGTTGATCCTGAGAAGGTACAAGAGGTGATGGATTGGAAGCCCCCGACTACAGTGAGGCAGATTCGGAGTTTTCTGGGATTGGTAGGGTATTATCGACGATTCATTACGGATTTCTCTAGAATTGCCAAACCAATGACTGAACTACTAAAGAAAGGGGTCAAGTATAATTGGAGCCAAAAGTGCGAGGATGCCTTTCATACACTGAGGCAGCATTTGACAACAGCCCCAGTGCTGGCCCAACCTGATAACACCAAGCCATTTGAAGTTTATTGTGATGCCTCCGGTATGGGATTGGGATGTGTCTTAATGCAAGATAACAGAGTAATTGCTTATGCTTCCCGAGCACTCAGGCCCCATGAGCAGAACTACCCTACACATGATCTGGAGTTAGCAGCCGTGGTTCATGCTCTCAAGATATGGAGACACTACTTGATGGGAGCTCATTGTAACATTTACACTGATCACAAGAGTCTCAAATACATTTTCACTCAGGAAGATCTGAACATGAGGCAGAGGAGATGGTTAGAATTAATCAAGGACTATGATTTGGAGGTGCATTACCATCCCGGCAAGGCCAATGTTGTGGCAGATGCCTTGAGCAGAAAGGCCCAGTGCAATTGTATGAGCATGGATGCAAGAGTTACCACCCTGTGTGATGAGTTGTGCAAATTGAGCCTGGAAGTTGTTTCTTCAAGTGATTTAAACTATATCTCGGTGGAGCCCACATTACAAGAGCAAATAGTCAGGGCACAAATTGAAGATAAGGGTGTTCAGGTTATCAAAGACATGATCAAGCAGAAGGCAGAGAAATACAAGTGCTTCCGTCAGGATAGCAAGGGAATTCTATGGTTTGGAGATCGATTGGTTGTTCCCAAGGACCCTGAGCTTAGAAAGAAGATATTGGATGAAGCTCACCTTTCAAAATTCTCCATGCACCCGGGCAGCAACAAGATGTATCATGATCTCAGATCCTTTTACTGGTGGACCAGAATGAAGAGGGAGATTGCCAAGTACATATCCGAGTGTGACACCTGGCAGAGGATCAAAGCCAGTCATTTGAAGGCAGCAGGCCCTTTTCAACCCCTTCCCATACCAGCTTGGAAATGGGAGGACATTTGCATGGACTTTATCGTGGGATTGCCCAATACCTCCCGGCACCATGATTCCATTTGGGTCATTATGGACAGATTGACCAAGTCAGCTCATTTCTTGCCAATACACACCACCTATAGGACGGAGAAGTATGCAGAGATCTACATTGACCAGATAGTTCGTTTGCATGGAATACCAAGGACTATAGTCTCAGACAGAGGAGCACCATTTGTGGCACGATTTTGGGAGCAATTGCAGGAATCACTTGGGACCCATGTAATACGAAGCTCAGTTTACCATCCTCAAATAGATGGCCAGACAGAAAGGGTAAATCAGATTTTGGAAGACATGTTAAGGGCATGTGTGCTACACTACGGAAAAGATTGGGACAAGTGTCTTTCTTTGGCAGAGTTTTCTTATAATAACAGCTACCAGTCCAGTCTAAAGATGGCACCTTTTGAAGCCTTATATGGGAGAAGGTGTAGGACCCCGCTAAATTGGTCTCAAGCAGGAGAGAGGGAAATATTTGGGCCAGATTTGGTACTTGAAGCAGAGGCAAAGGTCAGAGTCATCAAGAAGAACTTAGAAGCTGCTCAGGCCAGACAAAAGAGCTATCATGATAAGAGGCGGAAGCCTCTACAGTTTGAAGTGGGAGAGCATGTTTATCTTAAGGTATCACCCACCAAGGGTGTCCAGAGATTTGGGATCAAGGGAAAGTTAGCTCCTCGCTACATTGGGCCCTACGAGATCAAGGAAACTTGTGGACCAGTAGCATATCAATTGAAGTTGCCGCCACACATGTCAGCTGTTCATAATGTGTTCCATGTATCTCAGCTGCGGAAATGTGTCCGCTTACCTACTGAAGTGCTACCTGAACCAGAAATTGAGATAGAACCAGACTTATCTTATCAAGAGTACCCCGTCAAGGTATTGGATCAGAAAGAGAGGTCAACGCGAGCAAGGTCAATCAGAATGTATAAGGTTCAGTGGAGTCACCATTCAGTAGAAGAAGCTACATGGGAGACTGAAGATTTTCTACGCTCTCGCTTTCCCGACTTTCTGCCCAAAGGAGTCGGTACGTAACCCAAAACCCCACCCCCACCTGCCCTTTGAATACAATTATAAGAAAAACTTAGATAACAAGGGTAGTCTAAGTTGTGGATTTAACTTAAAAAGGACTTCCTTCTGAAGTTGCAAAGAGAATGACATTCGAAGAGCAGTTGACAAGAGAAACTTGGGTAAAAGAAAGGGTTGCACACCAACACACCTTCACGCACCCCTCCAAGGGACTCTACCTAAATCTCGGGACGAGATTCCTTTAAGGGGGGAGGGCTGTAACACCCCAGGTGTTACTCAATGTGTCCACCCAGGGCTACACCATCTAAACCTACTATCACATGTGGGTTAGTTTGAGCAAAGTACATCAAACTTAGAATTCAAATCCTAAGCACATGCAACCCATCTTAGATGTCATACCTTAACCTATCATGCACATCTAAAGGGGAGAATTGCTCAAAACCCTAAAGCAAACCCCTTTGGACAATGGGAACCCTAGATGTAAGTATGACCAAAAAGTCTTGAAAACCTTATGATCATGGCTTGGGCCAAATATAAAAGTTGTAGTACACTTAATAAGCTACAAATAATAGTAAGAAAGTAACCCCAAAAAGATTTCAGAAAAGCCCCAAAAGGTTCACCAAAGGTTTGAGTACAAAGGAAAAATCAGAAAATTGCCTAAGTCCACATCTACCCTTGGAACTCACATTAACTAGGTAGCTCTAGGTGTAGGGAAGAGATCTCTCACAGGCTCTAGGGCAAGATTCGTACGTTTTGGCCGCTCAGCAGAGGGAAGAACACGGGCAGAAGCAAAGAGCCACGTGTTCGACGCGCTCTGAGCTCGCCAGAGCACGCCCGCGCGCGCCCCCGCGTGCCCCGCGTTGCGCCAAAGCCAAGTCGGCGCCATGGCCCGCGCCCGCGCCTATAAAGCCCCCAGGGACTTCGACCGTACCCCTCCGCACGCGCTCGACCTCACCGGAGCCCAAACCCACCGGCGTTTGCCCGTGCATGGCGTGTCCGCGGCCGCCCGATCCCCCTGCCACCATAGACCGGCCAACAGAACCCTTCCCAACCCCGTCCGACCCTCGGAGAAGACTGAGCACACCTCGGAGAAGCTCCCTGAGCGAGGAATCGGAGTTTTCTTCGCCGGAGAGGCCAGTCCACGGTCGCCGGACTCCACCCGACCGCCGGCGAGCGTAGACCGGGTAATCCTCTGCTCCATTCTTCGATTCCTTGTGCACACAGCTTCTACGTCACCCCGTGAAGCTCATTGTGCCATTGGATTGAACTAGGTCGCCGTGGTTTGGCCGGCACACCCGCCGCCGACGAGAGCACCCGCCTGCGCACGTGGACCGAGCGATTCCGGCCACCCCCGCCATCGAGCCGTACACCGTTGTGACCGCCAGGACCTCAACCCCGCCCCTCGCCGGACCTCTCTCACCGCCGGTAAGCCGCGCCGCCCTTTTCTTTCTCGCGGGTACTGTTTAAACCTAGGGAGGGACCGCGGGGGAGAAGAAGAGAAAGCTAGGGGGTTTTGCGCAATGTCAGTGACTCGGATGAATAGTAGCGCGAGGGTATAACTGAGAGAGTTAGTTTGGAAATAACTCAAGGACTTCGGTGCAAAGTGGTTTTCCAGGAAACCTTTTATTAAATCTGATTTAAAATTTAAACAGAACTTGAATAATTCATATCTTCTGTTTTATTCATCTAAATTGAGTCAAACCAATTTTGTCAGATCTTAAATAATATAAACTACTTGAGAAAAATATAAAACCCCTAAGTGCTACAGAAAACTTTAGGGTTCTGATTTAATTATTGTTTTGACCAAAAGCTAAATAATAGGAAGAAAAACAGTTGCACTATTTAACTAAGGTTAACAAAATTTGAAGAAGTACATGACCACCTACTGACCTATTTAAAAATGATAAACCCCTCTGTACACCCCATTAAGGTAGAGTTTGCCATTTAATTCACATTGTGCTTAAAGTTAAAGAAAATAGGAAAGGTGATTTAAATAAGGAACCAGGGAGCACCCATATTTTTGTTAGTCCACTTATTCAGTGTAGTTCACTAGAAAAATCTATTATACTCTGGTTTAGTACAAAATAATTGGGATACCTTTTATTTTAAGAAAACAAGGAAAACTTAGAAAAATCCTAGAAACATAACCCCAAGGCAAAAATACCCCAAACCTTGGGATAATTGATGTTTTGTTGTGAAGAACATAGGAAAAATATGAAATCTGCTGTTTGACATTTTTTCAAATAGCAAGGCAGTAGAAAGTGCCTTTTTGGCATTTAACTTTGGAAAATCACAACTAAATAACCATCCCTTAGCCTTCTGTGAATTTTGGCACAGAAGCTTATTATTACTGTTAGATGCCAACAAAAATAACCCTTAGGACAGAACCCACTCCTAGTTGAGAGTTGTAGTACAAAGTGGCCCATTTACACAACTTTTGTTATTTTTGTCTAAAGCATAGCCTTTTTGTTTTGAACCTCAAATTCCTAGAATAGGCTATAGTGACCCATGGCAACCCACTGTAATTTTTACAGAATTTTTGAAAGAAGTTAATTCACTGTTGTAGTTCAAACCTACACTAGAATTCATAAATAGAGAATAAAGAAGAGGAAAATGAATGATGGAAATTAGTGTCATCCTAAAACCCTTTGTAAATTTTCCACTGAAACATATATAAGGGAAATGCCAATCCACTATGCTCATCCTTAACAAAACCTAAACCTAGAGTGATAAGCATAAACCACTAAAAGCCACGTATGACCAAGAAACCCTAAGTTGCCAACTAACTTAGTTTTTCTTCCTTTAGCATAATGTTATTAAATCCTGCATAATCATGACATACATATTCATTGCATTTCGATAGACTGTACCTCGCTGGCGGAGAGTACATCCTCGTGCCGGAGCAAGGAGCTGCTCAGGAGGTAGCCCCGGATCCAGCACCAGAGCCTGCACCAGAGGATCTGCCTGCCACTGCTTTGGAAGGCAAGCCCCGGTTTTATGCATAACCTGTTATTTATGCTATTTTACTATACTTAATGATTGTAGGATTGATTGTGCACTTAAGTGTAGGAGTTGTTTGAAACCCTAGTTGCATGATCTCAGTAATCCTGTTGAGATGAATACTAGTATGCTAGGTCGAGGTAGCTGCTTTATTAATTAGGATCTCGGTAGAAGTCGAGTGATTTTTCTAGCACTCGTGCGAGGTCAGGAAATTAGTTGTATCCACTTTCTTATCATAATGATGCTGGTTGTGGACAACAATCCATGGGGATTGGTTGTCCACGGGATAAAAATTTGAATAAGGATTAAGGTGTGGTACCGTGAGTCAAGCGTTTGAACGTACTAAACACATACCGAGAAATATGGTAAATCGGTAAGCCTAGTACCTGAGTGAACTTGCCCGCAGACATATCCCCTTACGCGACCTGAGACGTGGTCTCTCATTCCGGTTATGGTGGGTACAAGTGCGGTCACTACACGACGGCAGTCGGGTCAGTGAGGCATTGTACGGCAAGGCGGTGAGCCCTGATATGTTGCCCGGGAATCGATGGGGACAGTTGATGTGTGTGGGGACGGAGTGCCCCTACATGTCGTGTGTTTAGGTTTACCTTGCAAGGATAGAAACTCGATTCGAATCATCTGCTTCTCGCAGCTAATGAGACTGCTTGATCCATGCTGCTACATTGAGTAACAAGTGGAAATATGATGAGATGATACAAGATGTTGATTGCTAAAAATGTTTGCTACTATGTATGAGTAGATAGTACATATTTAGCCTTAAGAGAGTCACACTTAAATTTGACAAAGTTAAAATTTGATTTAGAAACTCAGCTAGTGTTTTTGGCAACCAAACCCCACAGCCAAACAGCTGCATGTCTAGAGGTAGAGGAGTAGACTCCTCACACCGGGTAAGTCTAGCTGAGTATTAGTATACTCAGCCTTGCTTGTGGCACAATTTTACAGGTTCTTTGGAGGACATGGTTGCTGGAGTAACTTGGTCGTCCATCTTGCCACCGGGTTGGACTGTCGAGTGGGACCTCGCCTCGGTCGAGGAGGAGCATGAGGAGTGATGGGACAGGCTTCCCCATCCCTCCATTTATCTATCGTTAGTTTTATTCCGCTACACTTCGAACAATGATGACTACTTTTGCAAAACTCCGATGGTGATGTAATAATTTAATACTCCTTAATGTATGGTTTTATGCTTTATTGTATTTGCTCTGTGACTCACCATCGAGTGAGATTGTGGTACTTGATCCTGTCAGTGGCCTCGTTAGACTAGATCCGAGGGATTGACGGGTTATTCCCATTTAAGTGTGGTCTAGCCTCTAAGGCGGGACTTAGGCACTTAAGTCGGAATAATTCGGGCAGTTCCGCCACAGGTATCTGGATCCGACGGTGATGGTTCCGTTGGGGCCTGGCATCTTGAGCTTGAGGTACGTGTAGTTGGGGACGGCCATGAACTTGGCATAGCACGGTCTTCCCAGCACCGCGTGATAGGTCCCTCGGAACCCGACTACCTCGAACGTGAGGGTTTCCTTTCGGAAGTTGGAGGGAGTTCCGAAGCAGACGTGCAAATCAAGTTGCCCAAGGGGCAGGACACGCTTGCCGGGGACAATCCCATGAAAAGGCGCTGCACCGGCCTAGATCGTGGACAGATCGACCCCCAAGAGCCCTAGGGTCTCGGCGTAGATGATGTTGAGGCTGCTGCCTCCGTCCATGAGGACCTTGGTGAGCCTAGCGTTGCCGATGACAGGGTCGACGACAAGCAGTTACCTTCCTGGGCTTGGTATGCAGTCGGGGTTGTTGCCTTGGTCGAAGGTAATGGGTTTGTCGGACCAGTCTAGGTAGACTGGCGTTGCTACCTTCACCGGGCAGACCTCCCGGCACTCTTGCTTGCGGTGTCGAGCCGAAGCATTCGCCACTTGCCCATCGTAGATCATGAAGTAGTTGTGGACCACCGGGAACTCTTCTTCCTTGTCACCCCCTTCTTGTTGTTGCCTTGGTCCTTGCCACCTTCTGCCGAGGGTCCAGCCTTATTGAAGTAACGCTGAAGCATGTTGCACTCTTCCAGGGTGTGCTTGACGGGACCCCTGTGATAGGGGCACGATTCCTTGAGCATCTTGTCGAACACGTTGGCCCCTCCGGGCGGTTTCCGAGGATTCCTGTGTTTGGCAGCAGCGACGAGATCCGCGTCAATGGCGTTGCGTTTTGCTTGCGCCTTCTTCCTGGTCTTCTTCTTCGTGCCACGCTGGTCGGACGCCTCGGGGGCGTCTTCCTTCTGCCTTCCCTGGGGTTGCTTGTCCTTCCGGAAGATGGCTTCGACCGCCTCCTGACTAGAGGCAAACTTGGTGGCTATGTCCATCAATTCGCTTGCCTTGGTGGGAGTCTTGCGTCCCAGTTTGCTTACCAGGTCCCGGCAAGTGGTGCCGGCGAGGAATGCTCTGATGACATCCGAGTCGGTGATGTTGGGTAGCTCGGTGCACTGCTTGGAAAACCGCCGGATGTACTCTCGCAGGGATTCCCCTGGCTGCTGGCGGTAGCTCCGGAGATCCCATGAGTTCCCAGGGCGTATGTACATACCTTGGAAATTTCCAGCGAAGGCCTTGACTAGGTCGTCCCAGCCGAAGATCTGCGCAGGAGGCAGATGCTCCAGCTAGGCCCGGGTAGCATCGGAGAGGAAAAGGGGGAGGTTGCGGATGATGAGGTTGTCGTCGTCCATCCCTCCCAACTGGCACGCCAGCCGGTAATCCGCGAGCCACAACTCCGGCCTCGTCTCCCCTGAGTACTTGGTAATGGTAGTCGGGGCTCAGAACCGGGCCGGGAACGTCGCCCGTCGTATGGCCCGGCTGAAGACCCGTGGACCTGGTGGTGCGGGTGAGGGGCTCCGATCCTCCTCACTGTCGTATCGTCCTCCGTGCCTGGGGTGGTAGCCTCGGCGCACCTTTTCCTCGAGGCAGGCTCGACGGTCGCGGCGGTGTTGCTCGCTGCCGAGGCGGTCTGGGGCTGCAGGCGTCCCGTCCCCTGTGCGCTCGGTGTGGACCGAGACCTCCCGTATGCGTCGGGAGGACGCTGCGCGATGCTCCGAGGGGCACCCTCGCCTTCGGGAGGCAGAGCTCTCGGCTCGTCGGACAGCGGCGTTTTCCAGGAGGTACTTGAGTTCGCCCTGGATACGTCGCCCCTCGGTGGTGGATGGTTTCAGCATTGTTCAAAGTAACATCGCCGCTGCAGCTAGGTTCTGGCCGGCTCTGTTGAAGGCCAGGGGCAGTCCTGCTCTGGCGTCGTCAATAATACGGCGGTGGACGTCCCGGGCCCGATGACGCGCTCCTCCGGCGAATGCTTGGCCTACCCACTCCTGCTCGAGGTTTTGTTGGAGCTGCACAAGTCGCCCTGTTTCTTCATCGAGCTTGGCCTGCATTTCGCGGAGTTGCTTGAGCTATGTGCCCTGACCCCCCGCAGGGACCCGGGCCACAGCTAGCTCCCACGGGATCTCAACGCGAGACGCATGCACAGGGGCGTCGTTGTTTTCTGGCACGCCGAGGTGGTTATTCTCGTCGTGATCCTCGTGATCGATGTGGAAGCACTCGCGAGTTGGGTCGTAACCCTCGTCGTCAAGGCTGTGTCCATCGTTAGAGTAGCCGGAGAGACAGTGGTCACATGCGGACATGAAGTCTCGCATGGCGCTGGGATCACGGAGTCTAGAGAAATCCCAACTGAAGTTGGGGTCGTCCTCTTCCTCGGAACCCGCGGGTCTGGAGGTTGAGACGACCGTCAGTCGGTCCCAAGTTGACCACATATGGTACCCCGGAAGATCAGGATATGCCCTTGCAAAAGCGCTTGCCGAAGCGGGGTCACTTGGTGGATCGAAGCTGAATCTAAAGGGAACAGGATGAAAAACTGATGGTACCTCCTGGTTGATGGACGGTGGTGAAGTTGCATCGGGGATGGAATGTGTCGTTATCTCAGGTGCGAGACTAATGTCCGACAAGTCCCTCGCAAGGGTGCCAGCGTCATCAGTTCGCTCGGGGTTGGCACGTTGCTGGGAAGCGACACCCGTCGTTGTCCCAGGTGCGAGGATAACACCCGACATGTCTCCCACAGGGGTGCTGGTGTCATCGACTCGCTCTGGTCCGACAACCGACGAGGCGCCGCCTCTTGCCTGACCATGGTTGCTTCGTCTCCTCCTCCTCCGGCGAGGAGGGTGTCGGGGCAAACCCGGGTGTTCCTCTTCCGCCACAGAGAGATGACGTCGTCGAGTTCGCCTCCGCCGGGCGAGCCGACGACCGTCGTTGTTATCGTGCTGCGGGGGGAGGAGTACCATGTCGTAGCTGCCATCGGGGGACACGAACTCGAGACTCTCAAAGCGGAGCACCGTCCCGGGCTGAAGAGGCTGCCGAAGATTGTTCATCTAGAACTCAACGGGAAAGTATTTGTCAACACGCAGCAGGACCCCTACCTGGCGCGCCAACTGTCGACGTTTTGGACCCGCGAGGACCCTCAACCGACTAGTGAATTTGACGCTACGTGTCCCTGCCCAGATGGGTTGATGCAAGATGGAACACAAGGGGGAGGATGAGGCTTATATTATCTTGCACCGGGGTGCTCGTAGTAGGGGTTACAAGCGTCGCGAGAGAGAGAGGGTGCGCCCTTGAGGTGAGCCATCTGAGTTAGCCTCCTCCGCGTTTCTCTCTTTCTCCGCCTGCCTCTAGGAAGGCCCTAGACATCCCCTTTTATAGATACAAGGAGATGGTCCAGCTGTACATGGGGGTATAGCTATGTGCTAATGTGGCCGGCGGAGAAGTACTTGAGCCCTATAGAAGCGCAGCTGGCGGTGCGACCTAGGTCCTGCTGACGTTTCTTTGCCTTCGTAGAGAGTTGAGAATGAAAGGGAAATAGGCTTACAACTTTTCCTAATTGATTTTGGTGGTTGAATTGCCCAACACAAATAATTGTACTAACTAGTTTGCTCTAGATTATAAGTTTTACAGGTGCCAAAGGTTCACAACAAACCAATAAAAAGACCAAGAAAGGATTCAAATAAAAAGAGCAAAAGACAACCGAAGTGTGCCCTGGTCTGGCGCACCGGACTGTCCGGTGCACCACCGGACAGTGTCCGGTGCACCAGGGAACCCAACTCTGAACTGCTCACCTTCGGGAATTCTGGGAGTCACTCCGCTATAATTCACCGGACTGTCCGGTGTGCCAGCGGAGTAACGGCTACTACAGCGCCAACGGTCGTCTGTAGGGAGCAGTTAATGCGCTACAGTGCGCGCAGAAGTCAGAGCAGAGCCAGAAGGCGCACCGGACAGTGAACAGTGGTTGTCCGGTGCACCACGGACTGTCCGGTGACCCAAATGTCAGAAGCTCCAACGGTCAGAATCCAACGGCCGGGTGACGTGGCTGGCGCACTGGACAGTGTCCGGTGGCGCACCGGACTGTCCGGTGCGCCATGCGACAGAAGCCCTCACCAACAGTTCTTTTGGTGGTTGGGGCTATAAATACCCCCCAACCACCACACTTCAACGCATCCAAGTTTTCAGCCTTCAAACACCTTACAAGAGCTATAGCATTCAATACAAGACACAATCAAAGAGATCAAATCCTCTCCCAAGTCCAAAGATCATTCCAATCAAATAGTGACTAGTGAGAGAGAGACTTGTGTTGATTTGAGCTCTTGTGCTTGGATTGCTTTTCTTCTTCATTCTTTCTTGTGATCAACTCAATTGTAACCAAGGCAAGAGACACCAATTGTGTGGTGGTCCTTGTGGGGACTTAGTGTCCTGTTTGATTGAGAAGAGAAGCTCACTCGGTCTAAGTGACCGTTTGAGAGAGGGAAAGGGTTGAAAGAGACCCGGTCTTTGTGACCACCTCAACGGGGAGTAGGTTTGCAAGAACCGAACCTCGGTAAAATAAATCACCATGTCATCCACCTTATTTGCTTGTGATTTGTTCTTCGCCCTCTCTTTCAGACTCGCATTTAATTCAAACGCAAACCCGACTTGTAGTGTGTGCTTAAGTTTGTAAATTTTAGATTCGCCCTATTCACCCCCCTCTAGGCGACTTTCAATTGGTATCAGAGCCCGGTGCTTCATTAGAGCCTAACCGCTCAAAGTGATGTCGGGAGCATCCGCCAAGAGGGAGATCAGGACCGGCGACAAGTCCGCAAGCTCAGGGAGAACGCACTCAAGGGAGTTCGCCTACAAGCACAAGGAGGAATCCTCTTCCTCCATCAAGTCCCAACGGAAGGGTGACAAGAAGAAAAAGATGAAGAAGGTGGTCTACTATGAGACCGACTCTTCGTCACCCTCCACCTCCGGCTCGGAATCAGCATCCGCAACTTCTAAGCGCCATGAGCGCAAGAAGTATAGTAAGATGCCCCTTCGCTATCCTCGTATTTCAAAATGCACTCCATTACTTTCTGTTCCATTAGGCAAACCACCTATGCTTGAAGGTGAAGGTTATTCTATGTGGAGTGATAAAATGTGGCATCACCTAACCTCACTCCACAAAAGCATATGGGATATTGTTGAGTATGGAGCGCATGTACCAAAGAAGGGAGACAAGGATTACGACTTGGAGGAGGTCAAACAAATCCAACACTTCAACTCCCAAGCCACTACTATACTCCTCGCCTCTCTAAGTCAAGAGGAGTATAATAAGGTGCAAGGGTTGAAGAGCGCAAAGGAAATTTGGGACTTGCTCAAGACTGCGCACGAAGGAGACGAGGTGACCAAGATCACCAAGCGGGAGACGATCGAAGGGGAGCTCGGTCGCTTCATGCTTCACCAAGGGGAGGCGCCACAAGCGATGTACAACCGGCTCAAGACCTTGGTGAACCAAGTGCGCAACCTCGGGAGCACCAAATGGGATGACCATGAAATGGTCAAGGTTATTCTTAGATCACTCGTTTTCCTTAACCCTACGCAAGTTCAATTAATTCGTGGTTATCCTAGATACACACTAATGTCTCCCGAGGAAGTGATAGGAAAATTTGTGAGCTTTGAGTTGATGATCAAAGGCTCCAAGAAAATCATCGAGCAAGGCGCCTCCTCCACACCCAATGTGCAACCCGTTGCTTTCAAGGCAATGGAGGAGAAGAAAGAAGACTCTACACCTAGTAGGGTCCCCATCGACGCCTCCAAGCTCGACAATGAGGAGATGGCGCTCATCATCAAGAGCTTCTGCCAAATCCTCAAGCAAAGGAGGGGGAAAGACTACAAGTCCCGCTCCAAGAAGGTTTGCTACAAATATGGTAAGCCCGGTCATTTTATCGCTAAATGCCCTTTGTCTAGTGATAGTGACAGGGATAACGACAAGAAGGGAAAGAGGAGAGAAAAGAAAAGGTACTACAAGAAGAAGGGCAGCGATGCCCATGTTTGCCAGGAGTGGGACTCCGACGAGAGCTCCACTGACTCCTCCTCCGACGAGGACGCCGCCAACATCGCCGTCACCAAAGGACTCCTCTTCCCTAACGTCGGCCACAAGTGCCTCATGGCAAAGGACGGCAAGAAGAAGAAGGTAAAATCTAAATCCTCCACTAAGTATGCAACATCTAGTGATGAGGCTAGCTCTAGTGATGATGAGGATGATTTATTAACACTTTTTGCCAACCTAAACATGCAACAAAAGGAGAAATTAAATGAGTTAATTAGTGCTATTCATGAGAAGGATGAACTCTGGGACACCCAAGAGGACTTCCTAATTAAAGAAAACAAGAAGCATGTTAAGGTTAAAAATGCTTATGCTCTAGAAGTAGAAAAATGTGAAAAACTATCTAGTGAGCTGAGCGCTTGCCATGATATTATTTCCAACCTTAGGAATGAAAATGCCAAATTAATTGCTAAGGTTGAGAAATCAAATGTTTGTGATGATTCAATTGACAATCTTAGAAATGATAATGCTAGTTCTATTGCTAAGATTGAAAAATTAAATGCCTCTCTTGCTAGCCTTAGAATGAGAATAAAAAATTAATTGCTAAGGCTAAGGAATTAAACGTTTGCAATGTTTCCATTTCCAATCTTAGAGATGAGAATGCTATATTACATGCTAAGATTGTTGAATTGAATTCTTGCCAACCCTCTACATCTACCGTTGAGCATGTTACTATTTGCACTAGATGTAGAGATGTTAACATTGATGCTATTCATGATCACATGGCTATGATTAAACAACAAAATGATCATATAGCAAAATTAGATGCTAAAATTGCTGAGCATGAGTTAGAAAATGAAAAATTTAAATTTGCTCGTAGCATGCTTTATAATGGGAGACGCCCTGGCATTAAGGATGGCATTGGCTTCCAACAGGGAGACAATGTCAAGCCTAATGCCCCTCCTAAAAGATTATCTAACTTTGTTAAGGGCAAGGCTCCCATGCCTCAGGATAACGAGGGTTACATCTTGTACCCTGCCGGTTATCCCGAGCACAAAATTAGGAGAATTCATTCTAGGAAGTCTCACTCTGGCTCTCATCATGCTTTTATTTATAAGAGTGAGGCATCTAGTTCTAGGCAATCAACCCGTGCTAAATTACCTAAAGAGAGAACTCCTATTGCATCAAATGATCATAACATTTCATTTAAGACTTTTGATGCTTCTTAAGTGCTAACTAACAAATCAGGCAAAGTAGTTGCCAAATATGTTGGTGGCAAACACAAGGGGGCAAAGACTTGTGTTTGGGTACCCAAGGTGCTTGTTTCTAATTTGAAAGGACCCAAGACCGTTTGGGTACCTAAGAACAAGGCCAAACTTGTTTTGTAGGTTTATGCATCCGGGGGCACAAGTTGGATCATCGATAACGGGTGCACAAACCACATGACAGGGGAGAAGAAAATGTTCTCCTCCTACGAGAAAAACCAAGATCCCCAACGAGCTATCACATTCGGGGATGGAAACCAAGGTTTGGTCAAAGGACTTGGTAAAGTTGCTATATCACCTGACCATTCTATTTCCAATGTTCTTCTTGTAGATTCTTTAGATTACAATTTGCTTTCTGTTTCTCAATTATGTAAAATGGGCTACAGTTGTCTTTTTACGGATATAGGTGTTTGTCGGGGACCATAATTAGGGGTACCCTCAAGGCTCCTAAATCTCAGCTGGTAACCCCCATCAGCACAAAGCTGCAAAGGCCTGATGGGTGCAACTAAGTCAAGGATCGGTCCATTCGAGGGACGCGATCACGCCTCGCCCGAGCCCAGCCTCGGGCAAGGGCAGCCGACCCAGAGGATCTACGTCTCGCCCAAGGACGCCCTCCAGCAACAGACACACCTTCGGCTCGCCAGAGGCCCAATCTTCACCAAGAAGCAACCTTGGCCAAATCGCCACGCCAACCGACCAAATCGCTGGGGCATTTAATGCAAAGGTGGCCTGACACCTTTATCCTGACGCGCGCCCTCCAGTTGACAGAGTCGAAGTGACCGTAGTCACTTCGCCGCTCCACTGACCGACCCGATAAGAGGACAGCGCCACCTGCGCTGCTCTAACTGCTGTGTCACTCGACAGAGTGAGGCTGACAGCAGCCAAGTCCGGCCTTAGGCGCCAAAGGAAACTCCGCTCCGCCCGACCTCAGGGCTCGGACTCGGGCTCAGCCCCGAAAGACGACGAACTCCGCTCCGCCGACCCCAGGGCTCGTACTCGGACTCAGCCCCGGAAGACGACGAACTCCGCCTCGCCCGACCCCAGGGCTCGGACTTGGGCTCGGCCCCGGAAGACGACGAACTCCGCCTCACCCGACCCCAGGGCTCGGACTCGGGCTCAGCCCCGGAAGACGATGAACTCCGCCTCGCCCGACCCCAGGGCTCGGACTCGGGCTCGGCCCCGGAAGACAACGAACTCCACCTCGCCCGACCCCAGGGCTCGGACTCGGGCTCAACCCCGGAAGACGACGAACTCCGCCTCGCCCGACCCCAGGGCTCGGACTCAGCCCTGGCCTCAGCCGACGGTCTCCGCCTCGCCCGACCCAGGGGCTCGGACTCGACCTCGGCCTTGGAAGATAGACTCGACCTCGACCTCGGAGGAGCCTCCACCTCGCCCAACCCAGGGCTCGGACCGACCACGTCATGGGAGTCACCATCATTACCCTACCCCAAGCTGACTCAGGCTACGGGGGACAAGACCGGCATCCCATCTGGCTCGCTCCGCTATACAAGTAATGATGGCGCCTCGCACGCTCTATGACGACGGCGGCTCTCAGCCCCCTTACGGAAGCAAGAGGACGTCGGCAAGGACTCGACGGCCCTGACAGCTGTCCTTCCGCCAGGCTCCGACGCTCCTCCGACGGCCACGACATCACACGAACCGGGTGCCAAAACCTCTCCGGCTGCCACGATGGCATGTACTTAGGGCACTAGCTCTCCTTCGCTAGACACGTTAGCACACTGCTACACCCCCCATTGTACACCTGGATCCTTTCCTTACGCCTATAAAAGGAAGGTCCAGGGCCCTCTTACAGAGGGTTGGCCGCGCGGAGAAGGACGGGACAGCGCTCGCGTGAGGCCGCTCGCTCCCTCCCGCGTGGACGCTTGTAACCCCCTACTGCAAGCGCACCCGATCTGGGCGTGGGACAAACACGAAGGCCACGGGATTTCACCTCTCACGCCTGTCTCCCTCCGGCTTCTTCCCCCCTTCGCGCTCCGTCTCGCGCCGACCCATCTGGGCTGGGGCACGCGGCGACAATTTACTCGTCGGTCCAGGGACCCCCCGGGTTCGAAACGCCGACAGTTGGCGCGCCAGGTAGGGGCCTGCTGCGTGTTGACGAACAGCTTCCCGTCAAGCTCCAGATGGGCAGTCTCCAGCAACCTTTCCAGCCCAGGACGGTGCTCCGTTTTGGGAGTCTTGAGTTCATGTCCCTCGACGGCAGCTACGACATGATATTCCTTCCCCCGCCGCACGACAACGACAATGGCGGCCGACAACCCGCCCGCCGGCGGCGGAATCAACGACGTCCTCCCCACGTGGTGGAAGAACAACATTTGAGCTCGCCCCGTCCCCTCCCCTGCCGACGAAGGAGGAGGCGGGGCAACCAAGGCCAAGCAGGAGGCGGCACCTCGTCGGCTGTCGAGCGAGTCGACGGCGCCGGCGCCCCAACGGGGGGCACGTCGGGCATCGACCTCGTGTTTGAGGCGAAGACGAGCGCCGTCTCCCCGCAACACGCCAACCCCAAGCAAACGGACGACGCCAGCACGCTCGCAAATGACTTGCTGGGCGTCACCCTCGTACCTGAGATGGCGGTGCAGTCTACCCTTGACGTGACTTCGTCACCGCCCATCGACCAAGAGGTACCGACCGATTCCCATCTCGCACCTTTTGGATTCAGCCTCATCCCACCAAGCGACTTCGCTTTGGTGGACGCTCTCATAGAGGCGAGTCCAAACCCTCTGGGGTATCGTATGCAGTCACCCTGGGACCGGCTGACGGCCGTCTCGACCTGCGGGCCCTCGGGGTCCGAGGAAGATGACGAGCCCGACTTTAGTTGGGATTTCTCTAGACTTGGTAACCCTAGTGCCATGCGGGACTTTATGACCGCGTGCGACTACTGCCTTTCCGACTGTTCCGACGGTAGCCGCAGCCTCGGCGACGAGGACTGCGGCCCAAGTCGTGAATGTTTCCACGTCGATCTAGGGGGTCCCGACGAAGGCAACCATCTTGGTATGTCGGAGAACGGTGACCTCCCTAGGCCTGTGCCTCGCGTTGACATCCTTCGGGAGCTAGCTGTGGTCCCCGTCCCGGCGGGGGGTCATGACCCATAGCTCGAGCAAATCCGCGAGATGCAGGCCAGGCTCGACGAGGGGGCAGGAACACTTGAGCCGATCCGCCGGGACATCGGGCAGGAATGGGCGGGCCAACCTCCGGCCGGAGAAGTGCATCATCTACCCCAGGGTAGCCAGCACCGCATCGCCGACGATGTCAGGGTAAGGCCGCCACCGACTTCCAGTGGAGTCGGCCAGAACCTGGCTGCAGCGGCAATACTTCTCCGCGCGATGCCGGAGCCATCAACCACCGAGGGGCGGCGAATTCAGGGAGAGCTCAAGAATCTCCTGGAGGATGCCGCGGTCCGAAGGGCCGAAAGCTCTGCCTCCCGAAGGCAGGGGTACCCCTCTGAACATCACGTTGTGACTTCCCGATTCATGCGGGAAGCCTCGGTCCACACCGGGCGCACGCGCAACACAGCGCCTGCGGCCCCGGGTCGCCTCGGCAATGAGCACCATCACTGCAACCGTCGGGCCCACCTCGACGAGATGGTGCACCGAGGCTACCACCCCAGGCGTGGGGGACGCTACGACAGCGGGGAGGATCGGAGTCCCTCGCCCAAACCACCCGGCACACAGGCTTTCAGCCGCGCCATACGACGGGCGCTGTTCCCGACCCGGTTCCGAACCCTGACTACTATCACAAAGTACTCGGGGGAGACGAGACCGAAACTGTGGCTCGCGGACTACCGGCTGGCCTGCCAACAGGGTGGAACAGACGATGACAACCTCATCATCTGCGACCTCCCCCTGTTCCTTTCCGACACCGCTCGCGCCTGGCTGGAGCACCTGCCCCCGGGGCAGATCTCCAACTGGGACGACCTGGTCCAAGCCTTCGCCGGCAATTTCCAGGGCACGTATGTGCGCCCTGGAAACTCCTGGGATCTCCGAAGCTGCCGACAGCAGTAGGGAGAGTCTCTCCAGGACTACGGGCCTGTTTGGTTTGATGCCTAACTTGCCACACTTTGCCTAACTTTTCTGCCTAAGGTTAGTTTTTCAATTCGAACGACTAACCTTAGGCAAAGTGTGGCACATTTAGCCACGAACCAAACAACCCCTACATTGGACGATTCTCGAAGCAGCGCACCGAGCTGCCCAACATCACCGATTCGGATGTCATCAGCGCGTTCCTCGCCGGCACCACCTGCCGCGACCTGGTGAGCAAGCTGGGTCGCAAGACCCCCACCAGGGCAAGCGAGCTGATGGACATCGCCACCAAGTTTGCCTCTGGTCAGGAGGCGGTTGAGGCCATCTTCCGGAAGGACAAGCAGCCCCAGAGCCACCCACCGGAAGATGTCCCCGAGGCGTCAACTCAGCGCGGCGCCAAGAAGAAAGGCAAGAAGAAGTCGCAAGCGAAACGCGACGCCGCCGACGCGGACCTTGTCGCCGCCGCCGAGTACAAGAACCGTCAGAAACCCCCCGGAGGTGCCAACCTCTTCGACAAGATGCTCAAGGAGCCGTGCCCCTATCATCAGGGGCCTGTCAAGCACACCCTTGAGGAGTGCGCCATGCTTCGGCGCTACTTTCACAAGGCCGGGCCACCCGCGGAAGGTGGCAGGGCTCGCGACGACAATAAGAAGGAAGATCACCAGGCAGGAGAGTTCCCCGAGGTCTGCGACTGCTTCATGATCTACGGTGGGCAAGTGGCGAACGCCTCGGCTCGGCACCGCAAGCAGGAGCGTCGGGAGGTCTGCTCGGTAAAGGTGACGGCGCCAGTCTACCTAGACTGGTCCGACAAGCCCATCACCTTCAACCAAGCCGACCACCCTGACCGCGTGCCGAGCCCAGGGAAATACCCGCTCGTCGTCGACCCCGTCATCGGCAACGTCAGGCTCACCAAGGTCCTCATGGACGGAGGCAGCAGCATCAACATCATCTACGCCGAGACCCTCGGGCTCCTGCGGATCGATCTGACCTCCGTCCGGGCAGGCGCTGCGCCTTTCCACGGGATCATCCCCGGGAAGCGCGTCCAGCCCCTCGGGCGACTCGATCTACCCGTCTGCTTTGGGACACCCTCCAACTTCCAAAGGGAGACCCTCACGTTCGAGGTGGTCGGGTTCCGAGGAACCTACCACGCAGTACTGGGAGGCCATGCTACGCTAAGTTCATGGTCGTCCCCAACTACACCTACCTCAAGCTCAAGATGCCGGGCCCGAACGGGGTCATCACCGTCGGCCCCACGTACCGACACGCGTACGAATGCGACGTGGAGTGTGTGGAGTACACTGAGGCCCTCATCGAATCCGAGGCCCTCATCGCCGACCTAGAGAGCCTCTCTAAGGAGGCATCAGACGTGAAGCGCCACGCCGGCAACTTCGAGCCAGCAGAGATGGTTAAATCCGTCCCTCAGACCCCAGCAACGACGCCTCTAGGCAAATCCGGATCGGCTCCGAGCTCGATCCCAAATAGGAAGCAGTGCTCGTCGACTTCCTCCACGCAAACGCCGACGTTTTCGCGTGGAGTCCCTCGGACATGCCCGGCATACCGAGGGAGGTCGCCGAGCACTCGCTGGATATCCGAGCTGGATCCCGACCTGTGAAGCAGCCTTTGCGCCGATTCGACGAAGAAAAGCGCAGAGCCATAAGCGAGGAGATCCACAAGCTAATGGCGGCAGGGTTCATCAAAGAGGTATTCCACCCCGAATGGCTTGCCAACCCTGTGCTTGTGAGAAAGAAAGGAGGGAAATGGCGGATGTGTGTAGACTACACTGGTCTAAACAAAGCATGTTCGAAAGTTCCCTACCCTCTGCCTCGCATCGATCATATCGTGGATTCCACTGCTGGGTGAGAAACCCTGTCTTTCCTCGATGCCTACTCGGGGTATCACCAGATCAGGATGAAAGAGTTCGACCAGCTCGCGACTTCTTTCATCACACCCTTCGGCATGTACTGCTATGTTACCATGCTGTTCGGTTTGAGGAATGCGGGTGCAACGTACCAACGGTGCATGAACCACGTGTTCTGCGAACACATTGGCCGAACGGTCGAGGCCTACGTCGATGACATCGTAGTCAAGACGAGGAAAGCCTCCGACCTTGAAGCGACATTCCGATGTCTCAAGGCGAAAGGCGTGAAGCTCAATCCCGAGAAATGTGTCTTCGGGGTTCCCCGAGGCATCCTCTTGGGGTTCATCGTCTCCGAGCGGGGCATCGAGGCCAACCCGGAGAAGATCGCGGCCATCACCAGCATGGGGCCCATCAAGGACTTGAAAGGCAAACAGAGAGTCATGGGATGCCTTGCGGCTCTGAGCCGTTTCATCTCGTGCCTCGGCGAAAGAGGCCTGCCTCTGTACCGCCTCTTAAGGAAGGCCGAGTGCTTCACTTGGACCCCTGAGGCCAAGGAAGCCCTCGGGAACCTGAAGGCGCTCCTCACAAACGCGCCCATCTTGGTGCCCCCCGCTGCTTGTGAAGCCCTCTTGATCTACGTCGCCACGACCACTCAGGTGGTTAGCGCCGCGATTGTGGTTGAGAGACGAGAAGAGGGGCATGCGTTGCCCATACAGAGGCCAGTCTACTTCGTCAGTAAGGTACTGTCCGAGACCAAGATCCGCTACCCGCAAATTCAGAAGCTGTTGTACGCAGTGATCCTGACACGACGGAAGTTGCGACACTACTTCGAGTCTCATCCGGTGACTGTGGTGTCATCCTTCCCCCTGGGGGAGATCATCCAGTGCCGAGAGGCCTCGGGTAGAATTGCAAAGTGGGCGGTGGAAATCATGGGCGAGACGATCTCGTTCTCCCCTCGGAAGGCCATCAAGTCCCAGGTCTTCGCGGACTTTGTGGCTGAATGGGTCGACACCCAGCTCCCAACAGCTCCGATCCAACCAGAACTCTGGACCATGTTTTTCGACGAGTCGCTGATGAAGACAGGAGCAGGCGCAGGCCTGCTCTTCATCTCGCCCCTCGGGAAGCACCTACGCTACGTGCTACGCCTCCACTTCCCGGCGTCCAACAATGTGGCTGAGTACGAGGCTCTGGTCAACGGGTTGCGCATCGCCATCGAGCTGGGGGTCCGACGCCTCGACGCTCGCGGTGATTCGCAGCTCGTCATCGACCAAGTCATGAAGAACTCCCACTGCCGCGACCCGAAGATGGAAGCCTACTGTGATGAGGTTCGGCGCCTGGAAGACAAGTTCTATGGGCTCGAGCTCAACCACATCGCCCGACGCTACAACGAGACTGCGGACGAGCTGGCTAAAATAGCCTCGGGGCGAACAACGGTTCCTCCGGATGTCTTCTCCCGAGACCTGCATCAACCCTTCGTCAAGACCGACGACACGCCCGAGCCCGAGGCACCCTCGGCTCAGTCCGAGGCACCCTCGGCTCGGCCCGAGGCACCCTCGGCTCGGCCTGAGGCACCCTCGGTCCTCGAGGGTGAGGCACTGCGCATCGAGGAGGAGCGGAGCGGGGTCACGCCTAATCGAAACTGGCAGACCCCGTACCTGCAATATCTCGACCGAGGAGAGCTACCCCTCGACCGAGCCGAAGCTCGGCGGTTGGTGCGGCGCTCCAAGTCGTTCGTCTTGCTGGGAGACGGGAAGGAGCTCTACCACCGCAGCTCCTCGGGCATCCTCCAGCGATGCATTTCCATCGCCGAAGGCCAGGAGCTCCTACAAGAGATACACTCGGGGGCTTGCGGCCATCACGTAGCACCTCGAGCCCTGGTTGGAAACGCTTTCCGACAAGGTTTCTACTGGCCGACGGCGGTGGCCGACGCCACTAGAATCGTCCGCACCTGCGAAGGGTGTCAGTTCTACGCAAGGCAGACCCACCTGCCTGCTCAGGCCCTGCAGACCATACCCATCACATGGCCGTTTGCTGTGTGGGGTTTGGACCTAGTCGGCCCCTTGCAGAAGGCACCCGGGGGCTACACGCACCTGTTGGTCGCCATCGACAAACTCTCTAAGTGGATCGAGGTCCGACCCCTAAACAGCATCAGGTCCGAATAGGCGGTGGCGTTCTTCACCAACATCATCCATCGCTTTGGGGTCCCGAACTCCATGATCACCGACAACGGCACCCAGTTCACCGGCAGAAAGTTCCTGGACTTCTGCAAGGATAACCACATCCGGGTGGACTGGGCCGCCGTGGCCCACCCCATGACGAATGGGCAAGTAGAGCGTGCCAACGGCATGATTCTACAAGGACTCAAGCCTCGGATCTACAACGACCTCAACAAGTTCGGCAAGCGGTGGATAAAGGAACTCCCCTCGGTGGTCTGGAGTCCGAGGACGACGCCGAGCCGGGCACGGGCTTCACACCGTTCTTTCTAGTCTATGGGGCCGAGGCCGTCTTACCCACAGACTTAGAATACAGTTCCCCGAGGACGAGGGCCTATGCCGACCAAAGCAATCAAGCTAATCAAGAAGACTCACTAGACCAGCTGGAAGAGGCTCGAGACATGGCCTTACTACACTCGGCGCGGTACCAGCAGTCCCTGTGACGCTACCACGCCCGAGGGGTTCGGTCCCGAGACCTCCAGGTGGGCGACCTGGTGCTTCGGCTGCGACAAGACGCCCGAGGGTGGCATAAGCTCACGCCTCCCTGGGAAGGGCCGTTCGTCGTCGCCAAAGTTCTGAAGCCCGGGACGTACAAGCTGGCCAATAGTCAAGGCGAGGTCTACAGCAACGCTTGGAACATCCGACAGCTACATCGCTTCTACCCTTAAGATGCTTTCAAGTTGTTCGTATACCTCGTTCACACACAAAGTTTAGTCATCAAGGAAGGGTCAGCCTTGCCCCGGCAAAGCCTGACCCTCCCTCGGGGGCTAAAAGGGGGGAACCCCCTCTGCGTCAAAATTTTCCTCGGAAAAAGATCTTTTCTGCCAGAATGTCTTTCGTGCTTTTCGACTACTTCGAAAGTGGATCCTGAAAACGACGGAGTACACGTAAGCAGCCAAGGCTGACCGAGCCGAGGGACTCCTACGCCTCCGGGATACGGATACCTCACTCATCACCTTCTGTGATAAGTAACTCACGCTCGGATAAGTGATTCCGCGGACCGAACAAGTCTTCACGCTCGAAAACTCCTCTGCCGAAACGATTTTTCGGGCCTTCTCGACTGCATCGGTGACAGAACCCTATGGACGAGTAAGAGTGCACGTAAGCGGCAAGGCCGACCGAGCCGAGGGATTCCTGCGCCTCCGGGATACGGATACCTCACTCATCACCTTCCGTGAAAAGTAACTCTCGCTCGCACAAACAATTTTGTTACCGACAAATAAGTCCAGATACTCGAAACAAGAGGAAAAGAAACGCAGCTTTACAACACGACTATGGTGTGTTTGGGCCTCGGTGGCCGCAGAAAACATACACACACTACAAGATAATCCGATCCTGCAGGCTCGGATCTTGACAGATGAAGGGAGCAGTAGCACCCTCGGCGTCAACTACACCTTCGGTGGGGTCTGACCTAGCCTTGGATGGCGACGCGGTTGGAGGATCCCCCACTCCGAAGGACGACATCAGCACCACGCCCGGGCCATCGCCGCCAGGGTCTTCTCCAGGAATCCGGCTCGAGCAGACGGCTCGACCGGCCACCCCGAGGCCTCATCCAGCTGTCCCCCGAGGACATCGGTCAGGCTCGCGGCCCCGGCAACTCAACTCCGGCGTCAGTCCCGCCAGTGGACGACCCGGCCAGGCTCTGGCCGACCAAATCTTCTTTTCAAGCCAACTCCGCCTCTGTCCGTGCTGATACCGCTACCTCCGGCTTCGGCTCATCGAAGAGCGGCCGAGGGTTCATTTAACTAAGCAAGAGAAGCCTCGGACAGCAAGGCCGACCGAGCCGAGGGACTCCTACGCCTCCGGGATACGGATACCTCACTCGTCACCTTTGCACGAGGCGACTCACGCTTGGTGAAGTGGTTCAGATAGCCGACAGGCGAGTCTTAGTGCTCGAAATGAGGAAAAAACACGGCTCCGTGCCAAAAATACATACATGTTCAGGCCCCGACAGCCGCAATGAACAAAACACCGGCATTCAAGGTGCCATTACAAACGGAACTCCGGTTCCACCTCCACAGGTACGAACAACCCCACACGATTAGGGGGGCCTGCGGAGCAATAGAAGGCCGACGGATGGCTCGCCGTCGCCCGCTCCAGCAGCAGCGACGACGACGACTTCTGCTCCAAGGGTCGAACAGCATCAGCGATGACCTCAGGGCGGATGCTGCTGCCATAAGGCCCTCGCACATGCCCTCACTCGAGAGGCAAGGACGGGCAGAAGGCCATAGAGTTGGAGGTCAGTCCGTGGGCGGCACCGGCTATCTCGTCGGCGGAGAAACCTCTTCCGGCTGCCGTGGCGGAAGGCGGCGCCGGAAGCGGCTCCGAAGCCACTCGGGTCCGAGAGCCAGGCACGCGGCAGCTGCTAGTGCCACGAACGGCGAACGCCCTTCCCCCCGATCACCGAGGGAAGGAGCGGGCCACCGCCCGCGCAGGGACCGACCCCAACTCGGCGCACTCCCCTCCCCAGCACTAATGATGAACATCCTTGAAGCTGAGGGAGGGGCAGAGGCCGCAGCCTGGCTTGCTTCTCCCCACCCAGGGGCTGGTGGTCACCGTCTTGGGTGACCACCGGCAAGGGGATGCAGCCGGGCTGCATGATGAAAATCCTTGAAGCCGAACGATGGCTGAAAGGTACCAACTTCCATGAAGTTGCGTTCCTCCGACGACAAGGCAGAAGGATTGCGGGTGTTCCCCATCCGGGGGCTCGGAAGGTGGAAAGACACGATGCATAAGGGTGCGTGAGGACATGGTCGCCTTTCAAGGGGGTCACCCTCCTTTTAAAGGCGACTCTCCCCACCTGCGTCCCCAGCCATCGCGGGCTGAGTCTTCGCCAACACGCTCCAAGGTCCTCCACCTACGGCGCGGGGGCTGGGTCCCACGCGTCATGCAAGCTGGCCCAGAGCAGAAGAAGCCAAACTGCCGCGTGCGGTGCATGCAACTGCCCAGCGGTTACGAGCATTCCTCCACTTTCGCCTAGACCATCGGGTGAAAGGGTGGACAGCCATGCAGCCGGCATGCAACCGCGTCAAGTGGGCGCACCCCTCCGACTCCAACGCGCCCAGCATGGAGGCCCAGGCCCACACGTCATGCAACCGGCACACCGGTTGCTACGTGCGAGCAACTGCACCGCCACTCGCGCCACTACCGCGCCTCCTCGACTGCGGAACCAGTACCGCGACTCGAGGCGACCCTGCGTATGACCCAACAGTGCTAGCCAGGCGCGACGGTCAATACGGCCAAAAATGGGCCGGCAGTAATGGTGGTGGCAGGCGGGCAGAAGCAGCGGTCACGTCGTCAGCCAAGCTTACGTCCCATCCAGGGGCAGCAAGGAAACCCTCTCCCATGGCGTGAAGATGGCGCGCCCGTGTTCCATTCCTCGAACAGCTCGCGCACGCGCAATGCCTGCCCCGCGAACCACTCGCCCCGTCGCATAAACTCCGCGGCGGGACAGGCGGCACCTTTGGCAGGAGAAGCGAGCGACGCTTCACCTTCGCCATAATGACCGCGTCAAAAAGGTGCGCCACGTCATCTCGATTTCGTATTCTTTCCTTTTTCCTCTTTCTCTCTCTTACAACAGGGACCGGGAAAGGGGGATACCCCGAAAGGGATCCTTCTCCGCGAAGGAAACAGGCCCCGAGCCTCCCTACTGATCAGAGGTTCAAAGGCTGGCCCCTCGGAGGGGTTCAACAGCCGCCTCAGAGCGCTTGGGCTCCGCGCCCACTACTGGTCAGAGGTTCGAAGGCTGGCCCCTCGGAAGGGTTCAACGGCCGCCTCAGGCCACTCGGGCTCCGCGCCCACTACTGATCAGGGGTTCGTAGGCTGGCCCTCCAAGGGTTCACAGCCGCCTCAGACACAGAGCGAGGGATGGCCCTGGGTATGTTCGATACATAACCAAGGCTCGGGCTACACTCCCAAGGTACCCTAGGACATTTCCGAGATTAGCGGGAACGATCTTGTAACGGAATCCCATTAGAGGGAGGCATCGAGCCCTCGGACCCCGTCAAAAGGGGACCGGGTCCGGCAGATCACCCGCAGGTACTTTTGGAGCGCGCCTCCGGGCCTCTAGCCGACCCCTAACGAATGGGGCACGGGCGTCCACTCGGATTACCCGTCAGCAGCTCGCTGGAGACACCATGTTCGGCGCCCTCCAAGGGCAACATGGCGCTTTCCCCCCCCCCCCCCTCCTCCTTGCGGAAAGGCGACGCAGGAGCGTATGTAAAAAAGTCAAGTTTGTCCCTGACCGTCCTCTCGCCCTGTGCGGAGGCTCGGGGGCTGCTCTCGTAAACCCGGCTCCGGCCAAACCGTTGACAGCGTCAACATACCAGCCCGAGAACTTGGGACTCGACCATGCACCCGGGCTACGGCCAGCTCGCATGAGGGAACAACCAGTCCGGCCGAAGCATTGCGAAATGCATTAAGACCTCGAAGGAGTCAAACCACTCCTCCAAGGCCTTGGGGGCTACACCCGGCAGGTGCGCTCGCGCGCACCCACCGGAACAAAACACAACCGAGAAAGGCTGGTCCCCTTGCAAAAAAGTGCGACAAAAGCCTCCAAGCGAGTATTAACACTCCCTTCGAGGCTCGGGGGCTACTGTCGGGGACCATAATTAGGGGTACCCTCAAGGCTCCTAAATCTCAGCTGGTAACCCCCATCAGCACAAAGCTGCAAAGGCCTGATGGGTGCGACTAAGTCAAGGATCGGTCCATTCGAGGGACGCGATCACGCCTCTCCCGAGCCCAGCCTCGGGCAAGGGCAGCCGACCCCGGAGGATCTACGTCTCGCCCGAGGACCCCCTCCAGCAACAGACACACCTTGGCCAGTCTTCACCAAGAAGCAACCTTGGCCAAATCGCCACGCCAACCGACCAAATCGCAGGGGCATTTAATCCAAAGGTGGCCTGACACCTTTATCATGACGCGCGCCCTCCAGTTGACAGAGCCGAAGTGACCGTAGTCACTTTGCCGCTCCACTGACCGACCCGACAAGAGGACAGCGCCGCCTGCGCTGCTCTGACTGTTGTGCCACTCGACAGAGTGAGGCTGACAGCAGCCAAGTCCGGCCTCAGGCGCCATAGGAAACTCCGCTCCGCCTGACCCCAGGGCTCGGACTCAGGCTCAGCCCCGGAAGATGACGAACTCCGCTCCGCCCGACCCCAGGGCTCGGACTCGGACTCAGCCCCGAAAGACGACGAACTCCGCCTCGCCTGACCCCAGAGCTCGGACTTGGGCTCAGCCCCGGAAGACGATGAACTCCGCCTCGCCCGACCCTAGGGCTTGGACTCGGGCTCAGCCCCGGAAGACGATGAACTCCGCCTCGCCCGACCCCAGGGCTCGAACTCGGGCTCGGCCCCGGAAGACGACGAACTCTGCCTCGCCCGACCCCAGGGCTCGGACTTGGGCTCAGCCCCGAAAGACGACGAACTCCGCCTCGCCCGACCCCAGGGCTCGGACTCAGCCCTGGCCTCATCCGACGGTCTCCGCCTCGCCCGACCCAGGGGCTCGGACTCGACCTCGGCCTTGGAAGACAGACTCGACCTCGACCTCGGAGGAGCCTCCACCTCGCCCAACCCAGGGCTCGGAGCGACCACGTCATGGGAGTCGCCATCATTACCCAACCCCAAGCTGACTCAGGCTATGGGGGACAAGACCGGCGTCCCATCTGGCTCGCTCCGCTATACAAGTAATGATGGCGCCCCGCACGCTCTATGACGACGGCGACTCTCAGCCCCCTTACGGAAGCAAGAGGACGTCAGCAAGGACTCGACTGCCCCGACAGCTGTCCTTCCGCCAGGCTCCGGCGCTCCTCCGACGGCCACAACATCACACGAACCGGGTGCCAAAACTTCTCTGGCTGCCACGATGGCATGTACTTAGGGAACTAGCTCTCCTCCGCTAGACACGTTAGCACACTGCTACACCCCCCATTGTACACCTGGATCCTTTCCTTACGCCTATAAAAGGAAGGTCCAGGGCCCTCTTACAGAGGGTTGGCCGCATGGAGAAGGACGGGACGACGCTCGCGTGAGGCCGCTCACTCCCTCCCGCGTGGACGCTTGTAACCCCCTATTGCAAGCGCACCCGACCTTGGCGTGGGACAAACACGAAGGCCGCGGGATTTCACCTCTCACGCCTGTCTCCCTCCGGCTTCTTCCCCCCTTCACGCTCTGTCTCGCGCCGACCCATCTGGGCTGGGGCACGCGGCGACAATTTACTCGTCAGTCCAGGGACCCCCCGGGTTCGAAACGCCGACATTGTTACTGTCTTTAGAAGAAGTGATGATTCAGTAGCATTTAAGGGAGTGTTAGAGGGTCAGCTATACTTAGTAGATTTTGATAGAGCTGACCTCGACACTTGGCAACATTTTGGGACTAACAAATGTTTATTTTGAGAAAGACAGGGTTTGTAGCGCATGTCAGGCAGGGAAGCAAGTTGGTGTTCATCATCCACACAAGAACATCATGACGACCGACAGGCCGCTTGAGCTACTCCACATGGACCTATTCGGCCCGATCGCTTACATAAGCATCGGCGGGAGTAAGTATTGTCTTGTAATTGTGGATGATTATTCTCGCTTCACTTGGGTGTTCTTTTTGCAGGAAAAATCACATACCTAGAGACTTTGAAAGGATTCTTGAGATGGGCTCAAAATGAGTTCGGCTTGAGGATCAAGAAGATAAGAAGCAACAACGGGACAGAGTTCAAGAACTCTCAAATCAAAGGCTTCCTTGAGGAGGAGGGCATCAAGCATGAATTCTCTTCTCCCTACACACCACAACAAAATGGTGTAGTGGAGAGGAAGAATAGAACTCTATTGGACATGGCAAGAACCATGCTTGATGAGTACAAGACTTCGGATCGGTTTTGGGCCGAGGCGGTCAACACCGCTTGCTACGCCATCAACCGGTTATATCTACACTGAATCCTCAAGAAGACATTGTATGAACTCCTAACCGGTAAAAAGCCCAATGTTTCATATTTTAGAGTCTTTGGTAGCAAATGCTTTATTCTTGTTAAAAGAGGTAGAAAATCTAAATTTGCTCCTAAGGCTGTAGAAGGCTTTTTACTAGGATATGATACAAACACAAGGGCATATAGAGTCTTTAACAAGTCCTCTGGACTAGTTGAAGTTTCTGGTGACATTGTGTTTGATGAGACTAACGGCTCTCAAGTAGAGCAAGTTGATCTTGATGAGCTAGATGATGAAGTGGCTCCATGCGTCGCACTAAGGAACATGTCCATTGGGGATGTGTGTCCTAAGGAATCCGAAGAGCCTCCACATACACAAGATCAACCATCTTCCTCCATGCAAGCATCTCCACCAACCCAAGATGAGGATCAAGCTCAAGAGGATGAAAATGAAGATCAAGAAGATAAGCCACCTCAAGAGGAGGGCAATGATCAAGGGGGAGATGATAATGATCAAGACAAGGAAGATGATGAGGGTCCAAGACCGCCACACCCAAGAGTCCACCAAGCAATACAACGAGATCACCCCATCAACACTATCCTCGGCGATATTCATAAGGGGGTAACCACTCGATCTCGTGTTGCTCATTTTTGTGAACATTACTCTTTTGTTTCCTCTTTTGAGCCACACAGGATAGAGGAAGCACTTCAAGATTCGGATTGGGTGCTGGCAATGCAAGAGGAGCTCAACAACTTCACGAGGAATGAGGTATGGCATTTAGTTCCACGTACTAACCAAAATATTGTAGGAACCAAGTGGGTCTTCCGCAACAAACAAGATGAGCATGGTGTGGTGACAAGGAACAAAGCTCGACTTGTGGCCAAGGGATACTCCCAAGTCGAAGGTTTGGATTTTGGTGAAACCTATGCACCCGTAGCTAGGCTTGAGTCAATTCGCATTTTACTTGCCTATGCTACTTACCATGGCTTCAAGCTTTATCAAATGGACGTGAAAAGTGCCTTCCTCAATGGACCAATCAAGGAAGAGGTCTATGTTGAGCAACCTCCCAGCTTTGAAGATAGTAAGTACCCTAACCATGTTTATAAACTCTCTAAGGCGCTTTATGGGCTCAAGCAAGCCCCAAGAGCATGGTATGAATGCCTAAGAGATTTCCTTATCGCTAATGGCTTCAAAGTCGGAAAGGCCGATCCTACTCTCTTTACCAAAACACTTGCAAATGATTTGTTTGTATGCCAAATTTATGTTGATGATATCATATTTGGGTCTACTAACGAATCTACATGTGAGGAGTTTAGTAGGATCATGACTCAGAAATTCGAGATGTCTATGATGGGGGAGTTGAAGTATTTCTTAGGACTTTAAGTGAAGCAACTCCAAGAGGGCACCTTCAATAGCCAAACAAAGTACATTCAAGACATACTCTCAAAGTTTGGGATGAAGGATGCCAAGCCCATCAAGACACCCATGGGAACTAATGGGCATCTCGACCTCGACACGGGAGGTAAATCCGTAGATCAAAAGTTATACCGGTCGATGGTAGGTTCTTTACTCTACTTATGTGCATCTCGACCGGACATTATGCTTTCCATATGCATGTGTGCAAGATTCCAAGCCGATCCTAAGGAAGTTCACCTTAGGGTCGTAAAATGAATCTTGAGATATTTAGTTTATACTCCTAAGTTTGGCCTTTGGTACCCCAGGGGATCCACTTTTGATTTAATTGGTTATTCCGATGCTGATTGGGCAAGGTGTAAAATTAATAGAAAGAGCACATCAGGGACTTGCTAGTTCTTGGGAAGATCTCTGGTGTCTTGGGCTTCAAAGAAGCAAAATTTTGTAGCTCTTTCTACTGCCGAAGCCGAGTATATTGCCGCAGGCCATTGTTGCACGCAATTGCTTTGGATGAGGCAAACCCTTAGGGACTATGGTTACAAATTAACCAAAGTTCCTCTACTACGTGATAATGAGAGTGCAATCCGCATGACAGATAATCCCGTTGAGCATAGCCGCACTAAACACATAGACATTCGGTATCACTTTTTGAGGGATTACCAACAAAAGGGGGATATCGAGATTGCATATGTTAACACCAAAGAACAATTAGCCGATATCTTTACCAAGCCATTAGATGAGCAAACATTTACCAAACTTAGGCATGAGCTAAATATTCTTGATTCTAGGAATTTTGACTGATATTTTGCACACATAGCTTACTTATATACGTTTGATCATATCTCTTTCATGTGCTGTGACTAATATGGTTTCAAGTGCATCTCATGCTAAGTCATAGATTGAAAGGGAAATGGAGTCTTCGGCGAAGACAAAGGCTTCCACTCCACTCCATCGAATTACTCATCCTTCGTCGTCGCTTCGCAACACTCTCCAACTTTGGTATAATCTTCACTCATATGTTATTTACCATAGGGAGAGAAAGTAGTAGTAAAGGGCTTATATTTCACTCACAAGTATCCGTTTTTGGCAATTCATGCCAAAGGGGGAGAAAGTATTAGCCCAAAGCAAAAGGACCACACCACCACCAATTTCAAAAATTTAGTCTTTCAAGTTTGTGTTAAGAGAAGTGTTTTTCAAATTGGTATCTTATTTTGATACAATTTCAAAATTGGTATGACCCCTTTCAAAATTAATATCTAAAACCCTCTTGAACACTAAGAGGAGGATTTTATTGAGGGGGAGTTTTGTTTAGTCAAAGGAAAAAGCATTTGAAACAGGGGGAGAGAATTTCAAATCTTGAAAATGCTTCTCAAAATCTTATTCATATACCTTTGACTATTTGCAAAAGATTTTTGAAAACAATTTCCAAAACATTTGCAAAACAAAAACAAGTGGTGCAAGCGTGGTCCAAAATTTTAATTAGAAGAAAGCCATCCATGCATATCTAGTAGAAATGATTATTGATTTCATTCCAAGCAACCTTTGCACTTACATTATGAAACTAGTTCAAATCTGCACTTTTATATTTGCTTTGGTTTGTGTTGGCATCAATCACCAAAAAGGGGGAGATTGAAAGGGAAATAGGCTTACACCTTTTCCTAATTGATTTTGGTGGTTGAATTGCCCAACACAAATAATTGGACTAACTAGTTTGCTCTAGATTATAAGTTTTACAGGTGCCAAAGGTTCACAACAAACCAATAAAAAGACCAAGAAATGATTCAAATAAAGAGTGCAAAAGACAACCGTAGTGTGCCCTAGTCTGGCGCACCGGACTGTCCGGTGCACCACCGGATAGTGTCCAGTGCACCACCGGACAGTGTCCGGTGCACCAGGGAACCCAACTCCGAACTGCTCACCTTCGGGAATTCTGGGAGTCACTCCGCTATAATTCACCGGACTGTCCGGTGTAGCACCGGACTGTCTAGTGTGCCAGCGGAGTAACGGCTACTACAGCGCCAACGGTCGTCTGCAGAGAGCAGTTAATTCGCTACAGTGCGCGCAGAAGTCAGAGCAGAGCCAGAAGGCGCACCGGACAATGAACAGTGGCTGTCCGGTGCACCACCGGACTGTCCGGTGACCCAGATGTCAGAAGCTCCAACGGTCAGAATCCAACGGCCGGGTGACATGGCTAGCGCACCGGACAGTGTCCGGTGGCGCACCAGACTGTCCGGTGCGCCATGCGACAGAAGCCCTCACCAACGGTTCTTTTGGTGGTTGGGGCTATAAATACCCCCAACCACCACAGTTCAATGCATCCAAGTTTTCAGCCTTCAAACACCTTACAAGAGCTATAGCATTCAATACAAGACACAATCAAAGAGATCAAATCCTCTCCCAAGTCCAAAGATCATTCCAATCAAATAGTGACTAGTGAGAGAGAGACTTGTGTTCATTTGAGCTCTTGCGCTTGGATTGATTTTCTTCTTCATTCTTTCTTGTGATCAACTCAATTGTAACCAAGGCAAGAGAGACCAATTGTGTGGTGGTCCTTGTGGGGACTTAGTGTCCCGTTTGATTGAGAAGAGAAGCTCACTCGGTCTAAGTGACCGTTTGAGAGAGGGAAAGGGTTGAAAGAGACCCGGTCTTTGTGACCACCTCAACGGGCAGTAGGTTTGCAAGAACCGAACCTCGGTACAATAAATCACCGTGTCATCCGCCTTATTTGCTTGTGATTTGTTCTTCGCCCTCTTTTTCGGACTCGCATTTAATTCTAACGCTAACCTGGCTTGTAGTGTGTGCTTAAGTTTGTAAATTTCAGATTCGCCCTATTCACCCCCCCCCCCTCTGGGCGACTTTCAGAGAACAACCGACGTCATGGACGCATGCAGGGAACCATCATTACTTGTTGCCGGAGTAATCTAGATGGGACACCGGTCTTGTTCCTTCGTAGCCTAAGGCAGCTAGCTAGGGGTAGGGTAATGATGTATCCCCTGTGGCGTAGTCGGTCTGAGGCCGAGGCCGGGCGAGGCGGTGACTTCTCCAGAGGCCGAGGCTGAGGTCGAGCGAGGTTGTGACTCCTCCCGAGGCCGAGGCTGAGGCCGAAGAGGAGACCTTCTCCCAAGGCCGAGGCTGAGGCTGAGGCCTGGGGTCGGGCGAGGCGGAGCTCCCGGTTGCACCCGAGGCTGAACTCGGGGGAGGTCGTGACTTACTGTCGTTAGTTTTACCCTGGTGGTTGGCACAGTAGTCGGAACGGGGTGAATAGTGTTGTTTTTCTGTCAAAACAATTAGTAAAGGGGCGAAGTGACTACGGTCATTTCGACCCTACCTACTGAGGCGCGCGTGTCAATATAAGGTGTCAGGCGATCCCCGCATTAAATGCGCATGCGATACGGTCGGTTGGTAAGGTGATTTGGCCGAGGTTGCTATATGACAAAGTTTGCCCGAGCTTAGCCTCGGGCGAGCCGGGGGTGCGCCCATTGCCTGAGGAGGCCTTTGGGCGAGTCGTGAATCCGTCCGGGACTACTTGTTCTTACCCGGGGCCGGGCTCGGGCGAGACGAGATCGCGTCCCTTGGTAGATGTGGCTTTAACTTTGAACCATGCTTACCGGTCTTTACGGTCTGTTTTGAAGATGTTTTCCAGCCATGCTTAGGAGTATTGGGGGTACCCCTAATTACGGTACCCGACAGTAGCCCCTGAGCCTCAAAGGGAGTGTAGGCACTCGCTTGGAGGTTCTGCTGGATCCTTTGCAAGGGGACTAGCCTTTCTCGGTTATATTTTGTTCCGATTGGTGCGCGCGAGCGCACCCGTCGGGTGTAGCCCCCGAGGCCTCTGAGGAGTGGTTTGACTCCTCTGAGGTCTTAATTCTTCTTGTGATTCCTCGGTCGGCCTTGTTGTTCCCTCATGCGGCCTGGCCGAAGCCCAGGTGCATGGTCAGGCTCCGAGTTTTCAAGTTGTTTTGTCGACGTGGTCAACAATTTGGCCATAGCCTGGTGTGAGAGCAGCCTCCGAGCCTCTGCATGGAGCAAGAGGACGATCGAGGACTGTCTCGGCTTTTTATTGTACGCCCCTTCATCGCCTTTCCGCAAGGAGGAGGGGGGAACGCGCCATGTTACCCTCGGTGGGCGTCGAACATGGTGTTTCCAGTGAGTTGCTATTGGGTAATCCGAGCGGACGCCCGAGCCCTGTTCGATAAGGGTCGGCTAGTGGCCCAGAGGCGCGCTCCAAAAGTACCTGCAGGTGATTTGCTGGACCTGGACCCGTTCGATAGGGTCCGAGGGCTCGGTGCCTCCCTTCGGTGGGATTCCATTACAAACCGTTCCCGCTTGTCTCATAAATGTCCTAGGGTACCTCGGGAGCGTAGCCTGAGCCTTGGCCATGTAACGGACGTACCCAGGGTCATCCCTGACTCTGCATGCTCTAGGGCGGCTGTCGAATCCCTCCGAGGGGCCAGCCTTCGAACCCCTAATAAGTAAAGGGCTCGGAGCTCGAGTGCTCTGGGGCGATTGCCGAACCCCGCAGGGCACAACCTTCGAACCCCTGATCAGTAGGAGGGCTCGGGGCCCGTTTCCTTCGCTGAGAAGGATCCTTTCGAAATATCCCCTTTCCCGATCCCTGTGGCAAGAGAGAGAGAGGGAAAAGGAAAAAGGATATAAATATAAGCAATGTGGCGCACCTTTTTTGGGGCGGTCATCATGACGGAGGCGAAACGAAGCCCGCTTCGCCTGCTAGAGGTGTCGCGTGCCCTGCCAAGGAGTTAATGCGACGGGATGGGCGACTCGCAGGGTATCTGTTGCGCGTGCGCGAGTCGTTCGAGGAACAGAAAACCCGTTTTGCCTTCAAGTTTGAAATTCACGAAGGGTTCGGGCGAAGTTTTGGGTGGATCTCGCCCGGGCCTTTATATACCCGGAAGAGGGGCCGGCGGTGGTTCTTTACCCTGCCATTTGTGCTTGCCTTCTGCTTTTGTTTTTGCAACCTAAGAGAGTAGATTGAGAAGAGAAAACTGCGCACCTCATCCCCTCCACCTCCACCACTTCTGCTTGGCGATGGCTGACAAGGCGACCGTCATTCCGCCGCGTGACCCATGGCCTTTCTCCACCATCACTGTGGAGGATTTGCAGGCCCTTGTTACCGATGGTTTGCTCCGTCCCCTCTCCGGCGGGCCGCAGCCTGAGTGGTTGGCCCCCGGGAGTGAGGCCGACTCGACTCCGCCGCCGGGGTACGTGGTCAGTTTCACCCCCTTCCATGAGCGGGGGTTTGGGATGCCGGCGAGCCGCTTCATGCGGGCGCTCCCGCACTACTACGGGGTGGGGCTGCATAACTTCAACCCCAACTCCATCGCGCAGGCGGCTATTTTCGTGGCGGTTTGTGAGGGGTTTCTGGGGATTGACCCCCACTAGGTCCTGTGGACCCATCTCTTCTCCATGGAGTTCTTCGCCACGTCGACGGACGTGAAGAAGGTCCGTATGGCGGTGCGGGCTAGCGGCTGCACCCTCCAGCTGAGGTCGGGGCGGGCACAGCAGTACATCCCAGCCTCCCTTGTGTCTTCGAACAAGGGGTGGCAGAACCGGTGGTTTTATCTCCAGAACGACGACGGGATGCTTCCACCGTTTTCTCAACGAGTGGTGACCGCCGCCAGTGATAACTGGCGCTGGGGGGGCCACACGCGAGAACCAGGAGAAGCTCCAGCCCATTCTCCGTGCCGTACAGAAGTTACAAGCCGAGGGCCTTACCGCCGCGGGGGTCGTCGCCGCTATCCACCGCCGGAGGGTGCTCCCATTGGCAGAGCGGCGGTTGCGGCTTTCGGAGATGAAGCCAGGGGTTGATTTGGAGGGTTCACGGATGTCCTCGACCTCCCTCTCCGCCGACGACCTCCTCAGACGGGTAGCGGGCACTGTAGGGAGGCTGGACGCTGGCGTCCTTAGCCAGCCCTCGATGCGTCCCGACCATGGGTATGTGTCCCTGGTAAGCGTCCGACCCTCCTTTTATTGTGCGCCGTGTTTCTTACGTCTTTAGTTCTTACTGTTGGGATTTCCGTTCGTCCCCAGGGGTTGAGGAATTTTAAACCCTCCCGGCCACTGGTCCCGGAGGACGTGGCGGGCCGGACCGTGCGTAGGCTCGCCGCGGAGAAGGACAAGGAGAAGATGGACGCGGAAAAGGCCCGAGCTCGCGAGAGGATGCGAGCTCGGGAAGCTTTGGAGAAGCGTCATCGGAGGCAAGCAAGGGATGGGCTCCCGTTGGAGCCGTCGCCGGACACGCCTGACGACGACGACGACGACGACGATGATGATGATGATGATGATGATGATGATGATGATGATGATGATGATGATGATGATGATGATGATGATGATGATGATGATGATGATGATGATGACATGGCGGCCCGGCTTGGCCTCAGTCCGGATCCGAGGCTGGGCCAGGGGTCGTCGAGCCAGCTTCTAGGTGGGCTGGCGTCACCAACGTTCGGGGCCGGGACACCGGGATCCCGGTCCGAGGAGCGGAGGCGGGCCAAGGGGGTAATTGACCCTTTGGCCGAGATAATTAGGGTGACTCCGGGAGGTCAGACCGAACCACACGTCCCCCAAGAGCAGGTGCCCGTGCTGGCCGTACGGGAAGTTGGTCCCCCGACTATTGTGTTGTCGCCTGGGCAGGCTGCCCCCTCGGTGCCTCGAGCGTCCGAGGTGGAAGCGGCATCGAAGCCAGCCGCGGGACAACCCTCGGTAGCGCTTGTGGAGACCGGGGCCCAAAGGGTCTCCCCGCAGGCACGATTGACCTTGCCCCGGAGCGGGTAAGTATCTGAGGGTACCCCTGTTTCAGTTATTTCGCTGTGTGTCTTGAATTTGCCCCTTCTCCCTTTCAGCAAGCGGAGGCAGGGCTCGGGCTGGTCTGGCCCCCTCGAAGGCCCTTAAGACGGGGCCGACCTCTGCAGCCGGGGTTGCGACGCGCCACGCTGGTTGGTTGGCCTCCGCGCAAGGCGCCCTCCGGCGGGGGCCCAGGCGGCACGGGCTGTCATGGGGCAAGCCTCCCAGGTCGAGCCCCCTGTTGGAGCGGACGTCGTATCGGGGGAGGCCGTTGACGCAGCCGCGACCCTGAGTCCGCCTGTCTCGTTGCCGGCGCCGGCATCGATCCCTGTCGGGGCCGTCGCTGATTCGCCCGCGGAGCCGCCCGTCACCGCCGATGTTGAGATGGCTGAGGTGCCTCCGCCCTTGCTCATCCCCGATCTCTCCATTCTCGACCATGAGGAAGGGGCGTCCGTTGTTGCCGAGGTCGGTGAGCGGAGGCCCGTCACCTTGGCCGAGGAGAGGCCCGATACGTCGACGGCGGTGACGCCCGACGCATCGACTGCAGGGGGACCCGGCGCCTCAGTCGCGGGGCGCGCAGAACCGTGGCCTGTCTTGGGGAGCAGTGACCTTATCCCCATGCAGCTCAATCCCAATGAGTGGTGTGGGCAGTCGCTCCTGTTCTGGAGCCGCGACACCTCGGAGCCCCTCCTTTCCCTTAACGATGAGCTGGAGGAGCAGTTCCGGGATAATTTATTAGAGTATACCGAGGCGGCGATGAGGTCGCTTCGGACGACCATGGAAATCCTTTCTAGGGACGTTCCCAGGGTCTTCCAGGTAAGGATTTAGACGTACGCCTCGCGCGATCAGGGCACTCTTTGTGACATCCTATTTTCTCCAACAGGAGCTTGCGGACGTGAGCACCGCTAAGTCATTGTTCATCCGCCGCGAAAGCGATGTTTGGGAGTCGCTGCGGTCCCAGTGGGCCACACTTACCGAGGCCAATGAGCGCCTCGCCCAACGGAGCACCGAGGTTGCGGACCTTCGGCTGCTCTGTGATGAGTTGAAGTCAGAGGCAGCGGCGATGCGGACAGAGGCGGTGTCGGCACGAACGAAGGCTTTGTCGGCCCGGGAGAAGGTGGCTTCTCAGGCTGAGGAGATGCAGCAGCGGCAGCTGGAGCTTGGCCAGGCCACCAGCGAGCGGGACCAATTCCGGAGCCAAGCTGCCGAGGCCATGAGCTAGGCTGAGGCCCTTGGGGGACAGCTGGCTGAGGCTATGGAGCGGCTAGCTGAGGCAACCGCTCGGGCCGGGACCCTTGCGGAGGGCCTGGCCGTGGCCGTCGGGTCTGCCCAGTCCGCCCAAGCCAAATCCTCTCAGCAGCGTGCGCAGGCCGAAGGTATGTTTTGCCTTCTTTGTGATTTTGTTTTAGCTTCATTCTTCTCCTGGTGTCTGAAGAATATTGTCCGGCTGTCTTCAGGGTTCGAGATAGCTCTTAACGAGTCCGTCAAGAATTGCAAGACGCTTGCCCACGCGGCCGAGCAGAAGGAGCCCGACCGCATGGCCATGTCCGAGGCCATCTCGGCCTTCTGCCGGAACTTTGGCCTCGACGTCGTCCCCTCGGGCAGCTCCCCCTAGAGTCACCTGCGGGCTTTGGGCGGCCACGTGCGTAGCGGACTCCGCGGGGCGCTGCACCACGGCGTTAGGCGGGCCTTCGCCGTCCTCGCTTCCCACTACGACGTGGATTTGGAGCGGGTCAGCGAGGGCTACTGCTTACCCGACGAAGAGGAGGCCGCCCTATCCGAGGTCCGAAGGCTTGACGCGGCTGCCGAGGGCCCAGGCGCGGTGCTGGCTTCCTTTTTCGAGGTGGAGATCCTTCCGCCTGTGTCGCCGTCCGAGGCCGGGCCAGATTCCGCCGCGGGTAGGAATGACCCCAGGGTGCCGCTCCTCCCCCTGCCGACACCTGAGCCTGTAGGGAACAATTTGTTTTAAGTATGTGTATGTTTCTTGCGGCTGTTGAGGCCAAAACATTTTTAGTGTTATAGTATGAAGTTGTGTTTCTTTCCTCTTGTTTTGAGCGTTAGGACTTGTTCGGTAGCAGAATCACTTGTCCAAGCGTGAGTTACTTTTCGCGGAAGGTGATGAGTGAGGTACCCGTATCCCGGAGGCGTAGGAGTCCCTCGGCTCGGTCGGCCTTGCCGTTCAAGGTCTCTCTCGCTCGTTTTTAGGATTCCGTTATCGATATAGTCGAAAGGCACGAAAGTCGTTTTGGTAGAAAACTTTTCCAAGGAAAATTTTGACGCAGAGGGGGTTCCCCCCTACCTGGCGCGCCAACTGTCAGCGTTTTGGACCCGCGAGGACCCTCAACCGACCAGTGAATTTGACGCTGCGTGTCCCTGCCTAGATGGGGAACACAAGAGGGAGGATGAGGCTTATATTATCTTGCACCGGGGTGCTCGTAGTAGGGGTTACAAGTGTCGCGAGAGAGAGAGGGTGCGCCCTTGAGGTGAGCCGTCTGAGTTAGCCTCCTCTGCGTTTCTCTCTCTCTCCGCCTGCCTCGGGAAGGCCCTGGACATCCCCTTTTATAGATACAAGGAGATGGTCTAGCTATACATGGGGGTGTAGCTATGTGCTAACGTGGCCGGCGGAGAAGTACTTGAGCCCTGTAGAAGCGCAACTGGCGGTGCGACCTGGGTCCTGCTGACGTTTCTTTGCCTTCATAGAGAGCTGAGAACAATCGACGTCATGGACGCATGTAGGGAACCATCATTACCTGTTGCCGGAGTAATCTAGATGTGACATCGGTCTTGTTCCTTCGTAGCCTAAGACGGCTAGCTAGAGGTAGGGTAATGATGTATCCCCTGTAACGTAGTCGGTCCGAGGCCGAGGTCGGGCGAGGCGACGACTTCTCCTGAGGCCGAGGCTGAGGTCGGGCGAGGCGAGGACCTTCTCCCGAGGCTAAGGCTGAAGCTGAGGCCTGGGGTCGGGAGAGGCAGAGACCTTCCCCCGAGGCCGAGGCTGAAGCCGAGGCCTGGGGTCGGGCGAGGCGAAGACCTTCTCCCGAGGCTGGGGCTAAGGCCGAGGCCTGGGGTCGAGCGAGGCAGAGTTCCCTGTTGCGCCCGAGGCTGAATTCAGGAGAGGGCGTGACTTACTATTGTTAGTCTTACCCTAGTGGTTGGCACAGTAGTCGGAACGGGGTGAATAGTGTTGTTTTCCTGTCAGAACGATCAGTAAAGGGGCGAAGTGACTGCGGTCATTTCGACCTTGCCGACTGAGGCACGCGTGTCAGGATAAGGTGTCTGGCGATCCCCGCATTAAATGCGCATGCGGTACGGTCGGTTGGTAAGGCGATTTGGCCGAGGTTGCTATACGACAAAGTTTGCCCGAGCTTAGCCTCGGGCGAGCCGGGGGTGCGCCCGTTGCCTGAGGAGGCCTTCGGGCGAGTCGTGAATCCGTCCCTTGGTAGATGAGGCTTTAACTTTGAACTGCGCTTACCGGTCTTTACGGTCTGTTTTGAAGATGTTTTCCAGCCAAGCTTAGGAGTATTGGGGGTACCCCTAATTACGGTACCCGACAGTAGCCCCCGAGCCTCAAAGGGAGTGTAGGCACTTGCTTGGAGGTTCTGTCGGATCCTTTGCAAGGGGACTAGCCTTTCTCGGTTATATTTTGTTCCGATGGGTGCGTGCGAGCGCACCCGTCGGGTGTAGCCCCCGAGGCCTCTGAGGAGTGGTTTGACTCCTCTGAGGTCTTAATTCTTCTTGTGATTCCTCGGTCGGCCTTGTTGTTCCCTCATGCGGCCTGGCCGCAGCCCGGGTGCATGGTTTTCCTCCGAGTTTTCAAGCTGTTTTGTCGACGTGGTCAACAATTTGGCCATAGCCTGGTGCGAGAGCAGCCTCTGAGCCTCTGCACGGAGCGAGAGGACGATCGAGGACTGTCTCGGCTTTTTATTGTACGCCCCTTCGTTGCCTTTTCACAAGGAGGGGGGGAACGCGCCATGTTACCCTCAGTGGGTGCCGAACATGGTGTTTCCAGTGAGTTGCTATTGGGAAATCTGAGCGGACGCCCGAGCCCTGTTCGATAAGGGTCGGCTAGTGGCCCAAAGGCGCGCTCCAAAAGTACCTGCAGGTAGTTTGCTGGACCCGGACCCGTTCGATAGGGTCCGAGGGCTCGGTGCCTCCCTTCGGTGGGATTCCATTACAAACCGTTCCTGCTGGTCTCAGAAATGTCTTAGGGTACCTCGGGAGCATAGCCCGAGCCTTGGCCATGTAACGGACGTACCCAGGGTCATCCCTGACTCTGCATGCTCTGGGGCGGCTGTCGAATCCCTTCGAGGGGCTAGCCTTTGAACCCCTGATCAGTAAAGGGCTTGGAGCCCGATTGCTCTGGGGCGGTCGCCGAACCCCGCAGGGCGCAACCTTCGAACCCCTGATCAGTAGGAGGGCTCGGGGCCCGTTTCCTTCGCTGAGAAGGATCCTTTCGAAATATCCCCTTTCTCGATCCCTGTGGCAAGAGAGAGAGAGGGAAAAGGAAAAAGGATATAAATTTAAACAATGTGGCGCACCTTTTTTGAGGCGGTCATCATGACGGAGACGAAACGGCGCCTGCCTCGCCTGCCAGAGGTGTTGTGTGTCCTGCCAGGGAGTTAATGCGATGGGACGGGCGACTCGCGGGGTATCTGTTGTGCGTGCAAGAGTCGTTCGAGGAACGGAACACGGGCGCGTCGTCTTTATGCTGTGGGAGAGGGCTCTCCTACCGCTTCAGGGGAGGATGCGAGCCTGGAGGTGGGACCAGAGCCTGGTTGGTGGTTGGACCGCTGCTTCCGCACGTCTGTTGCTGCAATTACTGCCGGCCTGCCTATGGTCATATCAACTGTCGTGCCTATTCCCGCGGCTGACTGACCCGTGACCGTCGTACTTAATTGGCACTGTTGGGTCATGCGCGGGGCTGCCTCAAGTCGTTGCACTGGTTCTGTAGCCCCGAGAAGACGCGGCATTGGCGCAAGTGGCGGTGCGGTTTCTTTGCACATGGTAACCGGTGCGCCGGTTACATGACATGTGGGCCCGGGCCTCCATGCTGGACTGCCGGTTGCAGCGAAGCTGAAAGGGTGCACAACCGTGGTGCGGTTGCATGCCTCTTGCGTGGCGGTCCGCCTTCTTCGTGTTTCGGGTCAGTTTGTATGACATGTGGGACCTAGCCCCCGTGTCGTAGGGTGGAAACCCTGGAGCGCGTCGGGGGAGACTTTGCCCGTGATGCTTTAGGGCGCAAGTGGGGAGATCTGCCTTTAAAAAGGGATCGATTTCCCGGGCAGTAGCCATGCCTTCGCACTCCTCGCATTCATCGTGTTTTTCCACCTTCCGAGCCCCCAGATGGGGTGCACCTGTGTTGCCTTCTTCTTGCTGCTGTTGGAGGAGCGCGACCTCGTGGGGGTTGGCACTCTTCAGTCATCGCTCGGCTTCAAGGATTTTCATCATGCAGCCCGGCGGCAGTTCCCCGACAGTGGTCACCTAGAACGATGACCGCCAGCCTTGTGGTGGGGAAGAGCGAGCCCGGCCGTGGCCTCCCCCATTCCCTCAGCTTCAAGGATGTTCATCATCCGTGCTGGGGAGGAGGGCAAGCCGAGTTGGTGTCCTGCCTTCCGCATGGGCTGGCGACCTGCTTCTTCCTCCAGCATTCGGGGGAGAAGGGCGTTCACCAGCCTTACGGAGGAGGCGAACTGCCACCTGCTGCCTGGTCGGGGTGTGGCTGTCCGTCCACCGCACGGGCGATGGTCGCGCTGTGCGCAGGTCGGCCACGTCAATGGCCCTTCCCGCGCCGCCGGTTACACCGGGGGGTCGTACAAGACGTCGTACACAGCAGGGGCGGTGTTCGCGTTCTTGGATAGTCTTGTCCTCGCTCCTGTGGCGAGGACAAGAGTGAGGACCTCCTTGTGCGCGCTAGGGCGGCCGCCATTCGCCGGGGCGGCGCGCCAACTGTCGGCGTTTTGGACCCGCGAGGACCCTCAACCGACTAGTGAATTTGACGCTACGTGTCCCTGCCCAGATGGGTTGATGCAAGATGGAACACAAGGGGGAGGATGAGGCTTATATTATCTTGCACCGGGGTGCTCGTAGTAGGGGTTACAAGCGTCGCGAGAGAGAGAGGGTGCGCCCTTGAGGTGAGCCGTCTGAGTTAGCCTCCTCCGCGTTTCTCTCTTTCTCCGCCTGGCTCCGGGAAGGCCTTGGACATCCCCTTTTATAGATACAAGGAGATGGTCCAGTTGTACATGGGGGTGTAGCTATGTGCTAACGTGGCCGGCGGAGAAGTACTTGAGCCTTGTAGAAGCGCAGCTGGCGGTGCGACCTGGGTCCTGCTGACGTTTCTTTGCCTTCGTAGAGAGTTGAGAACAACCAACGTCATGGACGCATGCAGGGAACCATCATTACATGTTGCCGGAGTAATCTAGATGGGACACCGGTCTTGTTCCTTCGTAACCTGAGGCAGCTAGCTAGGGGTAGGGTAATGACGTATCCCCTGTGGTGTAGTCGGTCTGAGGCCGAGGCCGGGCGAGGCGGTGACTTCTCCTGAGGCCGAGGCTGAGGTCGGGCGAGGTTGTGACTCCTCTCGAGGCCGAGGCCTAGGGTCGGGCGAGGCGGAGACCTTCTCCCGAGGCCGAGGCTGAGACCGAGGCCTGGGGTCGGGCGAGGCGAAGCTCCCTGTTGCGCCCGAGGCTGAACTCGGGGGAGGTCGTGACTTACTGTCGTTAGTTTTACCCTGGTGGTTGGCACAGTAGTCGGAACGGGGTGAATAGTGTTGTTTTTCTGTCAGAACGATCGGTACAGGGGCGAAGTGACTGCGATCATTTCGACCCTGCCAACTGAGGCGCACGTCTTAGGATAAGGTGTCAGGCGATCCCCACATTAAATGCGCATGCGATACGGTCGGTTGGTAAGACGATTTGGCCGAGGTTGCTATACGACAAAGTTTGCCCGAGCTTAGCCTCGGGCGAGCCGGGGGTGCGCCCGTTGCCTGAGGAGGCCTTCGGGCGAGTCGTGAATCCGTCCGGGACTACTTGTTCTTACCCGGGGCCGGGCTCAGGCGAGACGAGATCCCGTCCCTTGGTAGATGTGGCTTTAACTTTGAACCGCGCTTACCGGTCTTTACGGTCTGTTTTGAAGATGTTTTCCAGCCATGCTTAGGAGAATTGGGGGTACCCCTAATTATGGTACCCGACAAGTAGGCATAGAGAGATTAAAAAACGTAAATGGTATTTTTAGTAACAATGGGGATGAGGGTACCTAGGACATGGGCGATTTGTTTCCTGATGTTCGGTTCTGAAAAACCTACTCCCCATTGAGGAGGCCACATAGGTTAAGTCTTTTCAACACTTTCCCTCCCTCAAACGGTCACATAGACCACTTGAGTGCTTCTCCTTAATCTCGAGGGTCACTTAGACGCCTCAAGAATCACCACAAACTTAGTTGTTTCTAGCTAAATTTACAAGTCAATGAGAATTTAGGAGAAGGAAGAAAGCACGATCAAGAAAGCTAAGCAACAAGAGCAACAAGAAAACACAATGTCACACACTCGAATATCTCTCACAAGTCGCTAATCACTAATGATCACAATCACGATTCTAGCACTTGGAGGATCTTTGGAGCATTGAGTGGAGTTCTTGCTCTTGTATTGAATATAAATGAATGGAATGCTTGGATGAATTGAATGGAGGTGGTTGGGTTGTATTTATAGCCACCAACCACTTTCTAACTATTGCCACCTTTCTGACACGCGCGGACGATCCGCTCTTCTGGTCTGAATGGCCCGCCCCTGCAAGATCAACGGTTGGATCACAATGACAACAACTATAATTGCATTAAACGTGTCATCTGATGTTAGATAAAGTATAACGCAGACGGTCCGGTCGTGCCTCCGGACGATCCACATGTACGCTAAATTTCATTTTACCGAACCTGACAACTTCAGGTTTTCATATTTTCAATGGGCGGATGGTCCGCGCATGGGGGCTGAAAGGTCCGCGCCTGGTACCGAACATTATTCACTTATCTTTCGGACGGTCCGTAGTAGAGATGTGTTATTTGCATAGTTTCTATCCGAAGTCATCGAGGTGTCACGATCCGAGCACATGTGAATTTTCCAAAAAGAACCTAAGTCCGGAATAATTTATGCTATTTCGGTCGGTCCGCATTAGGGGTTCAGACGGTCCGTGATAGGCTGTTTTGATCTTTATTGAAGTATTTTTCGAGTTCTTGAAATTATAACTTAGCATACTAGTTAGCTCAGTTGGTTGTGATGGCCATCAATTACCAAAACAAGTGGGAAAATGATTTTAGGCCTATTTTCCTTCCGGACAGTACTAGTGCCTAGCTATTAGTCTAGACACGTCATATAGTTGGCAACATTATATGTCACTAGCATGTAGTAGTACCCGTGTCAACCCAGACACTATTTTACTATAAAAGATCAAAAGATCTATAACATCATCAAGGTTACACATAAAATTTTGAAATATAAACATTCATCTAGTACAAAAGTAGTTTTTTTTTAATTTTTAAAACACAAGTAATCGCATACACACATCACAAATCATATCTATAAACTATCTATTAGTTTAAGCCAAATGTAATAGTACTGATCACTTAATCATGTCGTGCTTGAGCTAGCTATCATCCAGAGTAACTGTCCAGACACAACACTTATATGTACCAAGACACTACGAATCGTATCATGTCTATTTAACCCGACCCACTTTTAACCATCTGTAACCTTAATCCTATTATCCTATACTTTCATCAGGCGCGGCATGCTCCCTCGCCTCCAAGGCTCCAACGCATCAATCAACAGAGCGAGCGCGCTGTGGCATGGAGCACAAGGATGGGGGCACGGCTTCTGCTGGTGGTCTGCCCGCCGGAAGCAGCTTGTGCTCGGGCTCGCCGTTGCTGGACGCGCCGATCCTCCGCCGCCTCTACGCCGGGCAAATCCTTGCCAGATGGGGCGCGAGGTGCGTCCGGACCATGCATCAGCTCCTCTGCTCTGCTGTCTGCTCCCGCCCTATCTAGTTTTTCACTATTCCGTAGCGAGCGCTTCTGTTACATTACAGCGCTTTAGTTTTGGGCGTCTGTCCCGACTCCCGAACCACACAAAATTTGATGGATGCTGTTCTTCTTTTTGGTTCCACTTTTTTCCATGCATTCGGTGATTGAATAATTGAATTGGTAGCGGGGGTACCATGTTTCAGAAACCAGTTTTGCGGTAGGAAAAACACACACACACAAGAACAGGTTTCTAAATGCTGGCCGGCCGGGACCGGGATCCCACAGCGGCCACCGACAAAAAAAGAGTAGAACCCTAACTATAATTGGGGTTTAGCGGTAGGAATAGAGCGATTAAAAACATAAATGGTATTTGCAGTAACAATGGGGATGAGGGTACCTAGGACATGGGCGGTTTGTTTCCTGAGGTTCGGTTCTGAAAAACTTACTCCCCGTTGAGGAGGCCACATAGGCTAAGGGTCTGTTTGGTTGGGCTGTGGCTGTGAAAAAAGTTGATGTGGGCTGTGAGCTGTGGAAAAAGCTGCTGTAGGCTGTAAGCTGTTAAAAAGCTAAAAACCGTTTGGTAGAAACCACTAAAAGTCGTTAAAAATTCTTCGATATATGTTTTCATAGTTCCATCCGAAAAGCCAATAAAAGCAGGTCCAGAGGTGCTTTCAGATTTGCACTACAAGAAAGTCGGCTTTTATAAAAAGCTGCTTCCTGAATCCAGCCCTTTGGTTGGCTTTTGGCTTTTAGGGGGGCAAAAGCCAAAGCCAAAAGTCAAACCAAACACACCCTAAGTGTTTTCAACACTTCCAGTCACATAGACCGGTTGAGTGCTTCTCCTTAATCTCGAGGGTCACTTAGACTTCGCAAGAATCACCACAAACTTAGTTGTTTCTTGCTAGATTTACATGTCAATGAGAATTTAGGAGAGGAAGAAAGCATGATCAAGAAAGCCAAGCAACAAGAGCAACAATAAAACACAATGTCACACGCTCGAGTATCTCTCTCAAGTCGCTAATCACTAATGATTACAATCATGATTCTAGCACTTGGAGGATCTTTAGAGCTTTAAGTGGAGTTCTTGCTCTTGTATTGAATGTAAATGAATGTAATGCTTGGATGAATTGAATGGAGGTGGACCCAACTTAGTTTGGGTACCATCAAAACATTGATGATCATGTATAGGTACCTTGGGCGTTGGAGGCTTGATTCAATAATATTCATTTCATCATCATATGTTGAATTAAGTATTGAATACTAATAAAATTATATTCCAATATCAAGTCAATAATAAGTGAAGTCCAAATTCTATCAAATATAAGTGTTTTACTCATGTTGGTTCAATTATAGATGGCTTGCAAATAAGTTAAGTTCAAACTTGCTATTGGATGATCATGAGGTAGACAAAGTATAATAATTGTTGATCAAATTCATTTGAATGCATATGAGTTGATTGAATAAGATATAGTGCATAATTGTATTAGTGCCTAGCTATTAGCCCAGACACGACATATAGTGCATAATCGTGTCGTGGCAACACTATATGACATAAGCATCTAGTAGTACCCGTGTCAACCCAGACACTATTTTACTATAAAAGATCAAAAAAATCTATAACATCTTCAAGATTACACATATAATTTTGAAACATAAGCATTCATATCAGTACAAAAGTAGATTTTTTATTTTTAAGACACAATTAATCATAATTTACTATCACATGCACACATCACAAATCACATCTGTAAACCATCTATTGGTTTAAGCCGAGTCTAATCCTACCGATCACATAATCGTGCCATGCTTGAGCCAGGCTATCGTACTAGGGTGACGGTCAAACACAACACTATATATACAAAAACACTAAGTCTTATCGTGTCTATTTAGCCCGACCCACTTAACCATCTATAACCATATGCCTCGTTTGGTTTGGGGTGACAAAAGTTTAGTGACTAAAGTTTAGTCACTTTTAGTCCCTAAAGAAGCAAACATGGTGACTAAAGTGGTGTGACTAAATTTTAATTTCTTTAGTCACCAAGAGGTGACTAAAAATGACTAAAGTAAGATTTTTACCTTATTTGTCCTCTCCACTTTCTTTTTTCAACAAACATCCACTAATCAATAGGGGCAATATAGTCATTATTCACATCAATTAAAGCTCTTTAGTCCAGTTTAGTCACTGAAACCAAACGGGTTATTTTAGCGACTAAACTTTAGTCAGTAAAATTTAGTCTAGTGACTAAAGAAACCAAAAGTCCCTTAGGCTGTCTCCAGCAAGGTTCGCCAAAGCCTGGTGTACCCTAAATATAGAGGATTAAACGATCCTCTACGTTATCCAGCAACGTCCTCTAAACGGTCCTCTAAATTTAGAGGACGCTGCTGGATTCTCTATATATAGAGTTTCTCTAAACGGTCCTTTGTCCATTTGAATACTTTAAATAACCGTTTAGCAAAATTAAAATATATACAATACATCTGAGAGTATAATAAATACGTATGTACAAAAAAGAAAAATGTCTTTAATATAAATATTTGTGTATAAGGAATGTGATTTAGAGGATGTCGTTCGAAAGAAAGAAGATATAGAGGCCCTGTTTGGCACAGCTGCTGCTTGTTGAAAAAGCAGCTTATCTGAGAAGCTGGCGAAAAGCAGCTTCTGCTTATTGGCTGCTTTTAGTGTATTCTGAGAAGCAGCTGAACTGATAAGTTGCTGCAGAAGCTGACTGTTTGGCAGAACTTCTGCTTAAATTTGTGAAGAAGCTGAAAATAAGCTGTGCCAAACAGGGCCAGAAGATGAAATTTTTAGAGGAAACTATAAAGGACAGATATACTCCCTTCGGTGCAGTAAAGGTAGTCGTTTAGTACATAATTATGCATACCAAGGAGTGATTAATTATCATGGAGTTTTCCCTGTTTGCCCTTATTAAATAGGGATATGGGTGTATTAACACCACCGAAACAATCAGGCTCGATTAGTTGCTGCAGCACCTCTCGAGGCATTCTAGACTAGAGGTCTTAAGCTTGATTCCCCGAGCACATCTTTTTTTTTTTTCCATTTTGCATGGCGCGTTGGAGGCTTGCATGCCCATTTTGCATGGCGCGACGCAAGCCCAACGCGGAAGGCGAGGCGAGACGCAAGTCCAGCGCGAAAGGCGAGGCGTGCGGTGTTACTAATGCATGGCATGGCAACGGTCGACGAAGAAAACGAAGCGCTCGAGCGATGCAATTACTTAGGGGCAGCAACGTCCAAATTCCAGATCCATACGCGCTACGACTTCTTTTGTGCACGCTCGGTCACACGCAGTCACGCAGAATGACTTCCTTCACTGCACCGGAGGGAGTAAAGCTTTAGGGCCTGTTTGGTTTGATGGCTAACTTGCCACACTTTGCCTAACTTTTGTGCCTAAGGTTAGTTCTTCAATTCGAACGACTAACCTTAGGCAAAGTGTGGCACATTTAGCCACGAACCAAACAGCCCCTTAATCCTATACTTTCATCGGGCGCGGCGTGCCCCCTCGCCTCCAAGGCTCCAACGCATCAATCAATAGAGCGTGCGCGCTGTGGCATGGAGCACAAGGATGGGGGCACAGCTTCTGCTAGTGGTCTGCCCGCCGGAAGCAGCTTGTGCTCGGGCTCGCCGTTGCTGGACGCGCCGCTCCTCCGCCGCCTCTACGCTGGGCAAATCCTTGCCAGATGGGGCGCGAGGTGCGTCCGGGCCATGCATCAGCTCCTCTGCTCTGCTGTCCGCTCCCCGCCCTATCTAGTTTTTCACTACTCCGTAGCGAGCGCTTCTGTTACATTACAGCGCTTTAGTTTTGGGCGTCTGTCCCGAGCCACACAAAATTTGATGGATGCTGTTCTTCTTTTTTGTTCCACTTTTTTCCATGCACTCCGTGATTGAATAATTGAATTGGTAGCGGGGGTGCGATGTTTCAGAAACCAGTTTTGCGGTAGGAAAAAAAAACATACACACAAGAACAGGTTTCTAAATGCTGGCCGGCCGGGACCGGTATCCCACAGCGGCCACCGACAAAAAATTGGTGAATTTTCGCTTTTTGTTTGTCTTGTGGATTTCGAAATTTTGGTGACGCAATGCCGAAAAGTAACTAAAGTAAATTCGCAACTCATGGCACGCGAACATTGTCTGCTACTCATGGTTTTTTTTTATGTTATGTATCGTGCTGCATAGGATGTGGGAGTTTTCTGTTGCGCTGTATATGATTCGCATTTGGCCTGACTCGCTTCTCTTTGCGGCCATCTACGGCGTCGTGGAGACATCCTCTCTCGTGGTGCTCGGTCCCGTGGTGGGGACGCTCGTTGGAAGGGCCACATACCTTCAGGTCACAAACTCGCAATCTTTCGCCAATCAGTTTTGTCTATTTGTAAATAAAATTGACCTAATCCATACTATAATACTGGAAACAGTAGCAAGCCATGACACGTTGCTCTGCAACTGATAAAAACTTACCATGAAGAACAAACATTTGCGCTTCATCATCAGGTTTTGGGCATCTGGCTGCTGTCGCAAAGCATATCCTTGATTGTCGCTGGAACCTCGGTGACCACCCTGCTCATGTATGCCAACCTGAGAGCCACAAGGTTCCCGGCATTCATGGCGCTGGTCGCCGTTACCAACGTCTCCGGCGCTCTAGCTGCCCTCTCAGCTCTCGCCGGCACCATACTGATCGAGAGAGAATGGTACCTTTCTTCACTGTCCTTTACTGGAACCTTAGTTGAGCAATGGGTGACGGTGCAGGGTGGTGGTGATCTCGAGCGGCCATCCTCCGTCGGTGCGGACGGGGATCAACTCGGTGGTCCGACGGATCGACCTGGGCTGCTCGTTGCTGGCCCCCGTGCTGTCGGCTCTCGTCATCAGCCTCGCGTCGACTCAGGCCTCTGCGGCTGTGCTGGCGCTGTCCACCGCCGCCTCGGCGGGGCTGCAGTACTGCCTCTTCGTCTCCGTCTACAACGGCGTGCCCGCCCTCGCCGCGCCAAGACAGCCCAGAGCTTCGGACGCAGAGCGCCCGCCGCCAGTACCGATGACCGTCGCGCCGGCCGAGGCCGAGCCGACGCAGGCGTTGGATTGGAGGGCGAGGCTGGCAGATAAGCTCTCCGTCGCGTCCGGTTGGGAGTCGTGGGTGGTGTACGCGAGGCAGGACGTCGCGCTTCCCGGGGTGGCGCTCGCATTCCTCTACTTCACAGTTCTCAGGCAAGCTAAGCTAGCTGCAAGTCACTCTGCGCTCAACCCTGCAACAGCTCACAGTCACAGATATGATGAATGAGTATTAATTTGCCACCAAGTGGCAATTGATGTGCAGCTTTGGTACGCTGATGACCGCGACACTTGACTGGAAAGGCATACCTGCATACGTGATCAGTTTGGCGCGGGGCTTCAGCGCCATTGTTGGGATCGGAGCGACCCTGCTGTACCCGCTCGTGCACTCCCGGGTTACCACGCTCCGGACGGGGCTGTGGTCCATCTGGATGCAGTGGTGCTGCCTGCTGCTGTGCGTGGCCTCCGTCTGGGCGGCCACCGGCGTGGCGTCCGCCTGGATGCTCATGGCCGGCGTGGCGACCTCGCGCCTGGGCCTCTGGACGTTCGACCTCGCCGTGCTGCAGCTGATGCAGGACGGCGTGCCCGACCACGAGCGGTGCGTCGTGGGCGGTGTGCAGAATGCGCTGCAGTCCGTGTTCGATCTGCTCACCTACGTCGTGGCCATCGTCATCTCCGACCCAAAGGTGCGTGCGTACGTATAGTCACTAATGGCTCTAAGAGGATGACGATAGATGATAACCAGACCACTCATATACTGATATACGACGTACATGCTCGATGCCAGCAGGATTTCAGCAAGATGATCGTGCTCTCCTTCTCCCTTGTTACCTGCGCCGCAGTCATGTACACGGTGCACGCCTACCGAGCACAGAAAGCAGCGTGCACCTCTTCCACCTCGACATGACGTGATCCTGGAAAAGAAGTGCGAGACTGCAAGGTGTAGGGATGAAAACTGAGCGGCTTATGTATGATTGATTGCCTGCATGGTTTTATCCTAGACCACTGTATGTGTTAATTTTATCTGAACCTATGTTTGGTTACTTGTACGTGGAGACACAGACTTAGAGTGGTAATGGATCACGATCCGAATACCGCTTCACAAAAAGTGGGAGTACTTAAATAATTTTAGTTCAAAAATAAATAGGAATAGGACCGGACCCTAATCCGATTTGATCCTTAAAATTTTTAGTGTAAAATCTAGAACCCATTACCACCCCTGCGCGGACTACACGAGCCAATACGAAACAAATCATTTTGGAGCTATTTAGTTGCATCCGGTATACCCGAAATGAGCGTATCTGGCCGGTCACGCTCACGAGCCTGACTTCCTAGGCGCAGCGAACCAATCAGGCTTGTGAATAGCAAACGATTTTGAGACTATCGACCCCCTAATTTGTGTTTCCACTGCTCTTAGTCTTCTTAGTTTTCATGTGCCCTCAACATTTTGCAGTGTTCTTATTTGGTATTTGTTGGATCAGATGGGAATCTGATAATTTTGAGGCTTTAGTTGTATCTCAATCAATCAATTTTGAGGCTTTAGCTGTATCTCAACCAATCAGGGTTAACCAAACCATTTTTAAACTAAAAACCGATCTTCACCGAAAATGGTAAACAGCTCTAAAACCACCGGTTTTTCGAAGAAAATGACCAGTTTGTATGTTCAAACTCAAAAACGATTTTTTAATCCCGGTAAGAAATCGTGCTTCTCAGCTGAAAAATCGTGGATACCGTGGAGACATTGTTGTTGTTATTATAGTGTTGATCAACAACATACTTGATAAGTACGGGCGTACACATGTTCTTGCTACTGATACATGATGACGTATGATTACTTCCACAACATTCACATGTCCTTCTTTCGCTACGCTGCTTGTCTAACAACGATTCATACTCTTGTACTAGCATGCTATCTTGGTTGAACCTGATAGATATATTAGTGCACAATGCATATGTTTCCTACACTATGTATTGAGAGAAAGGACTGAAGCGGTGAAGCCACAATATGTACACATACAATATCCAAATAAACCCTATACAAATAAGAATATACAAGTGCACGCATCTCTAACAACACCATGTGGTGATTTAGACGAATGGGTGGATAACTATCCAGCTTTAATTCAAGGACAACATCCTTGCTTTATATGAGGGTCGGGGCACAATGGAAGCGGACCAAAAAAAACAGCAAGCTAAGCTGTCATAAGCATTTCACCGAACACCTTGTGTCATGAACCAAAAGAAGCACTTAAGCTTCAAATCAAGCAACAACGTGATGTCCAGTAGTATAACAACGCTATATGCGCAACAATTAGCTCACCACAAATTTCAGCACTATCAACAGATCACCAACATACCAAAGAACACATATATGCCCCCATGCCAACATGACCATACACCAAGAAACTTGAGGGATGGCTCCAATAGCAAGCAAAATGATGAGAAATTAGCACATATGACAAGTAAAATACCCAAGCAAGTGAAGACACAGGGATTTATGTGGGGAACTCTTTACGGAGAGAAAATCCACAGGCGGCGGCAAGCAAGAACTCCAATATGAAGATGAAGAAAACAAGAGATGGGAGCCAACAAGTGAGGGGATGGAGGCTCCGGATCCCCAAATCACTCTCTAAAGTTTTTGGATTTGGTGTCTCTCAATCTCTCCTCTGCTCACTCTAACCCTAGCTCTCTTTCTCTGGTTTTTTTTGTAAATGAGCTAGGCTCCTTCCCACGCAAGACAGAGCGACCATGGGCTGCTATTTAGGGCTATTTTGGCCTTTTTGCAGATGACCCCCAGGGTAGCTGTTTGCAGATGACCCCCTAGGGTCAATGGGAGCTACCGACCACATTTCTCCATCTCAGCGACAATTGAACCATAGAGCGAATAAAAGTTCAATCTTCAAACTCTTCATCTTCAAGTCACTAACTCAGCATGTAAAAATCTCACCGTCTCTAAAGCTCCACATGGGAGCTAGCTCGGTCAAGCATGAACACCCACCAAACTCAAGCAGTGCTCAACCATGACTCTTGGGACCAACTTGGTTAACATATTAGTTGGGTTGTCTTTTGTGCCAATCTTCATAACATACAAAGGTTTGTTTTTCACATAAAGCCAAATGAAGAAATTTTGCACATCAATATGCTTGGTTCTCTCATGAAACTTCTCATCTTTTGCAAGATAGATTGCACTTTGATTATCACAAAAGACAACATGATCAACTTGCTCAATGCCCAAATCACCAAGAAAACCATGCAACCAAATAGCTTCCTTCACTGCCTCAGTCAAAGATATAAATTCGGCTTCTGTGGTAGATAAAGCAACTATATGCTGCAATGTTGCCTTCTGACTAATGCATGACCCACAAAACTAAAACACATAGCTAGTGATGGAATGCCTGCAATCAAGATCCCTAACAAAGTCAGAATCAGAATAACCAACAATCTATCCCGGATTGACTGCCTTTTGATCAAACAACAAACCATATGTGCTTGTGCCTCTAAGATAATGGAGAATCCACTGCACAACCTTCCAATGTTCTTTGCTTGGCTTTGACAATAAAATGGCTCACAACACTAACTACATGTGCAATATCAGGGTGTGTGCAAACCATAGTATACATCAAGCTGCCAACAACACAAGCATAAGGAACTTTGGACATGTACATCTTCTCCTCAGCATCCAATAGCCTAGATGAAGTAGATAGCTCGAAATGTGCAGCTAATGGAGTACAAACGAGTTTTGTTTCATACATATGAAATTTGTTGTCATAACCGGATTTAAGGGGTCAAATCCGGGCGCGAATCAAATGTGTTCTAGGATCAAGTTTCACACATATGACGACTCATGGTACAGAACGAATGTCACATCTTTACTATATAATGGAGTTCTATACAAAAATAGTTAAATAATTACATCATAAAAAAATAACGATCCAGCAACCATAGTTGACTGGGAGACGACGGCCCAGACCTCTCACGAACTCATTGCGACATCCTTCATGTTCCTCATCTTGTATTACCTATCCTTGACCTGGGGGAATGTGAGTACAACAAGGGTGAGCTCACATACGTTCATCGCTCACCAAGTTGTGGGGAATAATATGCATGAGCTCACTCTAAGTAGGGGCTCATGTGAAATGTAAGGCTTACCAAAGAAGATGGTTAAAGCTGAGCATTGCTTTTGAAGTTAGTCAAAATTTTATTAGCAGTTACTAAATGTAAGTAGATACCAACCCCAAAAAAATAAGAGATCACAATTAACAATAACACCCACAATGCAATGCAAATAACAAATTGAGGTTAGTTCCATAAAATTAATCATGCAAGAGTACTGAGTTGCTCTTAACCATGAGCACGACTGATATACCAGTTTTAGACTCTATAGAGGTTGTGCCCTTTATCCACAAGTCGTGTTACCCATTTGCCAAGGGATCGCGACTTCCCATTCATCTCTACCGAGGAGACAAGGCAGGGTAGCACTACGAGGCCTTTACAAAGTTCCACTAGTTTCAGAAAACCCGCTACGGTTTCTGAGAAGGGCAATATACGAGTCCCTCGTCCGAAAATCCATCGCAGCATGATCGACCTGAGAACCTCCCTATACCGCAGCTCCTCTACCGCCCTTGCCACTTTCGGGTAAGGTAGTCCTCCACTAGCTTTCCTAATTAGTCAGCCAACGGCGTCCCATTCCACGGTAGCACGGTTATCTCAAGTTAAGCTGCATGTTCCAATTAACACAATGATCTTGTCATGAACAATAATTAAAACAACAACATAATTGGAACATGATCATAATTCAAATGTAACATTAATCCAAAAACTAGGTAGAGCAATAACAAGTCCACCCAATAGTTCATTTGTCTGCAAGGGGTGGGCTAAACAGAACTAGGGAAAACAAATTAGGTCCTTTCAAAATAACCTGAGCATGCCACAGTGATTAATAGAGATCATTATTAGGTAAAGAAGAGCGATCAAGGGCACAACTTGCCTTAGACTTGAGGTCCCCGGTACTTCACCAAGTTGGTATTTGGTTGACTCATAATGTCGCTGCTACTCGTAGCAATACATACAAATAGACAAGAAGTATATAAAAATAATAGTACACCAAACATGAGAACAAACAACGCAAGAGTATTCTACGCGCTTCTACGAGATAAAGTTGGAGTTACGGTTAAAAAGATATGATTTTCTAAAATTGTAGATGATTAAATAATAAAACTATGTTTATGTTGATTAATATAAATCAGATGAGAAAAATACTTCAAATATACATTTAATTCATCTCCTCATCTAAGTTATATCTTAACTATGAGTCGGTTTATAATTATTACCTTAGAGAGATTAATTGGCTAAACATAGGCTAAGAGTTATCTAATTATAGGAGTGTGTGACATAATACATCTAATGTTATTACTGTATGGACAACATTAATATGAGACTAACGCGACCAGAACGAAGAAAATCGTGGCAAAAACGAGTAAGTTATGAATTTCCTGAGGTTCCTAGATTTATTTTTATACTAGAATTTCTATTTCAAAATTGATTCTGTGATATACATTAAGCACTAGGGATGTTAGTTCAATAATCCTAAAGTCTAGGGTTCACTTTGAAAAGAAAAGGACTGAACCGACACAATTTTATAACTGAGGTGGACTAAGGGTTTATATTAAGGAAGTCGGAGGTCTCTTATGCATAACTCCCTAGCCAAAGGGGTATCGGCCAACCGGATCCATCAGATCCACTTTCAACAGTTCAGATTAAAAGTCCCTTAACGTTATGAACCGGTATTCACCATGGACCACCGGATCTGAGATCCACGGCTCGCAATACGACCGCGCGCTGATCACACCCGAGCCCTTGGATCATCGATCAACGCACACGATTTAATCCATCGAAGGCTTACACTTGATCTAATCATGACTGTTGGCCCAAGATCCAACGGCCCGGAACCCATCGACCACCTCCCGACGGCCAGGCGTGGCGACCGGAGATCCACCGTGACGGCGCCATTGCTGGCGACCACAGATCACGTGCCAGAGCGTCAAGGCTTTAATTCGACAAGTGCTATACAAAGCGGGTAGAAAATCGTAGGTAGTAGGCGGTTCAATACCTGAATTCGAGTAGTAGAGCTCCCTATCCGCGGGATAGGGCGGTTCGACGAAATAAAGATTGCTCCGATGAGCAATTAGCGGGTCACTGTTGGGTTTCCCCGCCTGAGATGGCCACGGATGAGTTCCATGTGCACCTGCGACGCCCCCAGACCACACCACGTGACCGAACGTCGGTGAATCGTGAGGACCACAATAGCGGCTTCGAGTTACCTCTCGCTTTCTCTGCGCTCACACTTCGGCAATGGTGGCTCACGACTGCATAGGTTGGGATGGCCAAGGGGTTCACAGATGGTCGTATAAATACACTGGTGAGAGACAAAATCCCAACAATCATCCCAAGTGTCTATTCCCTTTTCTTTTTCCTTTAATCTTTTCTGTTTTCTATTTGCCAAATTCAGTTATAAATATATTTTGGATTTTCAAACTCAAATTAGATGCAGAATAAAAAACTCAGCACATGATGTAGCATTCATATTTATTCATTTATTTAATATCCTACATAAGCAAATGCTTTTGGATATGTAACTCACACATAATGATTTTAAGAAAAATAGTTTCTCTATTAAAAGATGCCCTAACATTTATCCTTATATAACACTTTTAAACTTCAACAAAGGATAATTTATATAAGAATACTTTTATTGAATCTTCATTATAAAACATTTATTTTAGGAGACGTGACTTCAAAAGCTATGGGTAAAAAAATTCTAATTCAAATTTTTTTGGAAAATTTTACTATATTCTCAAAATGAGATTTGGGGTGTTACATTTGTGCAGAACCTTCTTGTCGGGGACCATAATTAGTGGTACCCCCAAGACTCCTAATCTCAGCTGGTAACCTCCATCAGCACAAAGCTGCAAAGGCCTGATGGGTGCGATTAAGTCAAGGCTCGGTCCGCTCAAGGGACACGATCTCGCCTCGCCCGAGCCCAGCCTCGGGCAAGGGCAGCCGACCCCGGAGGATTTACGTCTCGCCCGAGGGCCCCCTCAATCAACGGACACACCTTCGGCTCGCCCGAGGCCCAGCCTTCGCCAAGAAGCAACCTTGGCCAAATCGCCACGACGACCGACCGTATCACAGGAGCATTTAATGCAAGGAAGGCCTGACACCTTTTCCTGACGCGCGCCCTTCAGTCGACGGAGCCGAAGTGACCGCAGTCACTTCGCCGCTCCACTGACCGGCCTGACAAGAGGACAGCGCCGCCTGCGCCGCTCCGACTGCTGTGCCACTGGACAGAGTGAGGCTGACAGCAGCCAAGTCCGGCCTTGGGCGCCATAGGAAGCTCCGCCTCGCCCGACCCCAGGGCTCGGACTCGGCCTCGGCGCCGAAAGACGACGAACTCCGCCTCGCCCGACCCCTGGACTCGGACTCGGTCTCGGCCCCGGAAGACGAAGAACTCCGCCTCGCCCGACCCCAGGGCTCGGACTCGGCCTCGGCCCCGGAAGACGACGAACTCCGCCTCGCCCGACCCCAGGGCTCGGACTCAGCCCTGGCCTCAGCCGACGGTCTCCGCCTCGTCCGACCCAAGGGCTCGGACTCGACCTCGACCTCGGAAGACAGACTCGACCTCGACCTCAGAGGAGCCTCCGCCTCGCCCTACCCAGGGCTCGGACCGACCACGTCACAGGAGGGGCCATCATTACCCTACCCCTAGCTAGCTCTGGCTACGGGGAACAAGACCGGTGTCCCATCTGGCTCGCCCCGGTAAAACAAATAATGATGGTGCCATGCGTGCTCCATGACGACGGCGGCTCTCAGCCTCCCTTACGGAAGCAAGGAGACGTCAGCAAGGACTCGACAACCCCGACAGCTGTCGTTCCGCAAGGCTCCAGCGCTCCTCCGACGGCCACGACATCACACGAACAGGGTGCCAAAACCTCTCCGGCTGCCACGACGGCATGTACTTAGGGCACTAGCTCTTCTCTGGTAGACACGTTAGCACACTGCTACATCTCCCATTGTACACCTGGACCCTCTCCTTACGCCTATAAAAGGAAGGTCCAGGGCCCTCTTACAGAGGGTTGGCCGCGCGGGGAAGGACGGGACGGCGCGCACATAGGCCTCTCGCTCCCTCCCGCGCGGACGCTTGTAACCCCCTACTGCAAGCGCACCCGACCTGGGCGCGGGACAAACACGAAGGCCGTGGGTTTCCCCTTTTACGCCTGTCTCCCTCCGGTTTTCCCCCCTTCGCGCTCCGTCTCGCGCCGACCCATCTGGGCTGGGGCACGCGGCGACAATTTACTCGTCGGTCCAGGGACCCCCCGGGGTCGAAACGCCGACAGTTGGCACGCCAGGTAGGGGCCTGCTGCGTGTTGACGAACAGCTTCCCGTCAAGCTCCAGATGGGTAGTCTCCAGCAACCTTTCCAGCCCGGGACGGTGCCCCGTTTCGGGAGTCTTGAGTTCATGTCCCTCGACGATAGCTACGACATGATACTCCCTCCCCCGCCGCGCGACAGCGACAATGGCGGCCGACAACCCGCCCACTGGCGGCGGAATCGACGACCTCTTCCCCACGTGGCGGAAGAACAACATTCGGGTTTGTCCCGTCGCCTCCCCCGCCGACGGAGGAGGAGGCGAGGCAACCAAGGCCAAGCAGGAGGCGGCACCTCGTCAGCTGTCGAGCGAGTCGACGGCGCCGGCGCCCCAACGGGGGACACGTTGGGCATCGACCTCGCGTCTGAGACGAAGACGAGCGCCGTTTCCCCGCAACACGCCAACTCCAAGCGGACGGACGACGCCAGCACGCTCGCAAAGGATTTGCTGGGCGTCACCCTCGTACCTGAGACGACGGTGCAGTCTACCCCTGACGTGACTTCGTCACCGCCCGTCGACCAAGAGGTACCGACCGATTCCCATCTCGTGCCTTTTGGATTCAGCCTCGACCCACCAAGCGACTTCGCTTCGGTGGACGCTTTCATAGAGGCGAGTCCAAACCCTCTGGGGTACGGTATGCGGTCACCCTTGGACCGGCTGACAGTCGTCTCGACCTACGGGCCCTCGGGTTCCGAGGAAGATGACGAGCCCGACTTTTGTTGGGATTTCTCCAGACTTGGTAACCCTAGTGCCATGCGGGACTTCATGACCGCATGCAACTACTGCCTTTCCGAATGTTCCGACGGTAGCCGCAGCCTCGGCGACGAGGACTGCGGCCCAAGTCGTGAATGTTTCCACGTCGATCTAGGGGGTCCTGGCGAAGGCAACCATCTTGGTATACCGGAAAACGACAATCCCCTAGGTCTGCGCCTCGCGTTGACATCCTTCGGGAGCTAGCTGTGGTCCCAGTCCCTGCGGGGGGTCAGGACACACAGCTCGAGCAAATCCGCGAGATGCAGGCCAGGCTCAACGAGGGAGCAGGAACACTTGAGTCGTACCGTCGGGTGAGAGCACCTAGAGGGGGGTGAATAGGTGATCCTGCGAAACTTGAAACTTAAGCCACAAAAACTTGGTTAAGTGTTAGCACAAATAATGCCAAGTGGCTAGAGAGGAGTCTCAACAAAACACAATAACCACAAGAGATCAATCACAGAGATGACACAGTGGTTTATCCCGTGGTTCGGCCAAGACCAACGCTTGCCTACTCCACGTTGTGGCGTCCCAACGGATGAGGGTTGCAATCAACCCCTCTCAAGCGGTCCAAAGACCCACTTGAATACCACGGTGTTTTGCTTTGCTTTTCTTAATCCCGTTCGCGAGGAATCTCCACAACTTGGAGCCTCTCGCCCTTACACTTGAAGTTCACAAAGAAGCACGGAGTAAGGGAGGGATAAGCAACACACTCAAGACAAGAAATCATAGCAACACCACGCACACAAGTCGCAACAAGAGCTCACAACACAACTCAATGAGTTCACAACTCAACTAGAGCTCTAATTGCTATCGCAAAGAATCAAAGGCGCGGAATTGATGTCTTAGTGCTTAGGAATGCTTAGAGGATGCTTGGTGTGCTCCTCCATGCGCCTAGGGGTCCCTTTTATAGCCCCAAGGCAGCTAGGAGCCGTTGAGAGCATTCCAGGAAGGCAAATCTTGCCTTCTGTCGCCTGGCGCACCGGACAGTCCGGTGCACACCGGACACTGTCCGGTGCGGATTTCTTTCCTTTCCTGGCAAAGCCGACCGTTGGCGCCTGGGAGCCGTTGGCGCACCGGACACTGTCCAGTGCACACAGGACAGTCCGGTGCCCCCTCCCGACCGTTGGCTCGGCCACGTGTCTTGCGCAGATCGCGCAGCTGACCGTTGGCCCGGCCGACCGTTGGCTCACCGGACAGTCCGGTGCACACCGGACAGTCTGGTGAATTATAGTCGTACGTCGCCGATGAATTCCCGAGAGCGGCCAGTTCGCTCGAGCCAGCCTAGCGCACCGGACACTGTCCGGTGCACCCAGACTGCTCTGACTTTGACAGAACTTAGCCATCTCATTTTCAATTCAATTTTTCCTGTTTCCAGCACTTATACATAATACATTAGTCCATAAACAATGTACTAAGTCTAGAAACATACCTTTTGACATGATTTGCACTTTGTCCACCACTTTGCATAGATTAACACAAAAACACTTGCGTTGGCACTCAATCACCAAAATACTTAGAAATGGCCCAAGGGCACATTTCCCTTTCAATCTCCCCCTTTTTGGTGATTTATGCCAACACAACATAAAGCAACTAGAACAAGTGAAATATCAATGCAAATGAGAACTCAAAATTGTTTTGATTCATATTTGGCATATATGGATCACTCTTTGCCACCACTTGGTTTGTTTTTGCAAATCAAACTCAATTTTCAATCTCTAAGTCGAACACACTTGTTAAGACATGAAGAGAGTCGTTCCAAGAGAAATTGATTCAAGATTTCAAAAACTCCCCCTTTTCCCATAATCAACACTTCTCCCCACATGAATCCAACTTTTGACAAAAGGAGCCAATAAAAGTATTTTTGAAAACAAAAGCTCTATTCTATTATTTTCAAAATTCTCAAGTGGTAGCTGATCCATTTATTGCTTTGGCCTTTATTTTCTCCCCCTTTGGCATCAAGCACCAAAACGGGATCAATCTTGGCCCCAGAACCCCATTGCCTCACCAAAATCTTCAATAAGAATATAAAGGCAATAAGAGTGCATGAGATGAACTTGGAATGAGTTACTCGTTCATCGGAGTGCAGTGGAGGTCTTGCATGGTCCAAGTCCACCTTTTCCCTTTCAATCCTCCTTCGAGACTAAATCAAGCAAACTCAAGCACATAGTTAGTCTCAAAGGTTCAAGTTGTAACACATCTCCCCCCTAGATATGTGCATCACTTTGCAACGGACTTGTGAGGTCCGGGGAGTGCTTGTACAACTTGAGCACTATAATTAAGCAACGAAATGCATAAGGAACATGATCAAAGGCATAAACACATGTATGCTATAAATCAATCCAAGTTCCGCGAATCTAAGACATTTAGCTCACTACACAACTTGCAAAAGGTTTGCTCATCTAAAGGTTTGGTAAAGATATCGGCTAGCTGGTTCTCGGAGCTAACATGAAACACTTCGATATCTCCCTTTTGCTGGTGGTCTCTCAAAAAGTGATGGCGGATGTCTATGTGCTTTGTGCGGCTGTGTTCAACAGGATTATCCGCCATGTGGATAGCACTCTCATTATCACATAGGAGTGGGACTTTGCTCAGATTGTAGCCAAAGTCCCTGAGGGTTTGCCTCATCCAAAGTAATTGCGCGCAACATTGTCCTGCGGCAACGTACTCGGCCTCAGCGGTGGATAGGGCAACAGAGGTTTGTTTCTTAGAACTCCATGACACCAGGGACCTTCCTAAGAATTGGCATGTCCCCGATGTACTCTTCCTATCGACCTTACATCCAGCATAGTCGGAGTCTGAATATCCAATCAAGTCAAAGGTAGACCCCTTTGGATACCAGATCCCGAAACAAGGCGTAGCGACTAAATATCTAAGAATTCGCTTCACAGCCACTAAGTGACATTCCCTTGGATCGGATTGAAATCTAGCACACATGCATACGCTAAGCATAATATCCGGTCTACTAGCACATAAATAAAGCAAAGAACCTATCATTGACCGGTATGCCTTTTGATCAACGGACTTACCTCCTTTGTTGAGGTCGGTGTGTCCATCGGTTCCCATCGGTGTCTTTGCGGGCTTGGCGTCCTTCATTCCAAACCGCTTTAGCAAGTCTTGCGTGTACTTCGTTTGGGAGATGAAGGTGCCGTCCTTGAGTTGCTTCACTTGGAACCCAAGGAAGTAGTTCAACTCGCCCATCATTGACATCTTGAATTTCTGCGTCATCACCCTGCTAAACTCTTCACAAGACTTTTGATTAGTAGAACCAAATATTATGTCATCGACATAAATTTGGCACACAAAGAGATCACCATCGCAAGTCTTAGTGAAAAGAGTTGGATCGGCTTTCCCAACCTTGAAAGCATTAGCAAGTAAAAAGTCTCTAAGGCATTCATACCATGCTCTTGGGGCTTGCTTGAGTCCATAGAGCGCCTTAGAGAGCTTACACACGTGGTCGGGGTACCGTTCATCCTCGAAGCCAGGGGGTTGCTCCACGTACACCTCCTCCTTGATTGGCCCGTTGAGGAAAGCGCTCTTCACATCCATTTGGAACAACCTGAAGGAATGGTGAGCGACATATGCTAGCAAAATACGAATGGACTCTAGCCTAGCCACAGGAGCAAAAGTCTCCTCAAAGTCCAAACCTGCGACTTGGGCATAACCTTTTGCCACAAGTCGTGCCTTGTTCCTTGTCACCACCCCGTGCTCGTCTTGCTTGTTACGGAACACCCACTTGGTTCCCACAACATTTTGCTTGGGACGAGGCACCAGTGTCCAAATTTCATTTCTTTTGAAGTTGTTGAGCTCCTCCTGCATGGCCAACACCCAGTCCGGATATAGCAAGGCCTCCTCTACCCTGAAAGGCTGAATAGAAGAGACAAAGGAGTAATGCTCACAAAAATTAACTAATCGAGATCGAGTAGTTACTCCCTTGCTAATATCACCCAAAATCTGGTCGACGGGATGATCCCTTTGAATCATCGCTCGAACTTGGGTTGGAGGTGCCGGTTGTGCTTCTTCCTCCATCACATGATCATCTTGTGCTCCCCCTTGATCACTCGCCTCCTCTTGATGAACCAGTTCATCGTCTTGAGTTGGGGGATGCACCATTGTTGAGGAAGAAGGTTGTTCTCGCACATCTTGTTCCTGTGGCCGCACATCTCCAATCGCCATGGTGCGTATTGCGGCCGTTGGAACTTCTTCTTCATCTACATCGTCACAATCAACAACTTGCTCTCTTGGAGAGTCATTAGTTTCATCAAATACAACGTCGCTAGAGACTTCAACCAAACCCGATGATTTGTTGAAGACTCTATACGCCTTTGTATTTGAGTCATAACCTAACAAAAACCCTTCTATGGCTTTGGGAGCAAATTTGGAATTCCTACCCTTCTTCACTAGAATGTAGCATTTACTCCCAAAAACTCGAAAATACGAAACATTGGGTTTGTTACCGGTTAGTAGCTCATACGACGTCTTCTTGAGGAGGCGATGAAGGTAGACCCTGTTGATGGCGTGGCAAGCCGTGTTCACGGCTTCCGACCAAAAGCGCTCGGGTGTCTTGAACTCTCCAAGCATCGTCCTCGCCATGTCTATAAGTGTCCTGTTCTTCCTCTCTACCACACCATTTTGCTGTGGTGTGTAGGGAGCGGAGAACTCGTGCTTGATCCCTTCCTCCTCAAGGTACACCTCCACTTGAAGGTTCTTGAATTCGGACCCATTGTCGCTCCTTATCTTTTTCACCTTGAGCTCAAACTCGTTTTGAGCTCTTCTTAGGAAGCGCTTGAGGGTCCCTTGGGTTTCAGATTTATCCTGCAAAAAGAATACCCAAGTGAAGCAGAAAAAGTCATCAACTATAAACAAGACCATACTTACTTCCTCCTATACTTAGATAGGCGATGGGTCCGAAGAGGTCCATGTGTAGCAGCTCCAAAGGTCTTGATGTGGTCATCACATTCTTGCTGTGATGTGCTCCTCCCACTTGTTTACCTGCTTGACAAGCTGCACAAGGTCTATCTTTTTCGAAAGTTACATTGGTTAGACCTATTACGTGTTCTCCCTTTAGAAGCTTGTGAAGGTTCTTCATCCCCACATGTGCTAAGCGGCGATGCCACAGCCAGCCCATGCTAGTCTTAGCAATTAAGCATGCATCTAGACCGACCTCTTCTTTTGCAAAATCAACTAAGTAAAGTTTGCCGTCTAATACACCCTTAAAAGCTAGTGAACCATCACTTCTTCTAAAGACAGACACATCTACATTAGTGAATAAACGGTTATATCCCATATTGCATAATTGACTAACAGATAGCAAATTATATCCAAGAGACTCTACTAGAAATACATTGGAAATAGAGTGCTCATTTGAGATTGCAATTTTGCCTAAGCCTTTCACCTTGCCTTGATTCCCATCACTGAATATGATTGAATCTTGGGGATCCTTGTTCTTGACGTAGGAGGTGAACATTTTCTTCTCCCCCGTCATATGGTTTGTGCATCTGCTGTCAATAATCCAGCTTGAACCCCCGGATGCATAAACCTGCAAGGCAAATTTAGGCTTGGGTCTTAGGTACCCAACTCATGTTGGGTCCTACAAGGTTAGTCACAATTGTCTTAGGGATCCAAATGCAAGTTTTATCTCCTTTGCATTTTGCCCCTAATTTTCTAGCAACTATCTTCCTATCCTTTCTACAAATAGCAAAAGAAGCATTTAAAGCATGATATATTGTAGAAGGTTCATTAACTTTCCTAGGAATATTGACAACATTTCTCCTAGGCATATGAACAACATTTCTTCTAAACACATTTCTACCATGCATATAGGAAGAACTAGAAGCAAACATGGCATTAGAGTCAAAAGCATCATAAGCATTACAACTCCTATAATACTGTCTTCTATCATTGTACATAAAAGCATGGTTCTTTTTAATACTACTAGCCATAGGGGCCTTCCCTTTCTCCTTGGCGGAGATGGGAGCCTTATGGCTTGTCAAGTTCTTGGCTTCCCTCTTGAAGCCAAGCCCATCCTTAATTGAGGGGTGTCTACCAACCGTGTAGGCATCCCTAGCAAATTTTAGTTTTTCAAAATCACTCTTGCTAGTCTTAAGTTGGGCATTAAGACTAGCCACCTCGTCATTTAATTTTGCAATAGAGGCTATGTGTTCACTACAAGCATCAATATCAAAATCTTTACACCTATTGCAAATAACATCAGTTTCTACACATGATGTTGATTTACTAGTTATTTTTAACTTAGCATTCAAATCATCATTTATGCTCTTTAAGTTAGAAATAGAATCATGGCATGTAGACAACTCACAAGCAAGCATTTCATTCCGTTTAATTTCTAATGCAAGGGATTTTTGTGCCTCTACAAACTTATCATGTTCTTCATACAAAAGATCCTCTTGCTTTTCTAGTAGACTATTCTTATTATTTAAAGCATCAATTAATTCATTAATCTTGTCAATCTTAGATCTATCTAAGCCCTTAAATAAGCATGAATAGTCTATTTCATCATCTTCACTAGACTCATCCTCACTAGAAGAAGCATAAGTCGAGTTTCGAGTACTTACTTTCTTCTCATTAGCCATGAGGCATGTGTGATGCTCGTTGGGGAAGAGGAATGACTTGTTGAAGGCGGTGGCGGCGAGTCCTTCGTTGTCGGAGTCGGATGTGGAGCAATCCGAATCCCACTCCTTTCCAATATGTGCCTCGCCCTTTGCCTTCTTGTAATTCTTCTTCTTTTCCCATTTTCCACTCTTCTTTTCCTGGTCACTATCATTATCAGGACAATTAGCAATAAAGTGACCAATCTTACCACATTTGAAGCACGAGCGCTTCCCCTTCGTCTTGGACTTGTTGGGATGCTCCTTGCGACCCCTTAGCGCCGTCTTGAAGCGCTTGATGATGAGGGCCATTTCTTCATCATTAAGCCCGGCCGCCTCAATTTGCGCCACCTTGCTCGGTAGCGCCTCCTTGCTTCTCGTTGCTTTGAGAGCGATAGTTTGAGGCTCTCTGATTGGGCCATTCAATGCATCATCCACGTATCTAGCCTCCTTGATCATCATCCGCCCGCTTACGAACTTTCCAAGTATCTCCTCGGGTGTCATCTTGGTGTACCTAGGATTCTCACGAATATTGTTCACAAGATGAGGATCAAGAACAGTAAATGACCTTAGCATTAGGCGGACGACGTCGTGATCCGTCCATCGCGTGCTTCCATAGCTCCTTATCTTGTTGACAAGGGTCTTGAGCCGGTTGTATGTTTGGGTTGGCTCCTCCCCCCTTATCATAGCGAATCTCCCGAGTTCGCCCTCCACCAACTCCATCTTGGTGAGCATGGTGACGTCGTTCCCCTCATGTGAGATTTTGAGGGTGTCCCAAATCTTCTTGGCGTTATCCAAGCCGCTCACTTTATGGTATTCATCTCTGCACAATGATGCTAGAAGAACAGTAGTAGCTTGTGCATTTTTGTGAATTTGCTCATTGATAAACATGGGACTATCACTGCTATCAAAATGCATTCCATTCTCGACTATCTCCCATATGCTTGGATGGAGAGAGAACAAATGACTACGCATTTTGTGACTCCAAAATCCGTAGTCCTCTCCATCAAAGTGAGGAGGTTTACCAAGTGGAATGGAGAGTAATTGAGCATTTGTGCTTTGCGGAATACGAGAATAATCAAAAGAAAAGTTTGAATTGACCGTTTTCTTTTTCTCGTAGTCGTCATCGTCCTTTTGGGAAGAAGTGGATTCGTCGCTGTCGTCGTAGTAGATGATCTCCTTGATGCGCCTTGTCTTCTTCTTCTTCCCGTCTCTTCTTTTGTGGCTCGAGCCCGTGTCCGTAGGCTTGTCATCTTTCGACTCATTGAAGATAGACTCCTTCTCGTTGTTGACCACCATCCCCTTTCCCTTAGGATCCATCTCTTCGGGCGGTTAGTCCCTTTCTTGAAGAGAACGGCTCTGATACCAATTGAGAGCACCCAGAGGGGGGGGGGTGAATAGGTGATCCTGCGAAACTTGAAACTTAAGCCACAAAAACTTGGTTAAGTGTTAGCACAAATAATGCCAAGTGGCTAGAGAGGAGTCTCAACAAAACACAATAACCACAAGAGATCAATCACAGAGATGGCACAATGGTTTATCCCGTGGTTCGGCCAAGACCAACGCTTGCCTACTCCACGTTGTGGCGTCCCAACGGACGAGGGTTGCAATCAACCCCTCTCAAGCGGTCCAAAGACCCACTTGAATACCACGGTGTTTTGCTTTGCTTTTCTTAATCCCGTTCGCGAGGAATCTCCACAACTTGGAGCCTCTCGCCCTTACACTTGAAGTTCACAAAGAAGCACAGAGTAAGGGAGGGATAAGCAACACACTCAAGACAAGAAATCACAGCAACACCACACACACAAGTCGCAACAAGAGCTCACAACACAACTCAATGAGTTCACAACTCAACTAGAGCTCTAATTGCTATCGCAAAGAATCAAAGGCGCGGAATCGATGTCTTAGTGCTTAGGAATGCTTAGAGGATGTTTGGTGTGCTCCTCCATGCGCCTAGGGGTCCCTTTTATAGCCCCAAGGCAGCTAGGAGCCGTTGAGAGCATTCCAGGAAGGCAAATCTTGCCTTCTGTCGCCTGGCGCACCGGACACTGTCCGGTGTGGATTTCTTTCCTTTCCTGGCGAAGCCGACCGTTGGCGCCTGGGAGCCGTTGGTGCACCGGACAGTCCGGTGCCCCCTCCCGACCGTTGGCTCGGCCACGTGTCTTGCGCAGATCGCGTAGCTGACCGTTGGCCCGGCCGACCGTTGGTTCACCGGACAGTCTGGTGCACACCGGACAGTCTGGTGAATTATAGTCGTACGTCGCCGATGAATTCCCGAGAGCGGCCAGTTCGCTCGAGCCAGCCTGGCGCACCGGACACTGTCCGGTGCACCACCGGACAGTCCGGTGCACCCAGACTGCTCTGACTTTGACAGAACTTAGCCATCTCATTTTCAATTCAATTTTTCCTGTTTCCAGCACTTAGACACAATACATTAGTCCATAAACAATGTACTAAGTCTAGAAACATACCTTTTGACATGGTTTGCACTTTGTCCACCACTTTGCATAGATTAACACAAAAACACTTGCGTTGGCACTCAATCACCAAAATACTTAGAAATGGCCCAAGGGCACATTTCCCTTTCATCGGGACATCGGGCAGGAATGGGCAGGCCAAGCTCCGGCCGGAGAAGCGCGTCATCTACCCCAGGGCATCCAGCACCGCATCGCCGACGATGTCAGGGCAAGGCCGCCACCGGCTTCCAGTGGGGTCGGCCAAAACCTGGCTGCAGCGGCAATACTTCTCCGCGCGATGCCGGAGCCATCAACCACCGAAGGGCGGCGTATCCAGGGAGAACTCAAGAATCTCCTGGAGGATGCCGCGGTCCGACGGGCCGAAAGCTCTGCCTCCCGAAGGTAGGGCTACCCCTCGGAGCATCGTGCCGCGACTTCCCGATTCATGCGGGAAGCCTCGGTCCACACCGGGCGCACGCGCAACACAGCGCCTGCGCCCCCGGGTCGCCTCGGCAACGAGCACCCTCACCGCAACCGTTGAACCCACCTCGACGAGAGGGTGCGCCGAGGCTACCACCTCAGGCGTGGGGGACGCTACGACAGCGGGGAGGATCGGAGTCCCTCGCCCGAACCACCCGGTCTGCAGGCTTTTAGCCGGGCCATACGATGGGCGCCGTTCCCGACCCAGTTCCGAACCCCGACTACTATCACAAAGTACTTGGGGGAGACGAGGCCGGAACTGTGGCTCACGGACTACCGGCTGGCCTACCACCTGAGCGGAACGGACGATGACAACCTCATCATCCGCAACCTCCCCCTGTTCCTCTCTGACACCGCTTGAGCCTGGCTGGAGCATCTGCCTCCGAGGCAGATCTCCAACTGGGACGACCTGGTCCAAGCCTTCACTGGCAACTTCCAGGGCACATACGTGCGCCCTGGGAACTCTTGGGATCTCCGAAGCTGCCGCCGGCAGACGGGAGAGTCTCTCCGGGACTACATCCGGCGATTCTCGAAGCAGCGCACCGAGCTGCCCAACGTCACCGACTCGGATGTCATCGGCGCGTTCCTCGCCGGCACCACCTGCCGCGACCTGGTGAGAAAGCTGGGTCGCAAGACCCCCACCAGGGCGAGCGAGCTGATGGACATCGCCACCAAGTTTGCCTCTGGCCAGGAGGCGGTTGAGGCCATCTTCCGGAAGGACAAGCAGCCCCAGGGCCGCCAGCCGAAAGATGTCCCCGAGGCGTCCACTCAGCGCGGCACCAAGAAGAAGGGCAAGAAGAAGTCGCAAGCGAAACGCGACGCAGCCGACGCGGACCTTGTCGCCGCCGCTGAGTACAAGAATCCTCGGAAACCTCCCGGAGGCGCCAATCTCTTCGACAAGATGCTCAAGGAGCCGTGCCCCTATCATCAGGGGCCTGTCAAGCACACCCTTGAGGAGTGCGCCATGCTTCGGCGCCACTTTCACAAGGCCGGGCCACCTGCAGAGGGTGGCAGGGCCCACGACGACGATAAGAAGGAAGATCACAAGGCAGGAGAGTTCCCCGAGGTCCACGACTGCTTCACGATCTACGGTGGGCAAGTGGCGAACTCCTCGGCTCGGCACCGCAAGCAAGAGCGTCGGGAGGTCTGCTCGGTAAAGGTGGCGGCGCCAGTCTACCTAGACTGGTCCGACAAGCCCATCACCTTCGACCAGGGTGACCATCCCGACCGCGTGCCGAGCCCGGGGAAATATCCGCTCGTTGTCGACCCCGTCATCGGCAACGTCAGGCTCACCAAGGTCCTCATGGACGGAGGCAGCAGCCTCAACATCATCTACGGCGAGACCCTCGGGCTCCTGCGGATCGATCTGTCCTCGGTCTGGGCAGGCGCGACGCCTTTCCACGGGATTATCCCAGGGAAACGTGTCCAGCCCCTCGGACAACTCGATCTACCCGTCTGCTTCGGGACTCCCTCCAACTTCCGAAGGGAAACCCTCACGTTCGAGGTGGTTGGGTTCCGAGGGACCTACCACGCAGTGTTGGGGAGGCCATGCTACGCCAAGTTCATGGCCGTCCCCAACTACACCTAGCTCAAGCTCAAGATATCGGGCCCCAATGGGGTCATCACCATCGGCCCCACGTACCGACACGCATACGAATGCGACATGGAGTGCGTGGAGTACGCCGAGGCCCTCGCCGAATCCGAGGCCCTCATCGCTGACCTAGAGAGCCTCTCCAAGGAGGCGCCAGACGTGAAGCGCCATGCCGGCAACTTCGAGCCAGCGGAGACGGTCAAATCCGTCCCTCTCGATCCCAGCAACGACGCCTCCAAGCAGATTCGGATCGGCTCCGAGCTCGACCCCAAATAGGAAGCAGTGCTCGTCGACTTTCTCCGCGCAAACGCCGACGTTTTCGCGTGGAGTCCCTCGGACATGCCCGGCATACCGAGGGATGTCGCCGAGCACTCGCTGGATATCCGAGCTGGAGCCCGACGCGTGAAGCAGCCTCTGCGCCGATTCGACGAAGAAAAGTGCAGAGCCATAAGCGAGGAGATCCACAAGCTAATGGCGGCAGGGTTCATCAAAGAGGTATTCCATCCCGAATGGCTTGCCAACCCTGTGCTTGTGAGAAAGAAAGGAGGGAAATGGCGGATGTGTGTAGACTACACTGGTCTAAACAAAGCATGTCCAAAAGTTCCCTACCCTCTGCCTCGCATCGATCAAATCGTGGATTCCACTGCTGGGTGTGAAACCCTGTCTTTCCTCGATGCCTACTCAGGGTATCACCAAATTAGGATGAAAGAGTCCGACCAGCTCGCGACTTCTTTCATCACACCTTTCGGCATGTACTGCTATGTTACCATGCCGTTTGGTTTGAGGAACGCGAGTGTGACATACCAAAGGTGCATGAACCACGTGTTCGACGAACACATTGGTCGAACAGTCGAGGCTTACGTCGATGACATCGTAGTCAAGACGAGGAAAGCCTCCGACCTCCTTTCCGACCTTGAAGCGACATTCCGGTGTCTCAAGGCGAAAGGCGTAAAACTCAATCCTGAGAAGTGCGTCTTCGGAGTCCCCCGAGGCATGCTCTTGGGGTTCATCGTCTCCGAGCGGGGCATCGAGGCCAACCCGGAGAAAATCGCGGCCATCACCAACATGGGGCCCATCAAGGACTTGAAAGGCGTACAGAGGGTCACGGGATGCCTTGCGGCTCTAAGCCGTTTCATCTCGCGCCTCGGCGAAAGAGGCATGCCTCTGTACCGCCTCTTAAGAAAGGCCGAGTGCTTCACTTGGACCCCTGAGGCCGAGGAAGCCCTCGGGAACCTGAAGGCGCTCCTCACGAACGCGCCCATCTTGGTGCCCCCCGCTGCCGGAGAAGCCCTCTTGATCTATGTCGCCGCTACCACTCAGGTGGTCAGCGCCGCGATCGTGGTTGAGAGACGAGAAGAGGGGCATGCATTGCCCGTCCAGAGGCCAGTCTACTTCATCAGTGAGGTACTGTCCGGGACCAAGATCCGCTACCCACAAATTCAGAAGCTGCTGTACGCGGTGATCCTGACGCGGCGGAAGTTGCGACACTACTTCGAGTCTCATCCGGTGACTGTGGTGTCATCCTTCCCCCTAGGGGAGATCATCCAGTGCCGAGAGGCCTCGGGTAGGATTGCAAGGTGGGCAGTGGAAATCATGGGCGAGACAATCTCATTCGCCCCTCGGAAGGCCATCAAGTCCCAAGTCTTGGCGGACATTGTGGCTGAATGGGTCAACACCCAGCTCCCAACAGCTCCGATCCAACCGGAACTCTGGACCATGTTTTTCGATGGGTCGCTGATGAAGACAGGGGCGGGCGCAGGCCTGCTCTTCATCTCGCCCCTCGGGAAGCACCTACACTACGTGCTACGTCTCCACTTCCCGGCGTCCAACAATGTGGCCGAGTACGAGGCTCTGGTCAACGGGTTACGCATCGCCATCGAGCTAGGGGTCCGACGCCTCGACGCTCGCGGTGACTCACAGCTCGTCATTGACCAAGTCATGAAGAACTCCCACTGCCGCGACCCGAAGATGGAAGCCTACTGCGATGAGGTTCGGCGCCTGGAGGACAAGTTCTACGGGCTCGAGCTCAACCACATCGCCCGACGATACAACGAGACTGCGGACGAGCTGGCTAAGATAGCCTTGGGGCGGACAACGGTTCCCCCGGACGTCTTCTCCCGAGACCTACATCAACCCTCCGTCAAGACCGACGACAAGCCCGAGGCTCCCTCGGCTCAGCCCGAGGCACCCTCGGCCCAGCCCAAGGCGCCCTCGGCCCAGCCCGAGGCGCCCTCGGCTCAGCCCGAGGCGCCCTCGGCTCAGCCCGAGGCACCCTCGGCCCCCGAGGGTGAGGCACTGTGCGTCGAGGAGGAGCGGAGCGGGGTCACGCCTAATCGAAACTGGCAGACCCCGTACCTGCAATATCTCCACCGAGGAGAGCTACCCCTTGACCGAGCCGGAGCTCGGCGGTTGGCGCGGCGCGCCAAGTCGTTCGTCTTGCTGGGGGACGGGAAGGAGCTCTACCACCGCAGCCCCTCAGGCATCCTCCAGCGATGCATATCCATCGCCGAAGGCCAGGAGCTCTTACAAGAAATACACTCGGGGGCTTGCGGTCATCATGCAGCGCCTCGAGCCCTTGTTGGAAACGCCTTCCGACAAGGTTTCTACTGGCCGACCGCGGTGGCCGACGCCACTAGAATTGTCCGCACCTGCCAAGGGTGTCAATTCTACGCAAGACAGACCCACCTGCCCGCTCAGGCTCTGCAGACAATACCCATCACCTGGCTGTTTGCTGTGTGGGTTCTGGACCTCGTCGGCCCCTTGCAGAAGGCACCTGGGGGCTACACGCACCTGCTGGTCGCCATCGACAAATTCTCCAAGTGGATCGAGGTCCGACCCCTACACAGCATCAGGTCCGAACAGGCGGTGGCGTTCTTCACCAACATCATCCATCGCTTTGGGGTCCCGAACTCCATCATCACCGACAACGGCACCCAGTTCACCGGTAGAAAGTTCCTGGACTTCTGCGAGGATCACCACATCCGGGTGGACTGGGCCGCCGTGGCTCACCCCGTGACGAATGGGCAAGTAGAACGTGCCAACGACATGATTCTGCAAGGACTCAAGCCGCGGATCTACAACGATCTCAACAAGTTCGGCAAGCGATGGATGAAGGAGCTCCCCTCGGTGGTCTGGAGTCTGAGGACAACACCAAGCCGAGCCACAGGCTTCACATCGTTCTTTCTAGTCTATGGGGCCGAGGCCATCTTGCCCACAGACTTAGAATACGATTCCCCGAGGACGAGGGCCTATGACGACCAAAGCAATCGAGCTAACCGAGAAGACTCACTGGACTAGCTGGAAGAGGCTCGGGACATGGCCTTACTACACTCAGCGCGGTATCAGAAGTCCCTGAAACGCTACCACGCCCGAGGGGTTCGGTCCCGAGACCTCCAGGTGGGCGACTTGGTGCTTCGGCTGCGGCAAGACGCCCGAGGGCGGCACAAGCTCACGCCTCCCAGGGAAGGGCCGTTCGTCATCGCCAAAGTTCTGAAGCCCGGGACGTACAAGCTGGCCAACAGTCAAGGCGAGGTCTACAGCAACGCTTGGAACATTCGACAGCTACGTCGCTTCTACCCTTAAGATGCTTTCAAGTCGTTCGTACACCTCATTCACACACAAAGTCTAACCATCAAGGAAGGGTCAGCCTTGCCTCGGGAAAGCCTGACCCTCCCTCGGGGGCTAGAAGGGGGGAACCCTCTCCGCGTCAAAATTTTCCTCGGAAAAGATCTTTTCTGCTAGAATGTCTTTCGTGCTTTTCGACTACTTCGAAAGTGGGATCCTGAAAACGACGGAGTACACGTAAGCAGCCAAGGCTGACCGAGCCGAGGGACTCCTACGCCTCCGGGATACGGATACCTCACTCATCACCTTCTGCGATAAGTAACTCACGCTCGGATAGGTCATTCCGCGGACCGGACAAGTCTTCACGCTCGAAAACTTTTCTGCCGAAACGATTTTTCGGGCCTTCTCGACTATATCGATTTTTCGGGTCTTCACGCTCGGATAGCAGAATCCTACAGACGAGTAAGAGTACACATAAGCGGCAAGGCCGACCGAGCCGAGGGACTCCTACGCCTCCGGGATACGGATACCTCACTCATCACCTTCCGTGAAAAGTAACTCTCGCTCGGACAAACAATTCTGTTACCGACAAATAAGTCCAGATACTCGAAATAAGAGGAAAAGAAACACAACTTTACAACACGACGACAGTATGTTTGGGCCTCGACGGCCGCAGAAAACATACGCACACTACAAGATAAACCGATCCTGCAGGCTCGGACCTTGACGGAGGGGGAGCAGCAGCACCCTCGGCGTCAACTACACCTTCGGCAAAGTCCGACTGAGCCTCGGACGGCAACGCGGTCGGAGGGTCTCTACTCCGAAGGACGACATCAACACCGCGCCCGGGCCATCGCCGCCAGGGTCTTCTCCAGGAATCCGGCCCGAGTAGACAGCTCGGCCGACCACCCCGAAGCCTCAGCCAGCTGTCCCCCGAGGACATCAGCCCGGCTCGTGGCCTCGGCAACTCGACTCCGGCGTCGGTCCCGCCAGTGGACGGCCCGGCCAGGCTCCGGCCGACGAAGTCTTCTTTTCGAGCCAACTCCGCCTCTGTCCACACTGACACCGCTGCCTTCGGCTTCGGCTCATCGAAGAGCGGCCGAGGGTTTCCTTTAACTAAGCAAGAGAAGCCTCGGGCGGCAAGGCCGACCAAGCCGAGGGACTCCTACGCCTCCGGGATACGGATACCTCACTCGTCACCTTCGCACGAGGCAACTCACACTTGGTTAAGCGGTTCAGTTAGCCGACAGGCGAAGTCCTAGTGCTCGAAATGAGGAAAAAACACGGCTCCGTGCCGAAAATACATACATGTTCAGGCCCCGACAGCCACAATGAACAAGACACCGGCACTCAAGGTGCCATTACAAACGGAACTCCGGTTCCACCTCCGCAGGTACGAACAACCCCCCACGATTGGAGGGCCTGCGGAGCAACAGAAGGCCGACGGATGGCTCGCCGCCGCCCGCTCCAGTAGCAGCGACGACGACTTCTGCTCCGAGCGGCCGAACAGCAGCAACGATGACCTCAGGGCGGATGTTGCTGCCATAAGGCCCTCGCCCACGTCCCCACTCGAGGGGCGAGGATGAGCAGAAGGCCGTAGAGTTGGAGGTCAGTCTACGGGCGGCACCGACTATCTCGTCGAAGGAGAAACCTCTTCCGACTGCCGCGGCGGAAGGTGGCACCGGAAGCAGCGCCGAAGCCGCTCGGACCGGAGAGCCGGACACGCGGCAGCTGCCAGCGCCACGAACTGCGAACGCCCTTCCCTCCGATCGCTGAGGGAAGGAGCGGGCCGCTGCCCGCGCGGAGACCGACCCCAACTCGGCGCACTCCCCTCCCCAGCACTGATGATGAACATCCTTGAAGCTGAGGGAGGGGCAGAGGCCGCAGCCCGGCTTGCTTCTCCCCACCCAGGAGCTGGTGGTCACCGTCTTGGGTGACCACCGGCGAGGGGATGCGGCCGGGCTGCCTGATGAAAATCCTTGAAGCCAAACGATGGCTGAAAGGTACCAACTTCCGCGAAGTTGCGTTCCTCCAACGACAAGGCGAAAGGATTGCGAGTGTTCCCCATCCGGGGGCTCGGAAGGTGGAAAGACGCGATGCATAAGGGGAGCGCGAAGACATGGTTGCCTTTCAAGGGGGTCACCCTCCTTTTAAAGGCAACTCTCCCCACTTGCGTCCTCAGCCATCGCGGGCTGAGTCTTCTCCAGCACGCTCCAAGGTCCTCCCCCTACGACACGGGGGCTGGGTCCCACGCGTCATGCAAGCAGGCCCAGGGCAGAAGAAGCCAAACCGCCGCGCGCGGTGCGCGCAACTGCCCAGCGGTTACGAGCATTCCTCCACTTTCGCCCAGACCAGCGGGTGAAAGGGCGGACCACCATGCAGGCGGCATGCAACCGCACCAAGGGGGCGCACCCTTTCGACTTCGACGCGTCTAGCATGGAGGCCCAGGCCCACACGTCATGTAACCGGCGCGCCGGTTGCTACGTGCAAGAAACTGCACCGCCACCCGCGCCACTACCGTGCCTCCTCGACTGCGGAACCAGTACCGCGACTCGAGGCAACCCTGCGCATGACCCAACAGTGCCAACCAGGCACATCGGTCACGGGTCAGTCAGCCGCGGGAGAAGGCGCGACGGTCCATACGGCCAGAAATGGGCCGACAGTAATGGCGGTGGCAGGCGGGCGGAAGCAGCGGTCACGTCGTCAGCCAAGCTCACGTCCCCTCCTGGGACAGCGAGAGAACCCTCTCCCACGGCATGAAGACGGCGCGCCCGTGTTCCGTTCCTCGAACGGCTCGCGCACACGCAACGGCTGCCCCGCGAACCACTCGTCCCGTCGCATTAACTCTGCGGCAGGACAGGCGTCACCTTTGGCAGGAGAAGCAGGCGACGCTTCACTCCCACCATAATAACCGTGTCAAAAAAGGTGCGCCACGTCATTCGATTTCATATCCCTCTTCCTCTTTCTCTCTCTTACAACAGGGACCGGGAAAGGGGACACCCCAAAAGGGATCCTTCTCCACGAAGGAAACGGGCCCCGAGCCCCCCTACTGATCAGAGGTTCGAAGGCTGGCCCCTCGGAGGGGTTCAACAGCCGCCTCAGAGCGCTCGAGCTCCGCGCCCACTACTGGTCAGAGGTTCGAAGGCCGGCCCCTCGGAAGGGTTCAACGGCCGCCTCAGGCCACTCGGGCTCCGCGCCCACTACTGATCAGGGGTTCGTAGGCTGGCCCTCGAAGGGTTCGACAGCCGCCTCAGACGCAGAGCGAGGGATGACCCTGGGTACGTTCGATACATAACCAAGGCTTGGGCTGCGCTCCCGAGGTGCCCTAGGACATTTCCGAGACCAACGGGAACAATTTTGTAACGGAATCCCATCAGAGGGAGGCATCGAGCCCTCGGACCCCGTCAAAAGGGGATCGGGTCCGGCAAATCACCCGCAGGTACTTTTGGAGCGCGCTCCGGGCCACTAGCCGACCCCTAACAAATGGGGCACGGGCGTCCACTCGGATTACCCGTTAGCAGCTCACTGGAGACACCATGTTCGGCGCCCTCCAAGGGCAACATGGCGCTTTTCCCCCCTCCTCCTTGCGGAAAGGCGACGCAGGGGCGTATGTAAAAAAAGTCGAGTCTGTCCTTGATCGTCCTCTCGCTCTGTGCGGAGGCTCGGGGGCTGCTCTCGCAAACCCGGCTCCAGCCAAACCGTTGACAGCGTCAACATACCAGCCCGAGAACTTGGGACCCGACCGTGCACCCGGGCTACGGCCAGCTCGCATGAGGGAACAACCAGACTGGCCGAAGCATCACGAAACGCGTTAAGACCTCAAAGGAGTCAAACCACTCCTCCGAGGCCTCGGAGGCTACACCCGGCAGGTGCGCTCGCGCGCACCCACTGGAACAAAACGCAATCGAGAAAGGCCGGTCCCCTTGCAAAAAAGTGCGACAAAAGCCTCCAAGCGAGTATTAACACTCCCTTCGAGGCTCGGGGGCTACTATCGGGGACCATAATTAGGGGTACCCCCAAGACTCCTAATCTCAGCTGGTAACCCCCATCAGCACAAAGCTGCAAAGGCCTGATGGGTGCGATTAAGTCAAGGCTCGGTCCGCTCAAGGGACACGATCTCGCCTCGCCCAAGCCCAGCCTCGGGCAAGGGCAGCCGACCCCGGAGGATTTACGTCTCGCCCGAGGGCCCCCTCAAGCAACGGACACACCTTTGGCTCGCCCGAGGCCCAGCCTTCGCCAAGAAGCAACCTTGGCCAAATCGCCATGACGACCGACTGTATCACAGGAGCATTTAAAGCAAGGAAGACCTGACACCTTTTCCTGACGCGCACCCTTCAGTCGACAGAGCTGAAGTGACCGCAGTCACTTCGCCGCTCCACTGACCAGCCTGACAAGAGGACAGCGCCGCCTGCGCCGCTCCGACTGCTGTGCCACTCGACAGAGTGAGGCTGACAGCAGCCAAGTCTGGCCTCGGGCGCCATAGGAAGCTCCGCCTCGCCCGACCCCAGGGCTCGGACTCGGCCTCGGCCCCGGAAGACGACAAACTCCGCCTCGCCCGACCCCAGGGCTCAGACTCGGCCTCGGCCCCAGAAGACGGCGAACTCCGCCTCGCCCGACCCCAGGGCTCGGACTCAGCCCTGGCCTCAGCCGACGGTCTCCGCCTCGCCCGACCCAAGGGTTCAGACTCGACCTCGACCTCGACCTTGGAGGAGCCTCCGCCTCGCCCTACCCAGGGCTCGGACCGACCACGTCACAGGAGGGGCCATCATTACCCTACCCCTAGCTAGCTCTGGCTACAGGGAACAAGACCGGCGTCCCATTTGGCTCGCCCCGGTAAAACAAATAATGATGGCGCCCCGCGTGCTCCATGACGACGGCGGCTCTCAGCCCCCTTACGGAAGCAAGGAGACGTCAGCAAGGACTCGACAGCCCCGACAGCTGTCCTTCCGCAAGGCTCCAGCGCTCCTCCGACGGCCACGACATCACACGAACAGGGTGTCAAAACCTCTCCGGCTGCCACGACGGCATGTACTTAGGGCACTAGCTCTTCTCTGCTAGACACGTTAGCACACTGCTACATCTCCCATTGTACACCTGGACCCTCTCCTTACGCCTATAAAAGGAAGGTCCAGGGCCCTCTTAAAGAGGGTTGGCCGCGCGGGGGAACGGGGCGGCGCGCATAAGCCTCTCTCGCTCTCTCCCACATGGACGCTTGTAACCCCCTACTGCAAGCGCACCCAACCTGGGCGCGAGACAAACACGAAGGCCGCGGGTTTCCCCTTTTACGCCTGTCTCCCTCCGGTTTTCCCCCCTTCGCACTCCATCTCGCGCCGACCCATCTGGGCTGGGGCACGCAGCGACAATTTACTCGTCGGTCCAGGGACCCCCAGGGTCGAAACGCCGACACTTCTCAATGTACCGACTCTGAGAAAGCCAAAGTCTGCCCTGAGATCTATCACGACAAATATTCATACCCAACAATCTCCTTGCTGCACCCAAATCCTTCATCTCAAACTCACTCTTGAGCATGGCCTTTGTTTCTTCAAATACAGAACGACTCTTTCTATCAATAAGGATGTCAACGACATATAGCAACATATACATCCTTGTACCACCTGCATGAGTCTGCTGAAACACACAAGCATCATATGCACTCCTCTCAAATCTATGGCTAGAGACATAATAATCAAACCGATGGTACCATTGCCTTAGAGACTTATTCAAGCCATACAATGACTTCTTTAGCAAACAGACATGGTTTTCTTTCCCTCAATCACAAAGCCTTCTGGTTGTGACATAAAGATTTTCTTCTCAAGCTCACCGTGAAGAAACGTTGTATTCACATCCATTTTCTCTATTTCCAAATAAAATAGAGCAACCAAAGCCAATAAATCCCGAATAGAAGTGTGCTTCACAACTGGGGAAAATACCACATGGTAATCAATTCCCTCCGTCTCACTGAAGCCTTTTGCAACTAATCTAGCTTTATATCTTGGAGCATCAACTTCTAGAGAAGAATCTTTGAGTTTGAACACCCATTTACAACCAACAATTTTGCACCCTTTGGGCGGTAATACCAAGTCACAAGTATGATTCTTATGCAATGACTCCATCTCTATCATAGCCTGAACCCAACAAGCTGCCTCAAGACTACCGACAGCCTCTTTATAAGTACTAGGATCATCATGCTCAATATCTTGTGCAACTGTCATAGCGAAAGTAGTTGTACCTCTGCCTCTAGCATCTGGTGTGACCCACTCTCCATATCGATTTAGTGGTTGTCTCTGTCTCTGATACGATGTGCAATAGGAGAGTCTGAAGCTTATGAAGCTCCACCTGAAACTGTTTCATCTAATTGACCATGAGCTGCATCTGACTCATCATCTGCCTCATCAGTGTCAAGAACACCATCTACATATTTTGACAACAATGGCTGCTACTGCTGTTGATTGTTAACTGCAGTAGGCTCGGTCATTGGAGTCTCCACCATAAATGTTACCCTTTGGCTACCTGCTCTGCCTCAGAATCACCACCTGAAGAAGCTCCACCTGAAGTGGGACCCTCTCCCAATCGTTGACAACCAAGAGTAATGATCGCCATCTCATCGAAGGTCACATCTCTTCTAATGATCACCTTTGGGGGTTTTAATTCTTTACAGCACAAAAGATACCCCTTAACTCCATCACCAAGAAAGACACACTTCAAAGATCGAGATTGCAACTTGTTTTGGTGAATGTGAGCATACACCGGACACCCAAACACCCTCAAGCGATCATATTGAGGTGGTTTGCTTGACCACATCTCCACTGGTATCTTACACTTAATAGCTATTGATTTCGAGTGGTTGAATAAATAACATTATATGGTAACTAACTCTGCCGAAAGACTTTGTGGTAATCCCGAATGGGAAAGCATACAACTGGTCCTCTCCTACAGTGTCCTATTCATACGCTCTGCTACTCCAATTTGCTGTGGAGTACCAATTGTGGTGTAGTGTCCGGTAACACTGGTGTCCTGACAAAACTTCTCAAACTCTTATGAGTGGAACTCAGTGCCATTGTCTGGTCTCAAATATTTGACATTCCTTTTTGTCTGTGTTTCCACCATAACCTTCCACTGACGAAAACGAGAAAATGTCTCATCCTTGGATGTTAGGATGTAGACCCAATCCTTTCTACTAAAATCATCAACAAAGGTTGGCAATTTTTTGCCACTACAGGAAAACTAAGAAAAAACGTTGGCCCCGAGGTTCTTAAACTAGTTAAGAACGTCGGTTTTTACTGGCCAACATTCTTAACTTTAAGAATGTCGGTTGTTGCTGCGACCGACGTACGTAAACTTAAGAACGTCGACCTTGGCCCAGCCGACGTACTTAAACTTAATGCACGTCAAAAGTCAACAAGACTTCTTGAAGGACTCATTAATGCATGTGTGAGGGAAGAGGATTCTGATGCTGACGATTTTTTATTACTACAATTTATGTATGTTTATTACTGTAATTTATGCCATACACCTGTTTTAAATTTATTTTATAATTGAATCATTTATACTAACTATTGTGTGTAAATTGTGTAGATGTTGAGGGTGTTGGTAAGGGGAAAGGGAAGAAAAAGGGTGAAGGCTCCTCCAGGTCCACACAATCCAGGTCGAGTAGGGAGGCCGATCCTTCTGTTTGACACACTCCTCTTCCTTGTTTACGGTACTATATCTTAATGTTGTTTGTATTTAATTTAATTATATTTGATAGATAGTCATGTGTATCTTAATGTTGTTTCCATTCGCAGGGCACCACATCTAGTCGTCAGAGGCTAAAGCTTTAATTCAAGGACAACATCCTTGCTTTATGTGAGGGTCGGGGTGTAGCGGAAGCGGGCCCAAAAACAGCAAGCTAAGCTGTCATAAGCATTTCACCTAACACCTTGTGTGCATGAACCAAAATGAGCACCTAAGCTTCAAATCAAGCAACCATGCGATGTCCAAGAATACAACAACATTATATGCACAACAATTAGCTCACCCCAAACTTCAGCCCCATCCATAGATCACCAACATACCAAAGAACACATATATGCCCCTCCTCATGCCAACATGATCATACACTAAGAAATTTAAGGGATGACTCCAATAGCAAGCAAGATGATGAGCAATCAACACATGACAAGTAAAATACCCAAGCAAGTGAAGACACGTGGATTTACGTGGGAAACTCCTTGCGGAGAGAAAACCGATGGCCAGCGGCGAGCAAGAACTCCACTATGAAGATGAAGAATACAAGAGGTGGGAGCCAACAAGTGAGGGAGGTTCCAGATCCCCAAGTCACTGTCTCAAGTTTGTGGATTTGGTGCTTCTCAATCTCCCCTCTCGTCTCTCTAACCCTAGCTCTCTTTCTCTGGTGTTTGCAACTGAGCTACGCTCCTTCCGACGCAAGACAAAGCAGCCATAGGCTACTATTTGGGACCGATTTAGCCTTTTTGTAGATGACTCTCCAGATGACCCCCGGGTGGCTGTTTGCAGATGACCCCCCCTCCGCAGGGTTAATGGGAGCCGCCGACCACACTTTAGCTACATGACAAGTCATTATTTACGATCTTACTTTGGTGAATCAACAACAAAGCCTCTAATTCCTTTTTGAAGATCTATTAAGTTCAGCAATAACAGGGTATTTGTCGAGGTAAAATAAAGTTATGCAATAATCGATGGAAAACTATGCCAAAATCTATTTGTTAATGCTTGTTTAATGTCCATATGTCCACCTTGATCCATGTATGTTGGTAGATTGGCATGATATATGATCATCCAAACAAAACTTACCGAAGATCTTGTCACAAAAATATAGAAAACCCAATCGCCTCCAATGTACTCTCTCTGTCCCAAATTAGTATTCGCTTTAGTTTCAGAGGCATAACGAAACATCATAGGTAACTAAAATGTCAATCATACTAGATATCATGCATCCCACAGTGAAATAATAGCATACCCCCAAATCAAATGGGTTTGTTCTTTTTGCGTGGTACTAGAGCATTGTTCAGAAGTTGACAGTGGGTAGAGTATTGGTCATCATACTTCTTCATTAGCTAAAGTAGAATAGTTCACATTTATGAAAGTTATTTTTAGATCTGATAATTGTTCAAAAGTCCAAAGAAACAACTTCACATTTTCTGCAATTTAAATATCATGATCCATAAAAGAAAACTTGTCATCCTGCATATTGCAAAATCGATGCTATTTTCCACTTAGGTTTGGAATGGCTTGTTCTATTTGTTCTTCCTCCTTAGCTCTAGATATATAAGATGATAGCTTACATATCCACGAAATCGTTGAACAACATCAGTGATAAAGGATCATCTTGTTGTTTTAACTCATTTTCTCATTATAACTTTAAAGTCCACATTTTCACAAAAGCCCTGATCCAACCACACCACCTTGGGTTAGAACCCTTCAGTCTCAACTCCTGTTGGTTTAGGAAATTCCAGTTCACCTACAGTGGATACTTGTGGATACTTGGTAAAAATGTTCCTAGATTACACAATTTTCTAAACACCAGAAGATGGAAAAAACACAACTGTTTACAAGAGCAACCAGTATACTCCGTGCTGGTTGTTTCAAACCCAGTGTCAAATCAGCAATTTCCAGTCGCCAAGAGCAAAGAAATATCTGTTATGTCAACAATTTAGAGAGGGAGAGAGGGAGTCAGGAACTCATCAGTGCAATAGGTATAATTAGTAAATTAGTATACTCCGTATATATAAGGTACTCACATATGGTGCCAGGTTGCTCACCAGCTGATCTTGGCTAGGATCTTGTCGAAGTGGAAGAGGTGCTTGCGCACGCGGTAGACGTGCAGCGTGTACATGGCTGCAGCGCAGGTCACCAGGAAGAAGGACAACACGACCAGCTCGCTGAAATCCTGCTCAAAATCAATGTGACCGACCGTACGTCACCTAGCTTCTTCCCTTCTTTGTATATATACGAAGCATGCATCTCAAGTAAGTATGCTCACCCTGGGGTCGGAGATGATGATGCCCATGATATAGGTGAGCAGATCGAACACGGACTGCAGCGAATTCTGCACCCCGCCCACGACGCAGCGCTCGTGGTCGGGCACGCCATCCTGCATCAGCTGCATCACGGCGAGGTCGAACATCCAGAGCCCTAGGCGCGACGCGGCGACGCCGGCCATCAGCATCCACGCCGACGCCACGTCGCTCGCCGCCCAGATGGAAGCGACGCACACCAGCAGGCAGCACCACTGGCCGCAGACGCCGCCGCGCCATACAGTTCAAGCGAGTAATAAGAAGACTCTCACTCAGCAGCAACTAGATTCACTGAAAGCTGATGATGCGCTACACTACTGCTTACTTGCATCCAAATGGACCACAGTCCTGTCCGTAGTGTGGACACCCATGAGTGCACCACAGGGTACAGCAGCGTTGCGCCGATGCCAACGATGGCGCTGAAGCCCCTTGCCAAACTGATGACGTACGCAGGTATGCCTTCCCAGTCCAGGGTCGCCGTCATCAGCGTGCCGAAGCTGCAAAACCAACCCATACAGCATTCGATTGCTCTTTGCGTTGATCAGACGTACAGGATTTAAGCAGCGTTCGTTGTTGCAATTGCAACTAGCTTAGCTTTACTTTACCTCAGAACGCTAAAGTAGAGGAAGGCGAGGGCGACGCCTGGGAGCGCCACGTCCTGCCTCAGGTACACCACCCATGACTCCCAGCATGGTATGATGGATAGCTGCTCCGTCATCCTAACCCTCCAATCCAGCTCCTTATCGGCCGGCACCACGTTCTCCGACGACGACGACGATGGCAGCACCATGGCCTCACTTGCATTTGCACCAGCTGTTCTCAGCCGGCTGCTCTCAGCGAGCGCTGGCACGCCATTGTACACAGAAACGAAGAGCCAGTACTCCAGCCCCACCGAGGCGACGTTCCACAACGCCAGAGCCGCCGCGGAGGCCTGCGCCGACACGAAGCTGATGACGAGGCCGGAGAAGACAGGGGCCAGCAGCTTGCAGCTCAGGTCGATCCGCCGGACCACCGAGTTGATCCCCGTCAGCACTGCAGGTGGGTGCCTGCTGGAGATCACCACCACCCTGCGGCAATGCGACTCGATCAACTTGTAGGTAACTAGTGCTCGATCAGTGTGTCATCAGGATTCAGGACAGATACGAAATTATGACGCTAGTTAGATATATCCGTACCATTCTCTCTCGATCAGTATGGTTCCGGCAAGCGTTGAGAGCGCTGCTAGCGCACCTGCCACGTTGGTCATGATGACCAGCGCCATGAAAACAGGGAAGCTTGTGGCTTTCAGGTCGTCGTAAACAAGCAGGGCGGTTACTGAGGCTCCGGCGACAATGAAGGACAGGCTTTGGACTAGAAGCCATAGGCCAAGAACCTGCAACTTTTTCTTTGGTTAATTGCTTGATAGGAGGGATATACAAGTGTCATAGGAAGTGACTCATTATCGTTGTGTGACGCAAAATGTCAATGCAAATAAATCAGAGTGTTCTATTGTTTAGGACGAGGAGTTGTAATTAGATAGAGCGCTGCACCACGTATGTCTTAGTAGTCACAAAATGGGAGAAGATATAAAGTATTAAATGTTGAGGTATGATAGCTGCCACAGTAAGCCATAACGGGTCCTTCAACATTGTCGGTTATAAGATAGACTAAAATCTAGTTTAAATTAGTACTGTTATCTAAAACTCTATAAAATGTCTCTTACATACGTACACCACTATATATTACATGTTGTTTCTTATCCAACAGATCAACACACAATGCATGCAGACCCGAGTTTGGACAATCGACAATTCTTTTTAGCTTCTCTATACTTTTATACGGTATCAGAGCCATAAAGAGTTTATCGTTCTCTACCTCCGTGAATCCACTCCTCGGCCTACTCGTCTCCGAGAAGCTGACGAAGTTGAACTATAAGCTTCAGCATCCACAAGTTAAGGTTGTTATCTGTGGCACAAAGCTACCTGGCTTCTACATCGGTGACACTAAGGCACTATCAACCATAATCTCTCAAAAGGGTGAGGACAAAAAAAGAGATCGAGGTGATCAATATGGAGTATAAAGATTGGGAAGCCAGAACCGTTGCTGAAGCCTGGACAGATATCTAAAGTGCCTTTGCCTATCAATCGAGAGAAAGAACCATCAATGTACGATCGACCCTAGTAAATACCAAAAAGATAAATCTATCCATTTCTGAATACTTCAAGAAGATGAAATCCCTAGGGTGATAAGATGACAGGAGTTGGTCGACCTCTAAAAGATAAAGAATTGGTGGCATACATTCACATAGGTCCCGATGATGACTACCTCACCTTAGTCTTTGTTATATGCACTAAGAAGGAGGTAATCATAGTTATTGGACAGTTTCTGAATTTCAAGACCCAAGCTAGCCTCATCTCTAATAGTATATCTATCAATTCCATGAGCTCAGGACATGGTGCTACTCGAGGACGAGGTGAGATCCATAGACGCATAAGTGGACAAGGCGGTTTTAGGCACGATAATAGCAGGGGTCGTGACCCTAGCAGCTCTAACTTGAATCATGATATGTTATAGGAGCAACTCATCTGCCAAGGTTGCTTTAAGGGAGTGTTTGGCATGGCTCTATTACAAAACTCTAAGAGGGAATTGGCTAGAGTCAGCCAAACACCCCAAGTCCAGAGTTGCAAACTCTATGGAGTTTCGAGAGATACAATACAACATTTTGGATTATTTCTTTTGCTACTTTGAAATCCTTAAAAAGAAACCTAGACATGGAGTTTAAAGGTATTTACCCGACACTACCACTGGTTATAAGAAAGCAACCTAGACTACGGAGCAGAGCTGCTCCACCTTGATGTTTTAAAGTAGGGCTGCTCTGGAGTGGAGCAAAACCATGTCAAACATCCCTAAGAAAAACCATACAACTGCTTAGTGTTATTACATTTGATGAACATTTTCCCCAAATAAAAAATGAGTTGCCTCTATCACATGTTCTTATAAGACTAATCCAAGATAGTACATAGATTCTGGAGCCACAAATCACATCACTAGAGAGCTAGAAAAGCTCGTTATCAGAAACAAATATCAAGAAGGATATCAAATTCACACCACTATTGGATCAGGTATGAATATCAGTTGTACTACCCATGCTTCATTAACTACTCCTAGTAGTTTCATACTACAAGATGTTATATAAATTTCCAAATTCAAGAAAAAACTTGTCTCTATTCATCAACTTACATATGATAATTTGATCTTTATTTACTATAACACACTTTCTTTCTCATTAAGGTTTAGAAAACTAAAACAATTTTGCTTCAAGAAAGATGCATAGGAGGAATATATCCGCTTCTAGTATTAATAATAAAGGAAGTTTGGCCATCCATCTTTTAGTATCGCCGAGCAAGTTGTTAGCAACAATAATTTGTTATGCTCACAAGAGTCTATGAGTGAGTAAGTTTGCAATACAATGCCAAGAATCTAAGAGTCATGAGTTGCCATATCCTAAGATTACTAGTGTGTGAGAATTTGTTGCATCTAGGTCAAAAATATTATGAAGCTTTGTTAATAATTATAGTAAATTTACCTGAGTGCATCTCATAAAATTTATGTTAGAAGTTTTTCATAAATTTAAAGAGTTTTGAACTATTGTAGAGTGACATTTTAATTGTAAGGTTCTTGCCATAAAATTAACCAAACCAAGGAGGGGAATAAGAAAACTTAACTCATTCTTTTCTAGCATCTCCTATTATATCTCATGTCCTCATGCACAGAAAAAATAATATCATCGTCATATAGATGCAGTTGGCTTGGCCCTTCTCTCCCATTTATCTATGTCTGTTAAGTATTAGGATGAAGACTTTCTTGGTGTTGCATATTTGATTAATTAGCTTTCTAGCAAAGTAATCCAAAATTTTACTCCCTTGGAGTGTATGCATAGTCAACAACTAAATTACTCCTCATTGTGCACCTTTGGGTGTGCTTTCTAGTCCAATCTTCACCCATACAATGCTCAAAAACTTCAATTTATATCAAAATAGTGTGTTTTCTTAGGATTTATCGATCTTCATAATTGCTACAAGTCTCTTAATATTCCTACTGGGCATGTTTATATACCTCATGAATTTATATTTGATGAAGAGATTTTTGCTTTTCTCAAATCATGTCAAAATGCAGGAGTTTGCCTTCACTCATAAATTTAAATCCTTCATCCTACTTTGATAAATTCATGCATAGGCTATAGAGAATATTCTTGAGTAGGTTGATATAATACCTATTCACCTAAAATACTAATCCTATTTCTAAGCATGTCAATCAAGAAGAACCAAAGAACTCTTGGTGCAAAGCGAAGCTATAAGACTCCAGGAAGGATCAATTGTCCAAAGTGAAAATTACTTTGAGTCTGAGGAGGATTTGGTACCAAATTCGATGTTGAGAGCAACAAAATCGATGCACTGAACCAGCTCTGTTTCCTATGCCACGTAACGATGCTAAAAACTCTCACTTGCAGTCCACCTCTATAACATCTCTAGACTCACACTAGGCTTGATTGACGTGCATGTGCGACCTACCTTTGTTGTATGTAAGCTGGCGATGGATGGACCTTCTATGGCTCGATCTATTGTGGATTCCAGTGTGGCTGTTGCAAATCTAGACATACCACAGACTACAGAATCCCTATAGTAGAAAACAACAAATCTTTCATGGCTTTAGATTCTATGGGATATAGTCTGGATATCAGAGTTGATGATGCTCAGTGTCCTATCGTAAGGGCTCAATATGGTATTATGCAAACTTGGATCTACAAAGAGGGCACCATACAATACAATTCTAAAGTTGTTTTTAACTACAATTGGTGAACCTAATTCAATTTTAAAGCATTAACAAATAAATTCAATTGATGAAGCATTAGCAAATAAATATTGGGAAGCTACAATGGCTTTAGAATTTGATGGTCTTGTTAAAAATAATACATGGTGTTTAATCCCTCCTATGAAAGGTTGTCATGTTGTAGGATGCAAGTGCGTTTATAAAACTAAACTGGTGGCAAAAGATTTTAAACATAGATATGGCATTGATTATGATGACACGTTCAATATGGCTGTTAAAATGGCTACTGTTCGTTTTGTCCTATGTGTTGTTGTATCTAGAGATTGGATCTTGCGTCAACTTGATGTATCGAATACATTCTTGCATGGGCATCTCAAAGAAGAGGTATAGATGGATCAACCTTTTCCCTACGAAGATGTCAAAACCTAAGTATGTTTGGGAACATGGTAAAGGAGTACATTGATTGAAATGCTCCTGGTAGTCATGTACCATGGAGGTGAAAGGGAGCCACGTCAATTGGAAGAGGCGGTTAGTACGGATAGACGATCCAAAGCATAGGTTGTAAAGCTTATTGAAGTGCTCCTAGGAAGGCATGTTCTCATCCTATTTGGGATCGTAGTAGCATGACTTTGTCACACAGATGGTAATATGTGAGACAAACATTATTAAATGTGAGCATGGGTTGCCCCTATAAAATTCCTCACAATGAGATGAGCTAGTTTAGGGCATCTATGAGCCATTATAATAAGTGCAATCGAGCTTGATGAACCAAGGAATGCCAAACTTGATGGACACACCAAGGGCTGCTGCAAGTGGCGGTGCTGGAGCGGAGAACTATGGGAACACCAGAGCTAGTGGCATCGAGAAGTTGGGCAGCAATGACTATGATGGTGAGGCAGCTAGGGGTGAGGTGGCGAGCAGTGGGATGGTCTGTGGCACGATCTATGGAGCAGTGGTGGTTGAGGGTATAGCGCTGGTGGCTGAGTAAATCAGAAGTGACATCATGTCCTTCCTTCCACGACATCTCGTAGGGAAAGCCCCTAGGCATGGCACCCACTGAGGAACCTATTGTGTGACCTTTGAGAGGGCCTTCATTATGGCATCGAGGGCAGGTGGTGGCACTCCCTATGGCGGTGGTGACACAGCCTATGCTATCTCGGTGGAGATGAAGTCTTGGCGTCAATCACAACAATAGCATCAGAACTTGACATTGTCGATATTGGATTGATAAGCTCTGGAATCCTATAGTGGTTGTGTAAGTTATATGGATAGTAGATATATGGTCAGCACGTGTACCCCTAGTGTCACATAGGAGTCGTGATGTCATATAAGGAGTATGCAAGCACGAAACAAGCGTGGAAGATGGCCTTTGAGGCCAAGCGAGATATTGTAGTGATTGATTTTCCATTTAAGCAGTAGATGAGTGTTTATTGATTTGCACTTATGTGTGTGGGCCCCGTCAACAAACGGTTATGAACTTAGAGATATATCGCTTAAAAGGGGAACATATTTTGTGCAATCAATCATACTGGTGCGACTGTGTAATCAAACGATCTGGTGCATCCAATTAAAATCCAACAGTGACTGTAATTGTTTATTTAACTTCTTCCATATGAAACCTAATAACTATTTCATATTTAACCCCCGCCAACTAAAAAACGGTCACCGTTGGATTTTCACTATATACGTTAGATCACTTGATTACATGGTTGCACCAATACAACTGATTGCACATGATATATTTCCATTAAAAGGTTTATAAATCCTTTTTTTTGCTTTCGGTGTTGACAGACCTAAGTAAAATACGGGCAAAAAATAATAGACCAATGATACATTTAATAACTCATAATTTTGAAAGCAAAGAGTAGTAGTTTGGTCAAGATGGCGGATGATCTTCCTGACCTGAAGGTACGTGAGGTTATCGACCAGTGTGCCAACTGTGGGACCAAACACCGCGACGGAGGACGACTCGACGACGCCGTAAATCGCAGTGAAGAGCAGCGAGCCTGGCCAGATGCGGATCATGTACAGCCCAACTGAGAACTCCCACATCCTTAAATTGCCACCGGAAAATCACAAGATAATCGACAATCAAAAGAAAACTATAAGATGATTATAGTAGCATTTATTATATATAAATTTAATCTGTCCAACGTGGAGACTGCAAATACTGGTTAATTGGATTGCCTAAAGTTGAAATGCTGAAATAGGGATGGACGAAGAAAAAAAGAAAGAAAAGGAAATATGCGTTGCTCTGAAAACTCGAGGAGGAATGAAAGGCACGTAACTGATTACGGAGTGAACGCACCTGGCGCCCCATCTGGCGAGGGCGTGGCCGGCGTAGAGGCGGCGGAGCGAGGACGCGTCCTGCGACGGCGAGCCCGTGGCGGTGCTTGCACTTCGGCTTCCGAGAAGAGGCACGACGAGCTGCCCTCCCTCGATTGCCGCATCTTGTTCGTCCATGTCTGGAGCCGCGGCCATCGGCGGTCCTCGGTCGCCCCCCGTACCGGCCTGATCCCGAATCCCCCGGCTCGATCTCACTTGAGTACCGCGACGACTAGCGGTGGCTTGATCTCTTCTCACGCATGCAGCCGTCGGTCGTATTTATTATCGGATAAAAAGTGAATAAGTTTGTTTATGATCCTTGCAGCCGAGGCGGCATGGAACATGGAGGAGAGGAGCGGCCATATAGTTCAAACAACTGGGAAGATACAAAAAAGCTGCTAAGCTAGCATCACCCAGCGTGGCAATTGGTGGCGAGTTTGCCCGGGAACAGCCAAAAACCAGTGGCGGTGGCAGGTGGCGTGTGGCGGCAGTGGGATTTGCAGATCAGGAATCAACCTGCTTCAACACGCGATGCGAAGCATGCCGCGGTAGGTACATAGGATGACGGGAGCACCATCAGCTTCTGTCCGAATGATCAAATTGACCACAAGCCACAAACCCTAAGACTTTGATTCGGTTTTTCAAGTATAAGTAGGCACTACCGGAATCGCCGCCTTTGCCGAGTACCTGAAGCACTCGACAAAGCCTTAAAAACGCTCGGCAAAGGCTTTACCGAGTGTCGCACTCGACAAAGAAGGCTCGGCACACAGTGCATCGGCAAAGCCTTCTTTGCCGAATACTTTTTCTCGGGCACTCGGCAAAAAGGTTTGCCGAGTGCCAGAGACCACTCGGCAAAGAGGTTTATCGAGTGCCAGGGAGCACTCGGCAAAGAAAAGCAGCCGTTACGGCGACGGGTGACGGAGACGTCGTCTTTGCCGAGTGCCACCTAGGATACTCGGCAAAGAACCCGTCACGGAGGGTCCCCATGTCAGGTTCTTTCGAATAGTCTTTAGACATCTCTCGATTGGATAGCACCAACGTCCCTGCACACCCCCTCATTCGTGCCTCATAGGGGAGATGAAGAATCAAATGCTGCATTGGATTGAAGAAGCCGGATGGAAATATCTTCTCAAGCTTACACAGTAACACGGGTGCCAATATTTCCAAGTCTGCAACCACGGTCCGAGATAACTCTTTTGCACAAAGCTGACGGAAGAAATAGCTCAACTCTGAAAGCGCTAGCCAGACATGCTCAGGGACATAGCCTCGAACCATCGCAAATGTTCAATCCATATGTGGAAGTCATGACTCTTCATCCCTAAGACTCGCATAGTAGATAAGTTCACCCCCTACTCAGGTTAGCTGCATACCCATCAGGGAACATCAACATCTTGATCCACTGAAGTACTTCCTTCCTCTGGGCCCTGCTTAGGACGAAATCGGCCTTAGGCCTTCTCCACGTCTTTCCGCCACTTGGCGGCTTCATCTCTAGGTTTGGTCTATCACATAACGCTGTCAGATCCACTCTTGCCTTCACGTTATCCTTTGACTTATCAGGAATGTCCATAATTGTTGCGCACAGTGCCTCGGCAACATTCTTTTCAGTGTGCATCACGTCAATGTTGTGTGGAAGGAGCAGGTCGTCATAATAGGGGAGCCGAGTCAAGCCAGACTTATGTGTCCCCATATGCTGCTCACCATATCCCACAAAACCATCTTCTGTATTGGCCACGAGCCCATCTATCTGTTGACGAATTTCGGCACCAGTCATTGTTGCAGGTGGGCAGTCTGTCACTACGACACCTTTCGTAAAGTTCTTGATGTCTAGGCGGAATGGATGGTCAGCAGGGAGAAATTGTCGATGTTTATCGAAGGACGAATATTTGCCACCTTTTTTCAACCAAATGAACCTGAGAGCTTCCTTGCAAACTGGGCATGGGAACTTACCATGAACACACCAGGCGCATAATAGCCCATACGCCGGTAAGTCATGCATGGAGTACTGGTACCAAACATGCATTCTAAAGTTTGTCTTCGTAGCTCGGTCATACGTCCATACCCCTTCCTCCCAGGCACGTACCAATTCATCAATCAAAGGCTCCATGTACACGCCCATTTTATTCCCCGGGTGTCCAGGAATTATCAACGACACGAATATATTCTGCCTTTGAAAGCACACACTAGAGGGGAGATTGATTGGGATAACAAACACAAGCCAACATGTGTACGGGGCAGCGCTCATTCCATAGGGATTGAACCCATCTGTGGCCAACGCAACACGTACATTACGAGCCTCTTCGGCTTTATCACGGTGAATGGCATCAAAGTGTTTCCATGCTTCACCATCGGATGCGTGCACCATATTGTCAGGATTGTATCGTTTTCCATTTTTGTGCCATGTCATCTGTTTTGCGGATTCCTCTGTCATGTACAGACGCTGGATCCTCGGTATGAACGGAAGATGTCGTAGGATTGTCAAGGGGATGTCGAGCTGCCTCTTCTGTCCATCACCAGAGTCTACCTCCATGAACCTAGACGATGTACACTTAGGACAGTACTTTGCCTCCGCGTATTCTTTCCTAAATAGCACGCAGCCCTTTGGACAAGCATGAATCTGCTCATACGCCATCTTGAGTGCACGAAGGAGTTTCTGTGCCTCGTACATGCTCTTTGGCAGAACGTGATCATTCGGAAGCAGGCTCCCAATAACCGTCAATAAGCCATCGAATGCGTCTCTACTCATGTTGTATTGCGACTTGAACGCCATTACATGCCCAATAGCATCCAGTTGAGAAACCTTTGTCTGGCCGTGAAGGGGCTTCTGTGCCGCGTCGAACATGTCGTAGAACGTCTTTGCAGTCGGCTCTGGCTCGTCATCCATACATCCTCCCGTGTACTGTGCCTCCTGATAGTCGTTCAACATATCTGCTATCCCCGCATCCGCGTCATAATCCTCGACATGTTGTCTCAGCACCTCCTCTCTCGTACGATGCGCTTCACCATGAAATATCCACCGAGTATAGCCCGGCGTAAATCCATTCTTCCAAATATGTTCTACCATGGCCTTCTTTGGTTTTCTTTTCCGGTTGGCACATTTGCTGCACGGGCATGGGACTAGATTCTCTCCTTTAGCAGCTTCACCATATGCCCGTTCCACGAAATCATCGGTCTTTCTAATCCATTCAGTGGTGACATCGTTCCTTCCTCTATGGCCCGTGTACATCCACTCACGGTCCTCCATCCTCTAACAGAAGCCTAGCAACAGAAAATTTCGGCAGCACCTCCCCTGCACGGGGAGGTTTCGAAATCCTGGAAATAAAAGTATCAGCACGATGGCTGACATCCATGCATAATTAAACGGCTCGATGGCCGTTAATAACATATAACCATAGCCACATGGAAACTACATTTAATTTCCCAACCATACGCATACTACGTTTAACCACATATAATTAAACGCATGTAATTTCATATATATCAACCATATGCATATATTAAAAATTTATACCTTAGCCGGGGAGGATGGCGGAGATGGCGGGGTGTTCGGAGATGGCCAGAGCGACGGTGATTGACGGAGATGGCGTGGCGGGACGAGCGTGGGCTGCGAGGCCGGGGGCAGGGCGCGCGCGGGGAGCGCGGCCGCGGGCGGGGAGCGAGGCTGACGGCGCGCGCTGCGAGCGGCGGTGGCGCGCGGGGGCGGCGCGGCGAGCGTGGGCGACGCGGCAAACACGGTCTGCGGGGTGGTGGGGAGCGTGGCCAGCAGTCCGGGTTGCGGCGGCGGCGCTGCGGGTGGTGGGATGAGTGAGAAGTGAGCGAGAGAGAGTAAGTGGAGAAGGAGAAGAGGCTGTTATTTCCCCTCTTTGCCGAGTGCCCGCGATCTGGCACTCGGCAAAGATTTTTTAAAAATTAAAAAAACTACTTTGCCGAGTGTCCCAGATATGGCACTCGGCAAAGCTGTCTTTGCCGAGTGTCCGCCGATAGGTACTCGACAAAGCCTGGCCTTTGGTTTTTTTAAAAAATATATGCCGAGTGCCACACGGCTAGCACTCGGCAAAGGTTTCTTTGCCGAGTGTCATTCCTAGACACTCGGCAAAGTACATATTTATTTTGTTTATTTTCCCAACTAAACTTTTTGTGGTATGTTCCTACACTATGTAGACCTATATGTACCATTTGTGGACAATTATAATAGAGTTTTCAATCGGTAGGAGATTTATTTCGTTTATTTGAATTTCTTCGGAAAATTCAGATTTGAACTGCAGGTCATTCAAAACTTGGAAAACCGTGCATGAAAAAATGATATCCATGCTACTTAGCACAAGTTACGACCGATTCCAGGAGCGGACCAGAAACTTTGAGCAACATGCTCACTAAACATGGTCGTGAACTTGCCATCCACATGTTTAAAAATTGTATAAAACACAAACAAAGTCAAAAAATCATGAAACTTGTCCACGTGTCATGATATCAGATGTAGAGGCTGTGAAAAAAATTGAGAAAGTTTCGAAAAAGTTGTGACGTATTATGTGTAGAAACCTAGGAGAACTACATTGAAACTTTATGATTTCATGTGTAGTTCTCCTAGGTTTCTACACATAGTACGTCTCAACTTTCACGAAACTTTCTCAAATTTTTATCACAACATCTAGATATGACATCATGACACGTGGACAAGTTTCATGTTTTTCTGACTTCGTTTGTATTTTATACAATTTTTAAACATGTGGATGGCAAGTTCATGGCCATGTTTAGTGAGCATGTTGCTCGAATTTTCCGGTCCGCTCCTAGAATCGGTCGTAACTTGTTCTAAGTAGCATGGATATCATTTTTGCACGCACGGTTTTCAAAGTTTCGAGTGACCTGCAGTTCAAATCTGAATTTTCCGAAGAAATTCAAATAAACGAAATAAATCTACTACCGATTGAAAACTCTGTTATAATTGTCCATAAATGATACATGTAGGTCTACATAGTGTAGTAACATACCACAAAAAATTTGGTGGACAAACTAGAAAAAATAAAAATATACTTTGCCGAGTGTCCACAGAAGACACTATGTAAAGAGGTCTTTACCGAGTGCCAAATAATTGGCACTCTGCAAAGAACCCACTTTGCCGAGTGCCGACCCTCGGCACTCGGCAAAGGCTGACGGTCGTCAGCTTTGGAATGGCCGCTGACGGCTCTTTGCCGAGAGCCGCCTTTGCCGAGTGTTAGCCACTCGGCAAAATTGTCTTTGCCGAGAGTTTTCCTGTGCCGAGTGTCCTGCACTCGGTAAACCAGCTCGTTACCGAGAGCAGGAGTTCGCCGATTGCGGCTCTCGGCAAAGCTTCCTTTGTCGAGTGTCCGATAAAAGGCACTCAGCAAAGCTTCCGGCACTCGGCAAAGTCCCGGATTCCGGTAGTGAAGGGTGACAATAGCCTTTAAATTTTACAAATTAAAATTAAAGGATTGGATTAAGATCTGACCATATTTCTATTTATTTTTTGAACTAAAAATAATTTAACGCCCTAACAAATTGTGAAGATGCATTTGGATCGCGATCCATTATCACCCCTAAATATAAAAGACAACTAAGAGACTGTATGATATAAGTAAGACGAAGCAACTAGAGAATATGACCATCAGATCAGTATATTAAAAATTGATAATTAATGACAAAATGTTCAAAGGAAAATCCTGGATCAGATCTATAGCATATATCATACTGATGACCCTAATAACATATGTAATTATGAGCAGATGTCCACACGCGCAAACATAGATCAAGACCTCTAAGGAAGTCCATCTAGAATAGATGACATGACTAAGGCAAAGTGTGTGAATCATCTAGACCCCTTTGTAATATTTTGGTAATTAATGACAACCTTATGTGGACTAACAATTCTTGGAGATATAATAATGCAGGTTGGACCACAGGTAAACGGAGCTTTATCAAAAGTCTTGGAGACTTAAAGCATTGGTTGTGGATTAGTTGAAGGCAAAGGTATAACATAAGTTTTGTTTTTGCCGGTGACTAGTGTTTAGAGAAAAAATTGACCGAATTAGTAGGCTAGATAGTTGTACTATCAAGAGGGACCAATGACAGTTATCTGTGTAAAACTTAGTGCCTCATAGAGCATCTTGTAGTTGCATTTGCATGAGGACTAATAGCGCTTCCGATTTTGAGAGTTAAAATGTATTCAAAAGTGTGGTTGAAATGTCATGTGGTTCAGTGGTCGGCGAACTGTCTGGGTGGGGTTGGCGGACCGTCCGCGACTCACCATGTGGACCAGTAGAAGTGGTTCTTCTCAGAGTATTTTGAGCTCTTGTACTACAGACCGTCCGGGTCTTAGGCTGGACCATTCGTGGTCCTAACCAGAGGGATTGCAAGTTTGCACAAGTTCCTGAGTGGTTGTGCAGACCATCTAGCCAGGGTCGCGGACCATCCGCAGGAGCCAAAATGCATGGTTTGGGCAGGGACTATGTGTTTTTGATAAAGTGTACTATGGACTGTCCAGAGTTTCAGCCCGGACAGTACTGGCTCCTAGGTGGCAGACTGTCTGGCCTTGGAGGGCAGACAGTCCGCCAGTGTAAGTTAACTTGGTCAGTGCTTGGGTGCGATAAGTTACTAGGTCTTGAACCGTCCTGCTAGGGTTGGCGGACCGTCCGGACCTGCCTTTTTTTGAAAGGTCTAACATGTTTCAATCGGGAAAACTAGTTGTTACATGTATGGTGGACCGTCTGGCCTAAGGGCACGGACCGTTCAGATGTGCGCAGAAAGTGGACATCTTGCACATAACGGTTGGTTTTGAGTGGAGGACTATAAATAGTCGCTAGGGCCTACAATAAAAAAGTAAAGGCTAAATCATTCTAGGTTGGAGATTTGGTGTGGGAGTCAATTTTACCATTGAAGACTAAGGATCACAAGTTTGACAAATGGTCTCCAAATTGGGAAGGGTCTTATAAGGTTGTACAAGTTATTTCTGGTAATGGATATGTTGGGGGCCTTCGTCTTCCGAAGGTCCTCAAAAACATGATTAACAATGTTTCCCAAGTGTAATATATGTACAGGAACCTTAAGACTCAGAATGAAGTTGTACACAATATGAAAAGCATGGTCGGGACGAAGGTTGAGCCAGCTCCGAAGCTACGCGCAAGGAAGCTTCGGCTCAGTAGCAGAAAAAGGAACCGACTTAAAGAGGAAAAGGCTATCTAGTCCTCGATAGATTGTCCTTAAGCCAATAGTAAACATGAAGGGAATGAATGTAATTTCACACAGGTTGTGCCCTGTGCCTATAAATAGATGAACAATACCCCCATACTGTTCACGCTGACTTGTATTCACTTGTGCGTCACGTTTGGATTTCTGCCTTCTGTCAAGACGAAGGTACAAATGTAATTCAATATAGTTTATGTTCATTCGTGATAATATAATAAAGATATATTAATGGTGTTATATGATTATTCATGTTATTTCTCATATTTTATATGCTTCTACTTCCTTTAATATACACTGCGATGATGAAGGTACGTCCTTCATAACCTTCGTCTGAAGATCATTATATCCCAAGGGAGATAATACTTTGAAGGACGAAGGACTTTAACCATTAACCTTTTTGTGTTGCCTTGTTCTTAACTCATAGCATTTGAGAACAACTCCCCAACATTGGCGCTCACCTCCGGTGAACTCAATCGACCACCTTCGGCAAGTCGTGACCTTCATCATGCCGCCGAAGAAAACTTCTTTAGGGCTAGGGGCTGCACTGCAGCCACTGGACGTCAACCATGACACGCTGCGCGAAGCTCGAACTCAAAAGAGGAAGGCTACAAGTCCAACACTCCAGGAGGAGGAGTTGGACCAGGAGATAAGGGATCTCGAAGCTATCCATCAGCAGGTCGAAAGGAAGAGAGAAAAAATGCTTCGTCTTTCTAATCTACAGAAGAAGATCGACGAAGCTGCTGAGGAAATACGTCATCTTACTCAAGATGACCAGGATCGAAGACCTCCACAAAGAGAGCTTCGTCAAGACAATTCCTACAATGATGATGATTGGTATGACGATTTCCATCATGGAAATTTTGCTTTTGATAATACTTCTCCTCTATCAGCAGAACTGCAGGCTACCCCATGGCCCCCATCATACAAGCCACCTCAACTCCCCATGTATAATGGGCACTCAGATCTGAAGCAGTTCCTGATGAGTTACGAAGCAACTATATCTTCGTACGGGGGCAATACTGCAGTCATGGCGAAGTCCTTCGTCATGGCAGTCCAAAGTGTGGCCCAGACATGGTACTCTTCTCTCCGGCCAGGGACAATCACGTCATGGCAGAAGCTTAAGAACATGCTGGTCACCAGCTTTCAAGGGTTTCAGACGAAGCCAGTCACTGCTCAGGCTTTGTTCCAGTGCACTCAAGACCATGAGAAATACCTTTAGGCATATGTCCGAAGGTTCTTGCGTCTGAGAGCACAAGCGCCAACGGTGCCCAATGAAATCGTCATTGAGGCCATGATTAAAGGTCTTTGGCCAGGGCCTACGACTGAATACTTCACCAGGAAGCCCCCCAAGACTCTAGAGAAGCTGCTTCAGAAAATGGATGAGTACATCCGGGCTGACAATGACTTCCACCAAAGAAGGGAGGAAGCTTATAGATTTTCTGAGATGACTAGGGGCTTCGGAGGAAGAATCCACTCTAGGCATGTCAGATCAATCCACAGCTCCAGTCAGAACGATGACAAAGGAGGCCAGTTTCGGAGGCCACAACACAACTCACAATCTTCAGGACAGCAGCAAAGCTCCTTCAGGCCACCAGTTCCAAGGGGCCGAGGCGGTAGGGGTTTCGGAGGAAGATATGGGGATCAGCTCAGGAAAATCTATTGCTTATTCTGTGGTGAAGACAAGGGCCACACGACAAGAACGTGTCAGATTACAATTCAAAAGCAAAAAGAGATTGCCGAAGCAGAAGCCCGGCAGAATCAGCCGAAGCAGGTCTTACATACTGCTTCGTGCCACTCTCCTTACATACTAGAGGATGTGGGCAATCAACCTGCAGCTTCTGTTGCTTCGGCAAGCCATTCACAAGCTTCCTGGCCTCAGCTTCCACCGCCACCACCATTGCAACCTGCTTATACCCGAAGCCAGCAGCCAGAAGGGCGCCAGCACTCCCAACAACAATGTGACTTCAGGGAGGAGTCCGAAGCTCGTACAGTCAACAACACTATACCAGAATCAAAGCACATATACTGAGCAATATCCTACTTCTGAAATACTTTTATTTTCTATGCCATTTTACTTTCTGTATAAGAAACAAGCAATGAAAACTTAGTTTTAATTTCTTGTATTGATTTTGCTTGCACCAGAATGAAATATATCTTCTTCACAGATTTACGAAGCTCAAAATTCGTTTCTAAGGGAATGCAGAGCCAACATAGATGAAGTTACAAAAAGTCGTTCCTAAGGGAGTGCAGCATAAGTCTTTTGCTCAAAAGTCGTTCCTAAGGGAATGCAGAGCCAAAATTGATGAAGCTACAAAAAGTCGTTCCTAAGGGAGCGCAGTGTAAGTTTTCTGCTCAAAAGTCATTCCAAAGGGAATGCAGAGCCAAATACCGCCGAAATATAAGGCGAAGAAGTTCAAAAGTCGTTCCTAAGGGGATGCAGAACTTATACCGCCGAAATAGAAGGCGAAGAAGTTCAAAAGGCGTTCCTAAGGGGATGTAGAACTTATATCACCGAAATAGAAGGTGAAGAAGGTCAAAAGTCGTTCCTAACGGAATGCAGAGCTTGTGTATTCCAGTGTGGGTGTGTGTCTTCGGCATCCTCATCATTTCGCATCATATCATCACATCATTTCGCATAACATTACATCATACATCATATTGCATCAACGACATAAGAATCGAATACGAAGGCAATCTTAGGCAAATGCTTCGTCAAATTGAAAATGTGCTAAGGCACGAAGTAAGCTTCGGGAAATACAGTTTTATCAGCCTTGTCATAAGGAGGGATCTTTTTCTTTACGAAGCATGAAAAGAAGGGAAGGTGTTTTTTCGTCGAAGGCTCAAAAACGGTATCTGTGTAAATTTCATGCATCGCAAAGAAATAAGTTACAATAATTTACATATTCGATTCAATGTTACATACATCAAATGTTACATAGTTTTATTACAGTAGAAGCTTAATCCTCCTTCCATTGTTCCTTACATCAAGGGTTTCAAAATATCATTACAATAGAATCTATTCTTCTTTAAGAACTTTTTCTGCAACTTCGTTCAAAAGCTTATCGACGACTTCGTCGATAATGGAGTCCGCCAAGCTTATAATTTCCAATGCTTCCTTCATTTCTGGATCAGTTAGGGGATCGTACGGCTCCGGAGGCAGGGATAGTTCAGCTGAAGTAGGTCAACAGATTAGTTCGAAGCCACAAAGCAAGTACCGAAGCTAAATAATCAAGAAATAATACATATACGCCTTTCGCGTTCTGCAGCTTCTTCAGCTCGCTTTGCCTCTGCCCGGGCATCGTGGGTGTCTTTTTCACTCTTTTTTATAATCTCGTGGGACAGCTCCCGCCCACCGTTCACCCAGACGTCGTTATAAAATTTCCCGCCCATTAGAGGTTCTTCGGCTAAAGGATCCTTCGTATCATCTATGGAGAAGGCAGCTTCGGCCTAGGCTATGGCCTTAACATGATTACATCCGGCCTTCTCCAAAATAGCTGAGATTCCCCGCGCACCGGAAAACGTGCAAACATCCCCGCGATCACTCAAAATTTCCTTGAAGGCCTCGGCTTCTCCACTTATCCATTCAACAATGCCCTCGGGGTCGCCTCGTATGAAGTTTTCTTCAGCAGAGTAGGCGCCCACTTTGGCGAAGCTAGTTTTCAATTTCTTCACGTAATCCAAGGATTTCTTAAAGCATCTTTCCTTGGATTCGCGTAGTTCTTCAACATTTTTCTCTAGCTTATTTTTCCAATATTCACTGATTTCTTGATTAGCCTGTGCAAGCGCGCAATTTTCCTTAGCTTCGGCCAGTTGTTTTTGAAGGTCTTCAATTTTGGTTTTCTGGGCTTCGGCCTGAGCTTTGTAATTAGCTTCGTCCTCCTTTACTTTGTTCACCAACGAAATCAAAATTTTATCTTTTTCCAAGCCTTTGTTTCTCAACTCAATCACCTCTGAACGAAGGTTGTTGAGTGCTATGGTACAGCTCTCGTCTTCAGCATTCTTTTGTGCCCTCAAGGCATTACTAAGAATCAAGCCCTGTAAAGAAGAAGAAAGAATTGAGTATGACAATCAAATACTTCGTTTCTAACTTCAAAGTCAACTTTCATACCTTTATGCTATTGTACGCGAGGCTATCAGCAAGTTCATCTTTTGACAGAACCGAAAGACCTTCTTCAAGTTTCGGAAATCCCATACTCCTAGCTATCTCCCGACACATAGATATTTCTTTGTTATCCGGGAGACAGTACAGGAAATCATCTTCGTTGGTACCATTGAACACTAAGGCCCCTTTTGGATATTTCAGTCTTTGGGCATAGTGTTTGGCCTCCAAGATTTCTTCTTCAGACAATTTATTTCCCGAAGCATGTCGAACAATGTGATCAATATCTTCAGCTAAGGCTTCGAGGACTGGAGATTTTGCTTTTTCAGCCATATCTTGCTCCGTCATCTTGCCGGTATCTGAAATTTGCTGACCCATCATATCTTTAGGCTCTACGGCCTTCGTCTCAATAGGCGCTGAAGGCCCAGCTTCGGCTTCGACTTGGATTTTGGCAGCTTTGGCAGTTTACTTGGCAGGAGCAGGAGTTAAGGCCTTCGTGGTCTCTATAACAGCGTCTAGCACGCTGGCCATCCTCCTCATCTTGGGAGTTGCAACAAGAGCTTTTTGCATCTTCGGCAAATCTTCCTCTGCCGGTGGGCTTAGGATTTCTGGCACTTTTATCACTTTTTCCACCTGTGGCTCTTCGACCTTATCATCTTTAGCTTTGGTTGGCCCGACTGAAGGCACCTTCGGCACTACAGTCGGCTCTTCGGCGCTCTACACAATTGGAGCAGCTTGCTTTGCTTCGGCAGCTGAAGAGGTCCCCACGCCAAATTTAGGCACCACGGCCGGTTTAATGTAACGCGGCCGGTGGGTCAGAACCTTCATCTTTTTGCCCTTCGGCTCAGCTGCAATGGCCGAAGCGGCAGTCTTTCTCTTTTTCTCTTGCCCTCGTAGCGGGTAATAGTAATCAGGGTATCAAAGCCAATAGCATCAAATACCCTGTTCAATCTTTTCTTGCCCCGACCCCCAAAAGCTGCGGACAAAGCATTATCTTCGACCTTGGAGTATGCCCCAAGTAGCTCATCATTGGTAGCTTCGATACATTTCAACCAGTCATCGTCTGGCTCATCAAACTTCTCCCTAAATCTGAAGGTATACTTCAAGCGGACCAGACCACCCTCACTAGAATCGACGGTGGTCTCCTTCGGCATATCCCAGCTCTCCACAAGTGGCCATACCCTGAAGGCTATATGCTCTTGAATCAAATCCCTTGTGCCAATGAAGGCACACATAGTGCTAAAGGCCTTCTGACATGCTTCAACAGTGCCATCAATTTCCACCTTCGGCCTTCGGAGGCCGAAGCGAGACCAGATGGGGCGCTGAATGATTTCTTTGATGTCTTCCCTTGCCTTTAAATCATTTTTAACGTAAAACCACTCCTCTATCCAGGCCATGTGCCATCTTTTCTGGAATGTTGGCACCGGGTGGCTTGCATTGGGGCGAGCAATAAACCCATAACAACCGAAGTTGTTGTGGTACTGTTCTTTGCCAGTAGCCTTCGTCTCATATAAAAGCTCGTGCATACTGCAGAAGCACTTCGCGCTTGGCTCTAGCCCTTGACTCCTTACAGCCCAGACAAAAATCCCCATCCTAATAATAGCTTTGGGGATAATCTGATGAAGAAAGATCTGGTATATCTTCAGCACTTCAACTACAAACTTGCTCAGCGGGAACCGAAGACCTGCCTTTAAGAAGCTTCGGTATATAACAACTTCGTTTTCCTCTAGGGCAGGGGCAGTACTATCTCCTCCAATTCTGACAATAGACATGTCGCGAAAATATCTCCCCCTCATGGCATCAATATGACTTTGCTTGATAGTCGATTTTCCGAAGATAGTATGGCTTGGGTGGCACGACCGATCCTCAGAGTCTTCATCCCCACTCTCCACGTCATAACTATCACTGTCACCAGAATCTTCGGATAAACCCTCCATGATCTCCTTAGTAATTTTCTTTGTATTTGTTTTTGCCATGGACTCAATAAATCCAGCAATGAAAGGATCTGCAACTTTTTTCTCCTCATACAGCTTCATCTCCCCGGTCGTTTTCTTCTCTTCAGTCATCTTCTTCTCTCCACTCATCTTGTTCTTTCCAAATTTGGAGCAAACGTGTCTTTAACCGAAGCTCTAAAAACTCGAAAATCAGGCAAGAGCTAATGAGCAAGAGCTAAAAGTTTGAGAAAATAACGCAAATGGCAGAAGTGGCGTATCAAATGCTGCCGCTATGGTTCATATTTATACGCCCAGTGCTTTGCAACTTGGTGGACCCCATCTGTCATTGACTGTTGCTATTCTAGCAAAGGGAAGGTGTTTTTTCGGACCTTTGGCTTAAGGCCTTCGTTCACGTCACAGTCTAAATTCGTTATTATAACAAATTAATACTGTGAGGGGCTAATGTTGGGGGCCTTCGTCTTCCAAAGGTCCTCAAAAACATGATTAACAATGTTTCCCAAGTGTAATATATGTATAGGAACCTTCGGACTCAGAATGAAGCTGTACACAATATGAAAAGCATGGTCGGGACAAAGGTTGAGCCAGCTCCGAAGCTACGCGCAAGGAAGCTTCGACTCAGTAGCAGATATAGATGTCCAAACGGGCGGCACGGCCCGGCCCAGCCCGAGCCCGTTTGAGCCCGACCCGTTTGAGCCCGGCCCGTTTGAGCCCGACCTGTTAACCGGGCCGGGCCGTGCCGCCCGACGGGCTGACTCTTCTGTCCGAGCACGGCACTACAAAGGCCCATCCGTGCCGGGCCGGCCCGGAAAGCCCGGCCCACGAAGGAGCCCGGCCCAGCCCGAGCACGCCAAGTAACACAGTTCTAAATTCACACAGTTCACATTTAAACAAGCACATAAATTCACAGTTTACATTTCCATCCACATAATGACATAAAATCATAAATCACAGACACACACAGTTGAATATATACATATTAATACTTGCACACATGCACAAAACAGAAATATAAAGATAAGTAATATAAAGGATTAGAGTTGTTTGTGCAATGGCTGCCTCATTAAAAACCTTTCTAGGTAAAAACTCACTCCTCGTGAGAAAACCCTAGAAAGGAAAAAAGAGTACAGCCCAGCTCTGATTTAATAAGTTCATGTCTAAGAGTACAGTTTACATCACCAGATGTCCAGATCACTAGAATAGAGTAGGAATAGGAAGAATAGTAGGAGATTACAAAGTGTAGGGCCCTAGGCCTAAGGGTCATCAAGATAAAGTCCTTCAAATGCTTCTTCAAGGTCTTCGTCCTGTGTAGAGTGTTGGCCTCTAGCTTCTCCTAGTTCCCAATCTTTCATGCAAAGTAGCATCTCTACCATTTCTGGTGCTAGGCGACGTCGTCGTTCCTCAATTATCCTGCCACAAAGGCTAAAAGCAGATTCTGAGGAAATTGTTGAGACAGGAACAGAAATAATATCTCTAGCTAAGATAGAGAGAATAGGATAGGACAACTTATGTTCATGCCACCAGTTTAGGATATTGAAGTCCTCATCAAACTTCTGCAAAGTGTCACTGTCCAGATATGAGGACAGTTCTGTGTCAAGTGAACTAAGACCAACACTAGAGTGTGCTTGTTGAAGCAAAGCAGATGCTGATGTTCCAGCTGCAAGGTTAGGAGTACTAGAACCAGGATATGAAAACTCAGAATTAGAATCAGATCCATAAATCAATCCCCAGTTTTGTTTCCTTTTACCTGTGATAGGAGGAGGAGGAGGCACTTGTTGCCTAACTGCACCAAACTTAACATCATATTTATTAAACATGGTAAACAATTCACTTTTCACACAAGTAAAATAAAGTGAGTAGTCAGTACCAGATAGACCAGATAAAATTCTTAAGATATTGCTAAAACCCCTTAGTTTGGCTCTAGGATCAAGTATAAAAGCAAATGCATAGAGCATAGGTATATCCCTCCAATACTTAAGGAACTTAGATTTCATAGGAGCAACAGCATGTCTAAGCAATGCATCATTTTCATGCTGATTTAAATGCTGGATAATGTCAAGAATATTATGCATAATAAGTGGAGATGTAGGATAGTAAACCCCAGAAAGGGTCACAGTAGCATCATAAAACAGTTCAAGAAACTGAAGCAACTTTTCAGCCACATACCAATGCGAATTTGTCAACAGATTAGGTTCACCTGGTTTTCTAGGATAGTTAGTGTCCATGAACACACCAAAGGTTCCCTTGTAAGGAATTAAATGCTTAAGCATAAGATATGTAGAATTCCATCTCACGGGCATGTCAATGCCAAATTTACGAGGTCGTACATTCATAGCAACACAATAACCCTTAAATGCAGCAATACGCTGATTAGAAGCATTCAAGAAGACAATTGCAGTTCTAAATGAATCAAGGTAAGGTTGCAGTCTTTTGAAGCCACATTTCACAATCAAATTGATAATATGGCAAGCACAACGTTGATGCAAGAATAAAGTACCAACATATGCAGCTAAGGATGGACTAAGCTTCTCCATAGCTTTAGAATTGGAGGAGGCATTATCCAAGGTTACAGAAAAAACTTTATTAACAACACCATAATCTTCAAGCACAGTCATAACCCTCTCAGCAATGTTCTCACCAGTGTGAGCTGTTTCAATTAGTCTAAGGCCAATGACCCTCTTTTCTAATGCCCAGTCCTTAGAAACATAATGAGCAACCACACTAAGATAGTCTTCCTTAGCATTACCACTCCAAATATCAGATGTAATTGCAATAGAAGAAACAGATTGCAAGCACTCAACAACTATCTTACGACGATCATTAAAGAACTTGACAAAGTCCCTAGCAGTAGTTTGATGAGATACTTTCTTAAAGACAGGATTATGAGATAGTCTAATATACTCCTCAAAAGCAGGTGACTCAGCAAAATTAAGTGGAAGATCAAGCCTAGCAATCAACCTACACATCTGAGTTCTAGCACGATCAGGACAGTAATCCCAGTTACGCATGGAACCATCAGGGTTAAACTTAAGGACTGACTGCTTGCCCTGCTTAGAAAGCTTAACTTTGCAATCACGTTGATGCCTAAGCAAATGACCAGTACCACTAGTAGACACAGCAGTCAATGTACATTTGCACCAGTGACACTTACCACCATACCTGATCCTCTTGCCGTCTACAGTGTGGTATAGTGGTTCAAAATCCTGCCACACTTTAGATGTGCAAATTCTTTTATGCTTCTTACCATCAACATTTTCTGAAGTATTTGCATCTCCAGTACCATTGTTGGTAGCAGCACCCTCCTCTAAGTTAATAGGGGCAGCACTACTACCATTGTTAATGGACTGAGATGGCCCATCCTCATCAGCGGGCACAATCCTCAGATCATTGTTGATGAACTGCGAATGACTGTTCTGACCACCAACATCTTGCTCCATCACAGCTCACAGGCCGGAGCACCAGTTCCGTCGCCAAGGTGGCGCGCACCGGTTCCTCACGGCCTTGCACACATGTGAAAACCACAGATATTCAGTTCATATAAACAGATATAAACAGATATAAACAGATTACCTAAACAGATATAAACAGATATAAACAGATTACCTAAACAGATTACCTAAACAGATATAAACAGATATAAACAGATTACCTAAACAGATATAAACAGATTACCTAAACATATATAAACAGATTACCTAAACATGTATAAACAGATATAAACAACTATAAACAGATATAAACAGATACAAACAGATATAAACAGCTATAAACAGATATAAACAGATATAAACAGATATAAACAGATATAAACAGCTATAAACAGATATAAACAGATTACCTAAACATGTATAAACAGATATAAACAGCTATAAACAGATATAAACAGATACAAACAGATATAAACAGCTATAAACAGCTATAAACAGATATAAACAGATATAAACAGCTATAAACAGATATAAACAGATATAAACAAATATAAACAGATATAAACAGCTATAAACAGCTATAAACAAATATAAACAGATTACCTAAACAGATTACCTAAACATATATAAACAGATTACCTAAACATATATAAACAGATATAAACAGATTACCTAAACAAATATAAACAGATATAAACAGATATAAACAGCTATAAACAGCTATAAACAGATATAAACAGATTACCTAAACATGTATAAACAGATATAAACAACTATAAACAGATATAAACAGATACAAACAGGTATAAACAGCTATAAACAGCTATAAACAGATATAAACAGATATAAACAGCTATAAACAGATATAAAGAGCTATAAACAGCTATAAACAGATATAAACAGATTACCTAAACAGATTACCTAAACATATATAAACAGATTACCTAAACATATATAAATAGATATAAACAGATTACCTAAACAAATATAAACAGATACAAACAGCTATAAACAGCTATAAACAGCTATAAACAGATATAAACAGATACAAACAGATATAAACAGCTATAAACAGATATAAATAGATATAAACAGAATCACAGAAGCACATTAACGCAGAGAAAGAACTATCTGTTTGACTGTTTATAAAGAACTATCGCGACATGAACCATGGGGTCGGACAAATCAAGGCTAAATTAAAGCAGACACTAGACGACGAATTCTCATCAGGAGTTCAGAAAACGCGTCGCCTCTAGCCCTGTATCTGTATGCACCGGCACGAAGGAAGGCCAAGCAGGAAAGAGCTTCTCTCTCATCAGGGAATCCAGAATCAGAAGATGAAGAAGTGGCTGCACAGATCACACACGGTAGCTGAGGCAGCCCTAAAACTAGCCAAAAGCAGTAGTGCCAGTAACTATGATTGCAGAAGATGGCGGTGCCAGCAGGCTTGCAGTATACATGATACATCTGTGGGCAGCTGCCCAACCTAATTAATCGGACGCGAGATAAAGAGGGAGCAGGCTCCATGCAGTGATGCACCTGTACGTGTCACAACTCACAACCAATAATCCTGACGCCAAAGCTAATCGCAGATACACAACCACTAATCCTGAGACTGAGATCTTGCTTACAGAGTTACAGGGAAAGGATACCTTGGCTGGTTGAGCAGGGAAGCCACCACCGGAGGAGGGACTGAGGGAGCAGGGAGCGCAGGGAGGAGAGACCGATGGAGCAGGGAAGCCACCGCCGGAGGAGAGATCGAGGAAGCAGGGAGCGCCGGGAAGAGGGAGCAGCCGAGCAGGGAGCCAGCCAGCCAGGGAGCACCGGGAGGAGGGAGCAGCCGAGCGCCGCGCCGGAGGGAGAGGGACTCCGAGAGGTCGAGATCGGGTCGCCGACGCCGAGACAGAGAGCGGCGGCCGCCGCACGGAGACGCAGGTGGGAGGGAGAGTGCGTTAGGGTTAGGGTTGCCGCTTGCCGTCGCGCATGTCGTGACTTATACAAGTTACGGGATTTGTGGCCTGCGGCTGCGGGCTTGCGGCAGCTGCTTAGTTGGGCCGTCTGCGTAAGTGCGTAAGCAGCCCAGGTCCTAGGTGAATTTGTTGAACGGGTCGGTTTAAAAGCCCGGCTGATAACGGGTCGTGCTCGGGCTAGCCCAACGGGCTCAAATTCCTGTCGAGCCCGGCACGCTATCCGGGCCGGGCTAAGCCCGGGCCCGCTTCATTCCGTGCCGGGCCGGGCTCGTGTCGTGCTAAAAAATCGTGCTTCGTGCCGGGCTAACGGGCCACGTGCTTTCTGGACATCTATAGTAGCAGAAAAAGGAACCGACTTAAAAGAGGAAAAGGCTATCTAGTCCTCGATAGATTGTCCTTAAGCCAATAGTAAACATGAAGGGCATGAATTTAATTTCACACAGGCTGCGCCCTGTGCCTATAAATAGATGCACAGTACCCCCGTACTGTTCACGCTGACTTGTATTCACTTGTGCGTCACGCTTGGATTTCTGCCTTCTGTCAAGACGAAGGTACAAATGTAATTCAATATAGTTCATGTTCATTCATGATAATATAATAAAGATATATTAATGGTGTTATATGATTATTCATGTTATTTCTCATATTTTATATGCTTCTACTTCCATTAATATACACTGTGATGATGAAGGTACGTCCTTCATAACCTTCGTCTGAAGATCATTATATCCCAAGGGAGATAATACTTTGAAGGACGAAGGACTTTAACCATTAACCTTTTTGTGTTGCCTTGTTCTTAACTCATAGCATTTGAGAACAAGTCCCCAATAGGATACATGTTAGAAATATTGTTTGGAGAGAAGATACATAAAGCATTGAATGGTCGTTTCCTAAATAGTATAGGATGCCTAAAATAGTGATGTTGTAACATAGGTTATATTTCTAGAAAATATGTAAGGAACAAGGTGCTTTTGGCTCGCCAAACTCCACCAAAAGGTAGGGGGCATGTATTGAGCACCAAATCTGGCACATAGACGGCAGGGCGGTCCATGATTAGATTAATTCAGACTAGAGTCCTTATCTCTTATGAGGTTATCCTAATATATCGCAAGATTTTGTTAGGAAGCCTAGGAACGGGTCCATACCTCCCTCCCTATATCTACAAAAGGATACGACCAATTGAATCATCCAACAATCGAACCCAAGTATCAATTTATCTTATTTACCATATGCATTAGGCTTATGAGTAGTTTTAGCCCTAGTTATAGTTTTCTAATCTCCAAATTTTTTCGCCTCTCTTTGACTCTACATCATCTAGGTGAGTTTTGGATGGCTTGCCGACACCAAAGCAACCCAAGAGATTTTCTCCAAACAGGGTCCCTCTTGGGAGACGAGACCTTGGTTCTATTAGAACTTTTTGTCTCATCATGGATGATCTCCTGTCACACCCGGTTTTAGAAGGTAAACCGAATGTGAATCATGTATGTACCAAAATTAGAAATTCACGTACACGACAATTACATAATTGGACATCATCACACAATGCTCAAATAAGAGCGGAAATAAGTATAACTTTATTACATCATGATGCACAAAACATCCACATAGTCATTAACATAAACATAAATCAAAGTGCAGAACGAAACACAGTAAGATAAGGCCTTCACATGCAGCCGACTGGGGTTTGCCACTAGTCTAGATTAGAATTCCTCGAAGTCTTGAAACTCCTAGAAATGCTCAGTATTTCCTTCATCTTCTCCTGAGCAATGGTTGCAATAGGGACAACCTGGTGTTTGGTGTTTAAGCAAGGGTGAGTACACATCAACATACTCACCAAATGTCCCGTTTGGATGAAGTGGGCTAGCTGTATGTGGGGTTAAGCTCAAAGCTGTTGCTTTTAGTTGGTCAAGTAT